>NW_010972591.1:455325-767603 GCF_000737465.1 Haliaeetus leucocephalus
CTTCCCCAAGCCTGTAGCATTGCATGGGGTTGTTGTGACCTAGGTGCAGGACCCAGCACTCAGCCTTGTTGAACCTCAAGATCAGAGGTGAGGAGTGGCCATGGTGTCATTCAGGGAGTCGGTGACACTGGCTGAAGAGGCCTGGCCTCCTGGCATGGCGGTGGGGTTGGGCTGTGACTTTGGGCTCTGGGTCAGCTCAGACAGTGTGTCAGGACATGACCTACTGCCAGGCATGTGGCCTGGCATTTCTGGAGACCTGGAAATCTGTACAGACCATGCAGCTCACTGCAGAGGACACCAGCAGCCCCTATCTCTGGGTTTTCCTTGTTTAATAAGAGCCCACTCTCCCCAATATGCTTTACTCCATGTGGAGAACCAGTTTCCCTGTTGGGGGGTAACCTGATGTGCAGCTCTGAATCCTTTCTAGTCCTTTTCCACAGGTGCTGGCAACCCAGGTGCTGAGATTTTGCAGACCTTAACCAGATGAAGAGTCCAATCCTTAAAACTGCTCTTCACGTTTTATGAAGTACAAACAAAGCATAAAAGCATAACAAAACTGTTCATGAAATACTCATTAGAAAAGCTGTTCTCTGTGCATTGAGCTAAATCAATTGTATATTTTGCCAAGTACATTATCACGCTGCTGCAGTATTTTCTTCTCTTGTAATCCCTCTTCTGTCCTCATTATCACCTGCATAAAACTTTGTTTTAAACATAGTTTCAGCTTCTCTTCTGTTCCTGTTGAATTAAGGAAAAACAATCCGGCAAAACTAAATCAAATAGAATAATTTAGATGGTAGCTGATTTCTTACTGGTTGGACCATAGCTCTGTGCCTTTCATCAGTGGTGGGATTCTTTTAAATTTTACTTTAACAGGATATAAGAAAAAGTTTATTCTTGGTAGCATAGTGAGTTGCAGCTTGACATCCTTCTTTCTGCTGAGATCTTTTCAGAAGTTAATTCACAGAGAAAGCTAGGTTTTATACTTGCAGTGCTAATGTGATGTGGAAGATTTATTATTCTTAATAAATACTCAGCATTGCCTCATAAACATCTTGCTTGGAGTTTACTGTACAACTTTGTTATAGATAACACCCTAGTTGGAATGATATATGACAGCTATGTATGATACCCTTCCCTCATGCCTCACCCCTTTGGCACTATTTTTTTCTTATGTCTTCATTCTCCTTACAGATAATATTCCAGATTCTTGTATAATACTTGAGATAACCAGGCTACCATCTGTGTGTAATAAAGCACAAAGGGAAAAAGGGGGTGATGGAGGGGAGAAGAAGGAGGAAACAAGGGAAGCTAAAGGCATCCTTTACCACCACTTCTGAAAGACATTTGTTGATGTTGTGTTTGTATAAGGAGATGCTATAACTTTTTTTTACTTTTTTTTACTGTAGTTACAGGGATGCAGAGAAGAACTTTCACAATATATCAAACAGATGCTCCTATACAGACTGTACTGGCAGTGAAGAAGCTGAAGATGTCTCAGGAATTCTCCAGTGTACGGCTAATGTACTTGGTATGTATTTTTTCAAGGGAATCTGTTTCCTTTAGTTGGAAGGAAAGTTTACTGATGATCCTAATACCAACAATGAACCAAGGAATTTTTGCTCCAACAAAGGAAATTCAGAATGTAGGCAGCTATGTATCAGTGCACTGTTACTACATTTGTCTCCCTTTTTACATATATTTTGTGCTTTTGAGACAATCCAGACTGATTTTTCTGTGGAGTCGGTGGAGGTGTATTGTGCAATACCCACAGTGATTAGGGATTAGGGAAGTATCAAATGCTTTGAGTCCAAATGGACTTGCATCTGTGCAGGCCTTGGTCTTGGAATTATGTCAAGTGGTTTTATAGGGGTTCTACAGAACAACAGATATTCTTACCATCTATGGGTCTGGTGGATAGAGGGCCTGAGAAACACAGAGCAGGATGTACCTGAGACATGAAACATTCTGGAAACTTCCATTCATATTGAATGCTTCCTGCAATGAACTTTTAGAATTGTTTCATGTCAAGATGATGTCATCCATCACTAAAGTGCAACTGTCTTAATAGGCATCAAAATTAGATAGCTGGCTATTTGCATCCATTTGTATGATTTATCCAGCTTATTGTCCCTCCCAAGTTGTTAGTAAGCTTTACTGCTTTTCAGTCAGAACTGTATTGCTGATACAAATCAACCATAAAAGGCAAAAAAAAAAAGGGCAAAAAAAAAAAGGGCAAAAAAAAAGGTGCAGAGCTTGACACTGAAAAGTTAATTTTTGACTCAGGTTGTTTTAACTGTTCATTATGAAACTGATCATATTCTTTGTTTTAGAGTAAACTTTACAGATTGAGCTTTAACGACTGGGCAACTGCATTTTACAGGGAACTGTGAGGAGGAAAAGTAGTAACTGCTTTTAAAGGTAATGGCTTCAAAGCAGTAATTCCTGATTTATTTGTGGTAGTAATCTGTAGTGTAGCAAAGCTGATGTTACGCAGCTCTACTTCCAGGATTGTAACAATTGACAATAACTCTTTAAGTAAGTTCTAAGACATGAGGTGTTCTCATATATTAATTGTATGCAATTATGCCATCTACTAACAAGAAAGTAATACCAACATGGTCATGTTGGTCAATGTGAGTTTATCAGAATTATGCATATTTGGTCTCAGTCCTGAGGTCAAGTAACCACAGCTTACCTGCTTGCAGCACAGCAGCTGAACTGTCATAGCTGTCTGTGTGCCCACTGCTGTCTAGCATCTGCTGTGGAGCACTGTCATTTGCCATCTGCTGCTTTCAAGGAGTTTGCAAATGGAGAGTTGTTGCAGTCGTTTCTCTGTGCGAAAGGCCCTGGGTCTCCTGGTAGCCAGCAAATGGGACATGAGCCAGTGGCGAGTCTTGGCAGCGAAAACAGCAATGGCAGCCTGGGCTGTATGAATAGGAGCAGAGAGCCAGATCGAAGGGACTCATTATCACCCTCTACTCAGTACTCATAAACCACATCTGGATTACTGAATCCAATGTTGGGAGCCCAAAACCATGGAGAAGTTGATAAACCAGAGGGATTTCAGTTGAGGCCACTGAGGTGGTGGGGGCTGGTATACCTGCCCTGTGAGGAGAGGCTGGGAGAGGTGGGCTTGTTCAGCCTGGAGCAGAGATGGCTTTGAGAGGACCTAACAGCAGCCCCCAGTGCCTATGGGGAGGTCCTCGAGGAGACAGAGGTGGGCTCTTCACAGTGGTGCAGCATGGGAGGGCAAGAGACAGCAGGCCCAAGTTGGAACAGCAGATATTCAGACTGGGTATTTTTCCCCATAAGGACAGTCAGGCAGAGACACAGCTTGCCCAGAGAGGCAACCTGTCTGCAGTCTCTGCCCTTGGAAGTTTCTAACCCCAACTGGGTAAAGCCATGAGCAACCTGGCCTGACTGACCAGGCAACTCATGAGGTCTCTCCCAGTTTGAAAGCCTTGCTGATTCTGGCCCAGCTAACATAAAGCAGCTGTTGATACCATGATGACATTTTTGCTAGTTGAGTACGAGCTTTTTTTTCTGAACTTTTAGATAGCGCTCACAACACTCGGGGCTGTACTTTTTGTAATGCTGAAACCCTCTTTGCTCTTCTATTTGAAGTCTTGGTAGGCTGCTCATGTTGGGGTGGAAGGCATGACAGATGGCATTCAGGTTCATAATAAGTTTCCTTTCAGCTGGTAATATATAGTATAAACCTGTGACATTTTTATGGGATTATGCAGTTAGAGAGACTTTCTTCAACAGGAGGCACAACACTGAAATCTGACCTTGTATAATAATTACAGATGTGATTTACCTTCCATGTCAGGGGAATATGGTAAGGTGATATTCTGCCCATGTTGCGGTCTGGACCATTGTACCCTGCTGACTTAAAATCCTTTTGGAGATACATGCATTGCATGTCTGTCTGTTCTATCTCAAACTGTTAAACAGACTTGGTACACTCTGTGAAACAGCTAACATATTCTAGTTGAGAGATTACTGTGTTTCAGTGACATTCAAAGTGCTTTTTTTTGGTGTCAGGTGCCTTATTCTGCGAGATGCTAGGCGCTGTCAGGGAGGTTCTGAGTGCCTTTAACTGCTGCTGGGAAGAGACGGTACTTGGCACTTTGCACATTTGGTCATGGAGAGAATTTAGAACAAATTAAACTGTAAATACATCCAGTATTAGTTACCATTTTTTTTGTTTGCATTTTAAAATAATTGAATGCTAACTCTCAGAAACAAGTGCTATGAGTGATAAGGCAGGACTCATGCAAAGCAAAGACTTTTCATCTTATCATGTGCATAATAATATTGTAAAAAAACAAATTAGGCATTCAATACTTACTTCACCATGACACAAAGTATGTGTTCTAAGAAATAGTTATGAATCCTTTTTCATCTTCAGAGTGCTTTTAAATTGGTGTTAGTCCTGGTCCCTTAGCATGGCTGAGTAATGTGCAGTCTGCTTTTTCAGTGGTAACCTCACAGGGCATGTGTGTCAGGGGCAGATCGGACTGTCAGGATCACGGTGTAGGGGTAAAGTCTAGATGTTACTGTCTTGGGGAATTATTAAAGAGGACTTTGTTGAAAATAAGTTTGCAGAGACTTACTCTTGGAAAAGCTCACCTTTTAAACAATTAATTTGAGTACATAGCAAAAAAAAAAATTCAGTGTGAGCAGAACACTGAGATAATTTGAAAGCAGTACTTCTTTCCTTCTTATCTGGGACAGGAACATAAGAAAATGAGCAGTAAAACCAGTTTCTTAATTTTAATTGTAGCTCCTATCACAACAGGTAAATAATTAACGGAGGCTGTGTAATTAATTCTCACATACATGGTTATTTTTCTGGTTGAATAAAGATTAGTGAGAGCCTCTTCTATGCAAGAAGGATGTAACCACTGGGATGTGTAGGTAGAGCAATTGGCATTGCTGAGACAGTAGACAAGAATGAATCTGACTGTGATGGAGGCTAGACAAACTGTTGAATCAAATCTGGTTCTCAGTTTATTTATATGAGTGATAACAGGGACTTGCTGTCTAGGGCTGAAAGAAAGTGTTTTCTTAAAAGTGCTTGGAAGCAATTTCCTGCTCTCTTACCTTAGCAAATGTCAACATGATTCACCTCTCCTGACCCTCTAACTGCCTTTAAAATAGTCATTTGGCATTATTCATCAGAAGACAGCAAATGCTCCGATCATTAGTAAGCTTGGAAGATTGTGAGCAGATGCTTCGCACCATGGTCCCGGCGCTTACACACACTGCTCACAGGAAAGTGCTGACTGCAAGCTGTATGCTCAGCTCAAGGCATGTGATTTATCATGTCTGAGTACTGGAATTTTCTTCCTGTCAAGCCATCACTGAAGTGTGACACCATCTTCCTGCAGTGGAAGGACCTGAGTCTCCTCGTCCCCTCGCTGAGTTGCTCCTGCTACAACTCTAGACATCAGTAGAACTCTTCCTACTTTAATCCACTGTAATTAAGGGAGCCACATTCATCATGCTCACATGCTGTAAGTCATACCTGGTACCAGATCAATGGCACAGCTTTCCTTTGCAGTGACAGCTTCTAAGGCTGGAATATTTAATTTAACTTTGTATCCTTTCCAAAACAGTCCAGACAGCTTTATGATGGACTCTGCTTTCTTTAACTGGTGCATGCACTCTTTTACGGGGTCCTTCATAAGCATATAGAATCATAGAATGATACAATAATTTAGGTTGGAAAAGACCCTTAAGATCATCCAGTCCAACCGTTAACTTAGCACTGCCAAGTCCCACTAAACCATGTCCCTAAGCACCACATCTACATGTCTTTTAAATACCTCCAGGGATGGTGACTCAACCACTTCCCTGGGCAGCCTGTTCCAACGTTTGACAACCCTTTCAGTGAAGAAATTTTTCCTAATATCCAACCTAAACCTCCCCTGGTGCAACTTGAGGCCATTTCCTCTTGTCCTATCGCTTGTTACTTGGGAGAAGAGGCCGACCCCCACCTTGCTACAACCTCCTTTCAGGCAGTTGTAGGGAGCAATAAGGTCTCCCCTCAGCCTCCTCTTCTCCAGACTAACAGCCCCAGTTCCCTCAGCTGCTCCTCATAAGACTTGTGCTCCAGGCCCTTCACCAGCTTCGTTGCCCTTCTCTGGACACACTCCAGCACCTCCATGTCTTTCCTGTAGGGAGGGGCCCAAAACTGAACACAGTATTCGAGGTGTGGACTCACCAGTGCCGAGTACAGGGGGATGATCACTGCCCTAGTCCTGTCATCCAAAGGAAAAACAAGTGATGATATATTGGAAGTTGGGGAAAAGAGAAAAGAAATCCTAGCTTGTAAAGGGAGCCTTTATAAAGTTCCTAGTTGGATATAAAGTATTTCAAAGAATAAGCACCGGTATGTTTTATCCTGTTGATACAGATAATGCTTTTAGCTGGCGAGCTAAGCTGTGTTCAGAGCAGATTGGTGGTGTTAACTTGAACTTATCTTAGAAATAATGATAAGTGTAAGATTCCTGTGATGAAGTATATTATGTGGATGACTACCACGTTTCTTTATTAGGTGACTATAGATTTATACTGAGGTATGTTAGGGAGAGAGATTGTATCTGAAGAGATCTCTTATTTGACCTTGGGCAAGTTTTTATGCTTTCCGTGCCTCACTTTCCCATCTGTATAATGGTGATAACAGTTTTTTTTTTAATCCTTTAAACCATCTGTCAGTGCTGTTCAGATTTTAACCTTCTAAAAGCAAAGATGTTTTCATATCATTTGTACATTCAGCATTTTGAGCAATGACAGCCAAATCTTGTTTGGGACTGCTTTTGTCCCCGTAATTTGATTTCAAGTAAGATTAGAGTGTGCATTTTGACTTAATTGCAACTAGTCAGAATAAAGCAGAAGAATTCTAGGTAGTTTCAAATTAAAACTTTGGTAACAGGAAAATAAGGATGAAAACTTTTTTTGTTAGTCTGTAATTCCTACTGTAAGGAGTTTATTCTGGGACATAAAGACATCATGATGTGTCTCCTGCTTATCTTTTGGGCAGATATTCCAAGCAGGTCTGTGCTACTGAGCACAGAAGCACATTATTACGAAGCAATACAGAAATGCCCAGTTTTCATTTTTCAACCCCACTGTGTACTTCTGATGTATCACATGATGTTTCTCACATCCCAAATGCACAAACTAGGTAAAAATTGTACAGCCTTCACCTCACCTCCTCCAAACACTCTTTTCAAACACTGTACACAATTAATGGAGCCTTGGACATGAACGATTTTTCACTCTTACTTCAATCAAAAAAAAGAAAGGGAGTTTTGTAAAGGGAGCTACCTGTTTATTTCCTTTGGAACCTCTTTGCATCTTGCTGAGGTACTCTGTAATCTGTCATAACTTTGACAGTAAAACTAATGAAAAGTAACCTAAATTCATAAATACCTATAAAAAAATCTGTTGTGCAAAATTTGCAAAAGCAGAAGTAGGTGTTCATATCCAATCTTTAAGGACATGGAAGAAATGTTGTCTTTGAAAGCTTATTTATGTATTAGACAATATCTAAATTGTATGTACTGCAGCACCATGCTACATATACTGCATGAATAACACTTGCAACACCTTGGGCTCACAGCCCAAAGTTACAAATGCACTTGTATCAGATAGTTGTTTCAGCAAGGAGGCCTGGAGAAATAATTGCACCTATTTGACTTTCTATTGCTTAAGATACAGAAATCACTCTCTTTTTTTTATTCAAGTAATTAATTTATACAACATAATTCTTTTTAATCTGTTATAAAAATTTGGCCCCTAAAATCTTACTATAATTACTCATTTTCCTTAAAAAATGCACAGCATACGTCAATGGTTGCTAAGTCAGCTCCACATGTGGACTCAGATGCGTTGCAAGGATTTTTCCTGTTATGCATTCTTAACTTATAGGTTAATAATAATGCTTGTCCTCTTGATTTTACTTCTGAAAGTGGTATGAGGACTTTGCTTCTCTGTCATTTCTAAGTGAATATCTTTCTGGGCATCTTCCATTTGGAGAATGATATGGCACAGTGGCAAGGATTCCCAAATCCACTGGTGATAAGATATGTGGAATCCCAGCCCAGAGCCCTATCCTGTCAGGGAAATAAATCATGCTTCTGGATTCAGCCTCCCCAAGACACTGAGGAGGAGTTGCATTCCATGGTTGGTGTAGGGGTTTAGAGAGCTCTTGCTCTAGGTGACATTTGCTTGTCACCACTGAAGAAGATATGTGCTGTAGGCTGCTTTGTATAGAGCAAATCACTTCATACCTAAATATACCTTGCAGGGCTGTTCCTTCATTTAGTGCAAAGGGCATAATTCTATAAAAGTAATCTGTCAAAGTTGAAGATCTGTGTTTCCTTTATGAAACGAAGAAAATCTCAGCTCTTACCCATATTCTGTAGTTAAAGAGCAATAAATTTGGGATCATTCTGGTAACTATTAAATAATAACAGCACATCACTGCTGAGAAATACTACATTTGAAAAGTCAGGAAATACACTGAAAAGGAGATGCCAGAACAGATCTTAGCCTACCATGAGATTATAACAGGTGATGTAATTGGAAAAGATGGACAAGGGTTTGACACAGTGACTGCTTGGCAGGTGTCTGAGAACTGTAAATGCTTATATATTGAAAGTACATAAATTACTATCACTTTCCTTTTCCTTTGAGCTAAGAACTGCAGATAGTCATTAGAATGCAACTAATTTAGGATACACAGCCTGATTTATAATTAAAATTGTTGGTTTACAAATGGTGTAAAAGGAAATGTTACACGGCCCAGAGGACTGGTGATACTAATGGATTTTAGTAATACTTGGAACTCTGTCCAGGGGGAGTCTAAGCTATACACACAGGACTCCTATTATTTAGCAGATGTTACAGCTCACTAGCAATACAAAAGTAATCTAAACAAAAATCACATAATTCCTGTGATTTTAAAACTGAGATGAATACATCTAAATTAGAAAAGGACAAATGTTTATACCAAATGGCCTTAGACGTCCCACTCTTCTCAAATCAGAGCTATTTATTGTTAGAAAGCAGATGAACTACCAGTAGATAGTGAGCAGTTCGAGGTTATGATGTACAGTAACATCGTGCAGAAATCTATTAATAAAGTAGAAGACATTCTGGCCATGATTCATTGACTAAATGTAGGTGTTTGCCATTATTTTAGGTGCTGTGGGGTATCTTGTGTGACCTCTGTCAAACCTTCAAAAATGTGTAGGTCTCCCTTAAGTTCCATATCCTGGCAGATGTAACTATCTGTTATTTCTTTTGTAGATGTCTTGGATGCCTTATGAAGACTCAAGTAGAATTAGATTTCTATATTCAGGCAGCTGAATTGAGCCCTTTATATATGTGAGGAATTACAAGAGATGATTTTTCATTTAATGGGAGAAGTTTTTAGATTTCATTACAATTTTATTCTTTCCAAGAAGTGAAGTTCTGCTCCCTATGTCAATTCAAAGATATATATGCTTATTTTAATGCAAAAGCAAATTTAAAACCTCTGTTCTTATTGCTGTTTGATCTCTAGAATTAACGTGAAACAAACTGGATATGCCTTATTTTTAGGAATCACCAACCAAGTGATTGCAGTTTTCATTTAATAAACCCTGTGCAAATCTAAGAAGTGAGGTTTCCAAGCTGTGAAGCTGTGATGTGGGAGATAAAATGATGATAGCCTTGCTTCAGCCAGCTTGGCTTTCCCTGAAGAATTGGCTGCTACTGGAAGCGCTATATGGGGAAAAAAAAAGAACACTGCCTGTTTTTAAGATCTCATCTGAGCTTCCTGTGTCAGCAGTTTGGAGCAGAATCTTTCACATGTATGCTGAGCACAGGTGATCAGGTCCTCACCAAGAGGTGGTAATTACAACGATATTTCTAAGCATTTTTTGTGATAGACCCCACTTAAACAAAGAAAGAACACACCTCATTAAAATTGGATAAAATAAGTACTATAGGTGAACAAGTGTGAGGAATTCTTTTTAACAATAATTGTCATTTTTATTTTATGAAATCTTGAAAGATATGCAGGCCCTGTATGGCACTGTAAGAGAAGTGTAGTACAAATTTTACAGTTGTGTCAAAACCATATATAAAGGCATAAAATGATGTTATTGTATTTATATAAAAACCACTAAAAAGGGTAATATAAAAATACTATCTGGATTCCCATGATGATAAAAGTTCATCATCATAATGAAGTAAGATCAAAGTTCTTTATACAGTAATTAGATACTGGTACTAGGCTCACTTACAAACCAAATGATTCATCTAATGTACCTTCAGCATTAGCCTGTACACATCAAAACCTTTTTTATTGAAGGAATAAATGATGCTTTCCATACCATCTTAAATTATGCTTTGGAATTCTGAACTGCCACCTGGCTTTCTGTCCAAAAGGCTTTTTAAGGAAAAGATCTTACGCCAAAAATCTGATAATCCAAAAACATTTAAGAGATATTTGCTATAATTGAAAGTGGCAAATCCTGCTTCCATCCACAGTATGAGTTCTGGAATTGCATATTGAATTGTGCCATTCCCTTAATGTTTGACATTTACAAGTTCTTAATGGGTCTCCCAGAAAAAAAAAAGGTATTTTTCTATGCCAAAGGAATCAGATGCTGGCCACTCTGCAACCATTGTAACCATGATTTACTTTAAGGAAGAACTGGATGGCTTGTAACTGCTCTGGAAGTTAATGGATTACTTTGACATTTTTATCACATCATTCATCTTCTGTTTGTTTCTGAAGAGCCTATGATTTGTGATTTTCTTTAGGGGAACAGATTCCTATCTAATTTCTCCAATTAGTAATATACAAAATACTTAGAAATACTGTATTAGTTCCTTGATGTTTTGTAGTGGATTTCAGTTTACAGGAATTGCTGAAAAGAAAATGAAGAAATACCTTTTACTAGTGTGTTATTACAGGATGAAGTCATCTATTTCTGCTCCAGTTCAGTGAAATACTTAATTTGTACTTTGAGCCTATGCTTAAAGACTTTGGTAATTTTGGATCTGGCTCACAAGTATAGGATGTCTTCTCTAGGTGTCTTTGAGACACATTTTTGAAGGATAATAATACATCTTACATAGTACTGTTGTTATAGATCCCAAAGCGCTTTCTAGTGGAGGTCCATAGCAATATTTTCATTCTACGGTTGCTTTGCCTCAATTCCCTTCTACGATGTGCATATTTAATTCCTCTCCAGTATGGGCTAGAATAAAAATGACATTGTAAGAAAAAGAAACAAGAAGAAACTACTGAGGGAAAAAAACTGTATTGGAGTTAAGACGTGTGATTTGTCTTCTCAAAGAAGTGGATTAAGTGATAGGAACACAGTAGATCACTTTCCAGGAGGAAAGCAAATTGAGACTGATGAATTTTTAGAATTTCATTCAGTGTACTAGTAGAAGGTTGGTAAATATCAGAATCTCTAAATAACAGATGACTTGGGCAACAGCAGAGAGTGTTGGGATGAATCGTGGTTTATTTTGTATCATTACCATTTAGTGAAGTGTCTTGGTGAAACTAAGGAAGACTTTTTCCTACTCACTGATTGCAAGCTAGTGCCCATTAGGAAGCCCTGTCTATGGTTGTCAGTCATGCATAAGGCGATATGGGAGTGCAGTGGCCTCTGCATTTGGAAGTGATGGGCACGCATACAGATCTCAAATATTTTTTTTTTCTTCTGAGCAGCTGAATGAAAATTTTGATTAAAGGTCCATAGTGAAAAAGCAAGAATGGGAATGCCAGCTTTTCAGAAAGGAATAGCAAATAATTGATTATGATAAACAGAAGTTGACTCACATTTTCAGTGCCATCTTCAATTTGAATTATTCAGCTACAAAATCAAAATGAAAACAAAATGAAGATGCAGAGAAAGAGTTTAATGTGACATGAGTTTGAAAAGATTAGACTGTTTATGCAGATGTATAACCTGAAGGTTATAAAGAAGATTATTTTGAAGATTTTATTTGTCTTTTCTCAAAATAAAAGAAAAAACAAAGGAAATACTGAATATGTTGGAAATGGAAATCATACTGAATGTAATTTTTAAGGATAATAATTAGCCATGGAAGCCTCCAAATGTAGTAAAGTATGCACTATAGAGACAAAGAGTTCTGGGAACTTTTTTAACAAGCAGGTTTTTCTATATGTAATAAAGCTATCTCCCAATCTGGTACTTCCATCCATTTCAGTGAATAAGCCAAACATTTACTGTAGCAGTTAGGGAGGAGCTTCCTCAAAACTGTATTTTTTTCACAATTTTCCATTAGATTTTACAGTTTTTCTATAGCATCTGATACCAATCACTCCTGAGACAAGATTTCAGAGCAGCTGAATAGCGATCTGATGCAGTCTGATATTTTCTCTCCTTGTGATGATGATGGTCATTTCTACTGTCTCTTGAAAGCTAAACAGATATAAGTATAGAGAAGGGGGTAGGGAGAAACTCCACAGAATATATTCAAAAGATTGGGATCATTTATACAGGTAGTAAATGAAAAGGTTATGATGAAATTTATACAGAGTTAATGTTAGGTAAGTGTTTGCTTCTGTTCATCATTTGTTTCAATAGCAGAGGCAGGAATAAGTCAGTAAAAATACGGGTTAAGTATTTTGTGCAGCTTCATACATCACTGAAGCCAAGAGCTTTGTAGAAATATGGAAAAAAATGTTTGTGTGTGTTTGTATAATAGGAGTTTAAATAAAGACTTTTGATTTAAAGAAAAAACATTGTGCTTTAAGCAAAAACTGACCTTTTATTGGTGAGGCTTAGGAAGAAACTTCCCTGATATGTACATTATACTTGTTTGTTTTAGAAGATTGTCTGACTTTTTGTTTAATTTTCTCAGTATCTCATAGTGTCTTATTATTGTAGAGAAAATTCCTGACTAAGACAGACCAGCAGTTTTGTTGAGCTTGGGCATATCCATTTTGCTCTTCTTTGCTAATCTAATTTTCTGCTGGTAGTGTGTGTAACTCAATTCAAAGCTAAAACATTTTTAAAAGTAGTGGCATGTCCCCGAGCCAGGTTGTTGACCTGAATTTCATAGTATAATTGGTATTGCTTAGAGTCAGTATGTTGCATCCAGATTGAACAGCCAGTTCTCCAGGGTGAATGAGAAGACCAGTCTAAGACAATCAGCAAAACCTTAGGCCGAATACTAAGGTACAACTCCTGTTAATGATAATGAGACGAGGCTTAGACATATAGCAGTAAAGTACACGAGTGATCAATTCTGCATACCCTATTTTCAGTTAGTGGTGTCAGGGCAACTGACCTTTACTGTAATTTTATAATACACTTTAAAGACAGCTCACCTATGCTATTGTTTCGGGCAGCTTTGTGGGATGTTACATAGTTCTGTAACAGTATTTGGTCATTTGTATGAATAGTCCAGGGGTTTCTGATGCTGTCCTGTTCTCCTGCTTTCAGGGCCTCTACAATCTTACAGTCTTGGGTGCCCCTGCTAGAGTGCTCACTTTTACAGACAGACTTCTAAAGCTACCACAGTTTGCTCTACAGAACAATGAGATTTAAAAGTATGCATGTGTGTTTGTGTACAGATATGAATATGATCATTTCTTAGCTCCTTGCTATTAATCTAATTATGACAATGTTATTGGTATAGGTTAGAATTTAATTCTTTTTGGGTTATAGTCAGTATTTTTATGGAAGATATTACAGTACTATGTTATGCAGATGTAGTGGTAATGAGTCAGGAATTGGCACGCTGTCGTCTGAGTCAGGATATTAGGGGGCATTGTGTACCAGAGGTACTTTCTTTTGGCTTAGGTGCAGATCTGACCATCTGTGGTCATAAAAGATCCTGGGAATATTTTTGTAATAACCTAGTTTAGTGACCAAATTTGATTATGAGTAATGGCATTTGAATGAACTTTCCCAAATTATTGCTATTACTTCTTTTATAAAATATGCTTTGTCATGTTGTCATGTTGTCCTGTTTATATACGTAATTTTATGCATTTTATCCTGCTATTAATCATATTGAAGGTCCAAACAAAACTATTGTTGCAGATAGTTTGGAAAGCTGTGGAATGCTCAGATCACTTGTCAATATTGATTGTTGTAACTATGCCTGTGCACATAGGCAGTTCAGACACTGCCTTGAGATGATCAAAGGTTATTGTCCACAAACAACAGATGCATGACTTCTTCTGTCCCCTGTTATACCTCTTGGGCATGGAAGTCACTAATCACAGTGTTGTTCCAAATTTAAAGGCCTACTGGCAATCTAAACAAACAATGAGAAGTTCAGTAATCCCCTGTGATCTTATCAATGTTAAAAAGCATGCCGAATACACATTAAAATAAAGGGCCTGTTGGGCCCTTAGGAAATAAATAAAAGACCTTCATTTCTGTTAGAATGCAAGATAGATTTTAAGGTATTGGGCTAGTTGACTGAAATGTGATTTGATTTGATTTGATTTTATTTCAGTACATTGAAGGAACTATGTTGTTAATTCCTATATTAATTTCCTTTGAAAACTCTTGCTGGATATTTGTAATTCACATCATAGAGCTGATTCATACTTCTTTTTCTTCTATTACAACTTAGAACAATACAAACATATCTGATTAATTTTGTAACTCGACTAAGTGATACAGGGATTATATACAGATGAAACTTAACGGAGTATGTCTTCCCTAAAATAAGACAGAGGAAAATGTTTAATAACCATCTCAAAATTACTTTTTTTAGGTTATCCTTAAAATGGTAAATAGCAAACTGGAGTAGGATTTGATACACATTTGTATCCAAGGGCTTCCATCACTGTTATTTTTTCATCTCTTCAGCAATACCAGCCTTATCACCTCTGTAAATCAAAACTTTTTGAATTTCTGTGATGGAGACTTGAATTGACATTGTGAGATGTCACAGAGCTCTCCCATTTACTAGCAGTTTAGATTGCTCTAAGAGGCAGGGGTTTTTTTAAAGATGGGTAAGTGTAGAAGCCTAAACTGGAAAGGCTTTGTTCTCCTTTGCAGGCAACAAAAAAGACGTAATTATTCCTTTGTATCTTCTGGCAGTGCCCAATAGCTATAATGAGAAAAGTATTTTGTCTGAAAAAAAACCCCAAACCCACAACTCCCTTCTCCCAGCTACTAAAGTGTCATCTGAGTGCAGGGCTTTACATTGCTTATTGAAAGCCAAAGGCCTGACTTTGAGTCCCAGTAGCTTATTCTTCAAGCTGGTAAGAGCTCATAGAGGCAGTGAACAGAGGGGCTATAAAAGCAGAAACCTCATTAGTGCTGAGGTCAGCAATGGAAGGGATGCACCTGTGGCTGGGTGCATTCACACAGCAGACTGCATGTGACATGCAAAACTCAGGGAAATTATAATGTATCCTGGCTTCCAGAAGGAAAAAGGAGACAGGCAAGTGTAAATCCCACAAGTAGCTGGCTGTGACAGCAAACTGAAAGCATGAGGACTTAAGGTGACAGGCAAAAATGGCTTCTAGGGTTAATCCCAACCACCAGAGAAAACAGAAGTCCTATGCGTAGGTATCCAGTGAAAAAGCCATTCTCACTGACTTGGAAAAATACTGGGCAAGTAGAGAACAAAGGGGAAATGTGACACAGTAGCATACTATGTTGTTGATATCAGTGTCTCATTGTCCTATAGGTCTGAAGTTTGAGGAAATGCAAGAAAAGTTTGGGGAGGAATTCTTCAATATCTGCTTTGATGAGAATGAAAGAGTTCTTCGAGCTGTAGGTGGGACCCTTCAAGACTTCTTCAATGGCTTTGATGCTTTGCTGGAGCACATTAGAACTTCATTTGGAAGACAGGCCACCCTGGAATCCCCTTCTTTCCTATGCAAAGAGCTCCCTGAAGGCAATCTCATGCTTCATTACTTTCACCCACATCAGATTGTGGGATTTGCAATGATGGGAATGATAAAGGCAGCAGCAAAGAAGATTTACCGCTTAGAAGTGGAAGTAGAACAGGTCACTAATGATAACTTGTGTTCAGAGGGGACGAACCCAGGTAACTGCAGTTGTCTGACTTTCCTTATCAAAGAACATGAAAATGCAAATATCACAAAAGCACTTCCACATGGAACTTCTCAGTCCCCCTTAGACCTGAGGATTAGCATCAGCACCTTCTGCAGAGCTTTCCCCTTTCATCTGATGTTTGATCCAAACATGCTGGTTCTTCAGCTTGGAGAAGGTCTTAGAAAGCAGCTCAGATGTGACACTCATAAAACTCTGAAATTTCAAGACTGCTTCGACATAGTTTCTCCTAAAATCAGTGCCACATTTGAACGGGTTCTCCTGAGGTTATCTACTCCCTTTGTCATTCGCACCAAACTTGAGGATTCTGGCTCTGAAAATAAAGATAAGGTAAGAACATTAATTTGGAAGGGGATGTGTGTATATGTGTGTGATGGGAGAGGATTATTTATTCAGAGAGAGGCAGCTCAAGTCCTGTGTACTCTGGAAAGCTCACTTATGCCTTGTAAACAGGGGCTAAGTGGTATTCCCCAGCCAAGTGAATATTTTCCTAAATTATTTATAAGCTTTACCTGTGATGTTGTAGAAAATCGTGACATTGCCATTCAGAAAATTCTGTGCTGTGGAGTTGAATAGTGCAGCTTAAATCAAAAGGGTGAGGAATTTTACAAAATGCCCATATCTAATCCTTAATTTCATTCCAGCTATATTATGACAGTAATAATGGTTATTAAGCCATTTACTAGGGAATAGCTTTCAGTATGTTTTCTGAAAGACTCTCACTGCAGGGTTCACACTGCTACTTTATTATATCCTACTTCCCTATTTGGAAATGCTGCTTTCCTCTGTGTTTCTTCTTATCTTTCACCCTGCACTCAAGGAAACCAGAGCTATAAGTGGTACCAAGTATCACTTATGCCAGTTTTAATGCTTTCCAGTCATTTAAATAAGCACTTGTCCTCCTACACTGCCTCTTCTCTCAGTGTTTTAGAAGAGAGCTACCTTAACTAGGAGCCCTATGTTGGGTTCAGTTCATGCAAGGTAAGTTAGGTGAGAACATGTTTTCTGGAGCGGACCTCTCCAAAGGTTGAATGGAGTTTGTCTCATTGCATATTGTTGAATTGTGGGAAAGCTTTTTGGTGTGATGTTGGATTCCAGCTTTATGCACCAAAGCACTTGTACTTAATGCTTACATTGAAAGCCTGTGTGTGGGTGCCTTGGAAATACTGCTGCCCTTAGTAAAGGAATTATTGATTTTCAGGGGTTTTAAGAGATAGCACCCAAGAACAGTCAATCTCAATCACACTGGATACTTAGACACCTAAGTTCTGCCTATGGGTGCCACATTTGCAGTTTAGGTGGTTTGGATATGGCTTGAGAAACTCCACCTCTTTTGCTACCCACAGTGGGCCAGTTTCAGAAAGACTCCTGTGGTAACTGCGTATTGAGTTCTCAGTTCTTTTCAAAATATAGCCACTTCTGACAGCAGCAATGTTTCCAGCTCCCCTTTGGCACTGCTCTTTGGCACCAATAAACAAGTTTCTGCTGCATTTTCCCCTGGAAACAACATGTTCCCCCAAGAGAGGCAAACTTGTGTTCATTTTGTATGAATTGATGTAATTCAACCTATTTAAAACCAAAAAGGAGTTTATTTTTCAGAATCTGTCCTCAAAGTCATCCTAGCTTTTAGTTATGAAAAGGAAATGTATGAAAAGTTCGGAGGTTTTGGCTCTGAGCTACCTTTCAGCACAATCGTTTCTCCTTTGAAAGAGGCTTGTGCTGTGCTCCTTCCTCCCTCAGAGCCTGCCCATCCCTGTCAGGCACCTTCCCCTGCCCTGGGACAGAATCACAGCCCTTCAACTATCTTCTGCTCTTCATGAATCTGCTGTAAATCACTCTGAAGAGGAAGAAGGTTTCGGGGTGGGGGGGAGCTTTTAAAACTTTTTTCCCTATCTAATTAAAAGTTAAACAAAACATTCTCTTACCTGGGCAGGTTTCATACACTTGTGGCTTGCTCACAGGAGAGGTGGCAGGGAGTGGACCTTGCTGGAGGCAGGTTTTAGCAGCCAGTTTGGGAAGCAACTCTGATTTCAAAAGCTTGTTCTGTACCATCAAGCTATGCAGCTCTGAGTACATCCTTGTGTCACTGCTGTAGTTTGTACCATGTGTCTTACAGGTGGGTAATGAGTCAATGGTGGGCCCAGCTACCACTCGGGACACTGACCCTCTCTGTCTTAAGGTCACGTGTAGAGTCAGATCCTGGACAGCAAGTGTCAGCACTAGTGCCATAGTAGCAATTCAGATTTTCTTGAGAAGCATGTAAAAGGGAATGGCAGTAAAGGAAATCCCTTGTCTGTCAGCAGTTAGGAGAAAAATTGTGTCTTGGACAGTAAGGTGTAAATGAGAGAGAAAAGGGTGATGGTGAGGTGCAGGGGACCTGACGTAAATGTTGTGCTGCAGGCATGGGGATTAATTTGAGTACGTCAATTTAGCTGAAGAGGTATTTTCTTCTGACTCACTTGTTTTATAAGCACTTTCATAAGGTGTCTGTTTGTGAGTAGTTACACAAAGCTGAGGGTGTGATGCATTTTGCTAGATATTCCTTTTTTTTCCAAAATGAAAGGTTGCACAGATTCAGAGGTTGTGGTTGTCTTGCTTACATAGATTTTGAGAGGATTGACATGGCAATACTGTTATGTCATGCTCAAGTCCTTAATATCTCCTGGATAAAAAAAAAAATAGACTGAACCTTGGGAACTGCATGCTGTATTATTTTCCCAGAGCTCATGTCACTCATGTAGTTCATTTTGGAATTCTTTTCAATTTGCCAACACTTGTTTCGAAGTTGAATATTGGGCAGGTAGATCAGTGACTGTAAGCATGACCCTGCTTAAAAGTTGGCAGTAACTGACTTAGGTATTTTCCTATTTCTCTGCCACACACCTCTATTCAGTTCAGACTGGAATTGCATCCCACTTACAGCTATTTATCTTTTTTTAGAAAATTCTGACTCTGCAGTAACCTCAACACATTTCAGACTTGGTTACTTTAAATGGCAGTTGAAGGGATGCAACCCAGACAACTCTGCAGTAGTTTTGAAGCTGTTCAGATGTCTCAGTGGTTCCTCAGGAAATAAAAAAATGTTTTAAAAGGCTTTGCAGTGAGTAGAGGACCTTTCAGCCTCTCTTCAAAGAACTTTTATCTTCATTTCAATACATAAATTAGATCTTTTTTCAGGCTTGCAGTGAGAAATACAAAATAACAAAACAGTTTTCATTTAGTCCTGATACAAGCTCTGTGTTCAGATGAAAGTATGTCACAAATCATGATCTTTCCCTAACTCAGCACCCAGAAGCAAATTAATAAAAACACCTATCCTGACTTTCAGGGTGCTTAGTGCTTGTCCCATTTATGCAAAGGCTCATTTGTGTGCTTCGACTTGCTGGGATTTGAACCACTGGAATAAATGACTTGGTTCTATAACACTATCCTAAATTTCTGATGTAAGGCCTATGAGGTCTGAGCAATAGGTAGCACTTCCTGCGGAGATGTATGTACACCTTTGCAGAAGCACAGCCTCATGCATCAGTGCATCAATATCTCAGCAAAGTTTTGTTAATTTGATATGTCACCAGCTGTTCCTTGGAGCTCTGAGCATTTACAGGATCCCATTGTTGTAGGGATGAAACAGGAAAAAGAACTCCCTACCCGAAGAACATGGACTCTATAGCTTTAATTCCAATTTTCAACACCATCCGTACTCCTGGGTCATAACTCTAATGTTTTGATGTTTGCTTGGCTGAAATTTCAGTCTCCGTTATACAATGGACATGTGTGGACAATGCAAGCATTTATTCCTCAAAATAATAAGCAATTGTATAAATTTATTAGGTCAGCAGTCTCACTGACTTTACCTGAACTTATCATGAGTTTGCAACTAAACACACTTGTAAGTCTGTGGAGAATAAGAACCAAACTGTACAAACCAATCCATAGTAAGACAGGATGTGATGGTTTACTTCCATCCTTTCTTCCTTCCCTCCTGTCATTCCACTTTATTTTCTGCAGAGATCAAGTTATCCACACTGATGCTTTGGGTTTTTTCTTGATTATTCTGCACATTCAAAATTGTCTGTATGAACAAATATGACTGTCTTTAGATCAGATTTCCTAGTATACATACAGCTCTTTAGATGTATAAAAGCTGAATGTGATAGGCCTCTGAGGTTTCTAAGTTTTCCCATGCAGCTAAATTCTTGTTACTGTTTGTTGTTTATAGTATGGTACTACCCAGATGCTGAAGGGAGTATTAGGGCCCTGTTGCTCTACTTCTTGTACAAACATTCTGTTGTTTTTCACATTTCACACTAATTTTTATTCAGGGTTTTTTTTTGTGTTTAACTGGAGACCCTCACTTGCATGCAATCAGATTTTCCAAATTTCGGGTGTTCTCCCTAAATAACAAGATCACAAATATTGCTGTTTCACCTCTCTAAGAAAACTCATTCTACACCTCTCTCTCTGAGAGCAATTATTTATTGCAACAATCGAAAATACATTTATTGTGGCAATTAACCATTTGGGATTGATTGTTTATAGCCTCACACATGGTTAATACAGCTGTACGCCACAAGAGTACAGCTCTTTAATGAAAGTTAGTGGAATCACATATGGAATAAGATACAATTTGAATTGGGAAGACTGGGTCTGAACTTGTCTGCTGAAGTGTTCTGAAGCCCCTGTCAAGCCCATCCACTGAGGTTTGCTTTCCACGATGGTGCTGGCATGCGAGAGAACTGATGGTTGTGCACTGCCACACAGGGGGACGGGAGCTGCCTTCCTCTAGGCACCCCACAGGCCTTGGTGGTGGGTCCTCCTGGCCAAGTGACCATCTGGGAAGCACCACCGCTCCCTCCCTGGCAGCACGTCCAGGTGTTTGCGCAAAGCAGGCGCGGTGTTTGCACACAAGTCTCTCCCTGACTCTCACCTGTGCAGAAAGTGTGTTGACATGACTTTGAATGTTTTACTTGTGAGCACTGCGCTTAGACATGTGTGGTATTAACATTGCTGTCTCCCATCTAAGCTTCTGTAGTACTTCCCCTTTCATACTTTTCCAATAGAAGTCAATTCCTCATCTCTGTGAGTCACTTGTTTTTAAGGCAGATCATCTTTTACCATGTCTCTCTGTATATGCTGTTTATTTTCACAGTCTCCCCAGTGAATATTACCTGATTCTGCTGCCCCAGTGACTTTGCCTTTCTCGAGCAGCCTGATAACTTCCCCCTCACCTTAATGGTGAGACCTTGCACAAATTTTTCTTTTAGTTGCCACCAAGGCCAAATTTCAACTTTTCATTGAAAGTGCATCGTAGGAATTTTCCACTTTGTCTTTTTTTGCAGAGAACAAGACCAAATGAAGCTGATGATAACCTAGTAGTAAGTTGTGCATGTAGCGTAAGTGCAGGTGGACTGCCCTCCCGCCATTTCTTGACCAGACAGGGGCTGGAAGCTCCTGATGGGTGCTTCCTGAGTGCAGTCATTTTCTGACTATACAAATGAACAAGGCCATCTGTGACATGATGTAAATACTTGCCTCCTTGACAGTACAGTGACATGGCTGGAGCTGCTTCACTTTTTGGCTGAATGGGAAGACAAGGACTGACCCTCCTGGTTTTCCTCTCCTGGCTAATGTCCTCCTCATGTGCCACTCTTGTGCCATCACTGCTGCGCAGATCGAGAGGAGACGGGGCTGCCCTCGCAGGGACCCACTGCGTCCCCGGGGCCTCGATCCAGACCCGGTCCTCTTGGTGCACAGATTGACAGCATGAGCCCTGCCAGCACTGGTTTGTGGGTGCCTTTCTGAAACTGTGACTTGGCATGCAGTTGGCAAGAAAGTTGAAAGTGAGTCATGAAAGAAGTTATTTGCTTCCCTGCCAGATACTGTGCAGCTGTATTTTCCTTGTACTACTGCTCTCCTGCTCAGACTAACAGCCCTTTTCCACCTTTGAAATAAATCAGTTTTTATAGGGATACTCACTGGCCTTTGACTTCCTGTTAGGCCTGCAAACACTTTAATTTAGAGAACTTGTCTACGAATAAAGCTGGCACCTTAAACTGCATTACTGAAGCTGGCCAGAATTCTTCTGGTGGAATGAATCTCTTTGAATATGCCATTTTATTAAAATCACAACTTCCCCAGGAGTTTGGCAAAATGTGTTCTGGATTTAATTGTGTTAAAATGTTTTGGTCAATAATTTTAGATATAAAATTCTTTTTATTAGGAAAAAGTTTCACGTTATAAATTATAACACAACATTTAAAATTTGAAACATTGGGTTTGACAAAAAGAATCCTCTGAAAATTTCATATTGCAAGAAGTTCCAAATACCACATAAAATTCAGATTTTCAAGAAACACCAACTCTGTAATGATAAAATGTCCAGCAAAATGGTAGTGTCAGCTTTTTATAGCTCTACTGATTGTGCAGGCTGTCTGAGCCAACGCCTTATCTGTTGTCAGTGGAGAGGAGAGGTTTGTGGTAGATGAGCTAGACTGCACCAGCAGGAATTTGTCCCAGTGTACTGATTTAGATAAATGCAAAATAAATAAAAATAAACCAGTCCAGAGCCAAGATTAAAAAAACCCCGTATCTGGAAAGTTAGATTCTAAAGTGTATAACAGACATGTAGTGAATGGCCAGATTTTTAAAAATGCTGAGTAATAAAAAACTGTTCATTTTAAAATGTAGGCTGATTCAGTGGAAGCCAGTGGGAATTTCCCCTGTCCCTTTCCATTGTTTTGTTTAACTGTGGAGTTATTCATCTAGTCCTTCTTCCATGGTATGAGGAAGCACCATCTCTAGGTCAAGTATTTTCTTTCATTCACTCAGCTGTGTATTTGCCACGTATGATCAAATCAAAAGTCCATCTGGTCCAGCATGCTGACTCTCACAGTGACCAACAGACAATGCTTAATGAAAAATATAAGAAAAAGTTTAAGCCTGCGGTGTTCTTTTCTGTAATATACCCTCCCAGCTTTTAGCTCTTGCAGGATGAAAGCGCATCCTCTTGCAGTGGCATCCAGGGTGTGGCACCTGATAACTGCCCCAGGAGCACTCATCCATAATTTTCTCTAGCACCTTTTGAACCAGGGGAAGTTCATACTGTCAGCTTCTGTGTCATCCTGTGAACATAAGGTCCCCTGTGTACTGGAAACTGAAGATGAGACCGCTCTGGTTGGTGACCACTTGCACTACTTTCAGCCAGGTCTGTGGGGACATTGTGTGCAGAGTGGAGCAGCTGGTGAGGAAGCCTGCTTACCCCTTGCTTCAGCCAGCACTTTCCCATTGTGTTTGTTGACCATTGGAAACTATATGAAAATAGCCATTTTTAAAATCCAGGAAGTACATTGTCTCCTTTTTTAATACTCAGAGTCTATTTTTTATCTGCTAGTTTTTATTTTTATTCTGGACCAACTGAATGAAATGAGCAGTCCTGACACTGGCAGACTAATTTAAAACACACCACACACAATCTTGAAGTGTTTTGCTTTTGCTCTGTAACTGTGTTTTTCCTCCTCTCCTAATAAAATTCAAATGAAGTGGCCTGAAAGTCATTCTAGCATGAGGGACATCTGTCACTTATGATCTAGGAATTCTAATTTTTCCAAGAGCTGATTTATTCACAGTCAGTCAGCCTTTGACACTAAACTCCCATTGCTTTGCAGACTCCTGGTGCTCTCAGAATCAAATTGTGTCTTCTGTTTCTGCTAATGCTAATATCCCACCTGTTTGCTTGTCAAAATGTGTTTGGACTTTGATGGTTTTCAAGATGAATTGGATTGGCTGGCTTGACTGCTTCTAGAGACTGTGATGGGTTGTAAGAAACAATAGTTGACATGACTTTCTTATCTCACTAGCGGTTGTGCATCGGAGAACTTTAATAACACTATGAAAGTGGCCCAGAAATTTTAATATTTCTTCTTGAAGACAGGCCAATGAAAATGTCATTTTTTAAATGTTTTCAGTGATAGGACTGAAGAAGTGTAACAATCTAAAGATAAAATACTCCTTTCCCTTTTCCATTAGCTGAAAACCAAAGAAGCTGTTTGGAAATTATTTTGTTGAGTCAAGTGGCTATTAAAACAATTTGACTCCATGGTGAACTCTCCCCTCTTATGATTTGTATAATTTTTTATGGTAAGGAAGCTGCTTGCACATGAAAATGTCCATCTTTCTCTATTTGATTGAGAGCTTTTGAATGGGTTTCTAAATTACACTATGTCATAACTGGATCAAAAAAGCGCATTTCATTAATTTTTACTTTACATAATGAGAATACTCAGGCACAATTCATTTTGATTTTCAAAAATGCATTTTTTTCTACCTTGGTCTTCTAGTGACTAAAATTAAGTATTGGTTATTCACAATACATATTTATCCTTTTCCTCATTTGCTCATGTGAGTTCTTGAGTACTGTGCTTTTCATGGCATCACAGTCCTCTAATGTGAATAGGTGTGATGTCAATAAAAAGCCATTTTCCTTGGGATGGTTGAACTGAAGTAGAAACATTCAGTCTCTCTTTACTTTCCTCCCTCCCATCCTGGCACTTGCAAATAGGCAATGCATGTAGTTGAGCTAAGGCTTCTTTTCTGTGTCTCTGCAGTGGCCTTAGAAAGAAGGGGGAAAGCCCAAGTGTCTCCCTGTGGATTGAGTGGGTTTCGTGCATGAGCTCCCACAAGTGCACGAGTGGGAAGTCAGAGGCTGTGGGAACAGAACACCTGGGTGTGCCTCTGAGCACAGACACTAAGCTTACTGCTCTGAGGGGCAGCAAATGCAAGGCCTGGCACTACCTGTGTTGGCAGCTCTCAGTTGTAAGGTCACTTCTACTTGGAAAATGGCAAAATCTCCTGCTAATCCTGCTCCTGGAGCATGCTCCTTGCCTGAGAGCAAGCCTGAGTTACTCCAGGTTACTTGCAGAGTGGTCCTGCATGGCCAAATTGCCCAGGGAGTGGAAAGGAATTTTTCAGCTTTTTCCCTCCAGCTTAAATTTTGTCTTGAAACCTCAGATTAGGACCATGGGATTCCCTTCCTGTTTGGTTTTGAGTGTAGCTTAGTAGTTTTGGACCAGTTTTCTACTACTTGGCTTTGGTCCTCCAATCCTGTCTCATAAATATCTAGTCTTTTGAGTTTATATTGTAGTTGACAGCATGGATTGACTCTAAATACATTTGTTTATTCAAGCTCACTGTGCATGCATCTTGTCCTGGATTCTTCATGCTTTATTTCCACAGAGGCAAAGCTCTGAAGTTCTGAAACTCTCCATGAAATAAGAACTTTGCTGATGTTTTGCTGGGCTGTGGACCTAGGCAGAATAGAGAGCTGACAGCAAATTACTTTGCCTGTCATTTGTACCTGGTTTTGACCACTTTTATATTCTGGGAATGTAGCTGAATCAGACATCATGAATTTTGTAGGTCATAAGACCTGAATGAAAAGGAACACTACTAAGAAGTAACACCTAGCTTATTTTGCATTAGGAATAATTAGCAGTAGTATGAAAGAGTAAGATAATAGTGATTTGCAAAAGTCAAGACTTAGAAAAGTGATCTGCAAAAGCCAGGTGCTGATTTGCTAATACGTAGGTGCAGTGTTTCTATTATCTTTGAGTAGCAATGGATGTAGAGTGGAAAATAGCATGATGTGAGTAAGTTCATCTAGTTAACATTTTGCTGCCTTTACTCTTTGCCAAGGATGTGTGATATTTACCCTGCTCTTTTCTCCAGAGTCTTTTAAGGGCAGTGACTGACAGTTTCAATAACAGCAGATCACCTATTGCCAGGCAGGCGGTCCATGCCAGCAGTTCTAATCATCGTTTTAGCATGTGTTTTGCAATGGTGAAATGGCTTGTTGAGGAGCCAGGAGTACTCACTCAGGAAGGATGAGCCTTTCCTTTGCAGTTCTTTACATGGCTCAGGATGGAGTCATCACTCAAGCATACAGCCCAGCCAGGCAGATCAGTGGTTGGATAACTGTGGATTTGCTACTCTGTGAATATTCCTTCGTCACGTGTGGGGGTTTAGGACGTGCTAAGACAGAAGTTATCTCAGTAACCAACATGTTAGACTTAGAAGTTATGTAAACCACAAAAGTAGTGCTTAGAGGGAACACAGGGATGTCCCCAGATTCTTCTGCCTGTGCTAAGCCATCATAAGGAAAAAAATAATCCAGAGTTTTGTAACGTGCTGTCTTGAAGATTCCTCAGATTTTGTAGTTTGTCTTGTTCGTTGTTTTTTTGAATATGCCTTTTATAACTGTATATATTCACATTCTATCCAGCTAAAACTATCTATGATACACTTCCTTTTAAAAAGTATACACACCCGCCTTGTATCATCATGATTAAAGAAAGTGAAATTAGTTAACCCATAAAATAATATTTATATTATTTGTTCCTGTCACTAACCTTTGGCTTTTATAAGTGAGAACTTAGAATGAGTATCTGAAAAGAGAATTAAATGTTCTTTTTCCAACAAACTGGGACGGGCATGTAAGATATTCCTAACATAATTTTCTTCCTGTAATGGTGCAAAACAGAATAAACTTGTTCCTCTTTGCAGATTGCAAACAAATAATAAATATCTGGTACTTCGACACCTCAGAAAGAGCTAAACATTTTAAAATTCAGTCCTAGATGAAGACACATTTAAATATTATTTTGAACATTTTGACCAATGTAGTTTCTCTCTGCCTTGTGAGTTTTATGTATTTTGTAATACTTGTTACTCTACTTCTTTCTTTCTAAGAACTGGAATTGATCTTGTTCGCACTGGATGCAGCTTTTTCTGTAATGACTCTTACTCTACTGTAGAACCACTAGCAGAGCAGGGTCTATGCAACTCTTTGAGGAATATAAACATATTTCATTTTCACTTGTGCATCACCTTTCTTTTTCTGTGAAAATTTAGAGATTGAATCTTTTTTCTCCTGTGCCTAGAAGGGACTGTTATGAACTATCATTTGATCTGCATAAATAAGGATTTTATGCTATGTCTTTCCGACAGCATCTTCCTAGGAATATTCCAGTGGCCACTAAAGTGGATTGCTGTCATGACTGGAGTTGGTAGGGTCTGATTACGTCACATCTCAGTACTTCAGTCTAGTACTTCCCTCCTCAAATGTTGAACTGGTAGCTTTAAAAATGTCTGTTCTGATGAAAAAATAGGTCTAGGGGACCCTCCTTAAGGCAGTACAGATAATATTATTGAAGTGTTTAAAAAAGATGGCTTACATTGGCAGGTTACAAAGAGAACTGCTTCTGATAATTCATAAAATAAAAGCTTAGAGCATAAAAATGTTTGGCCTGTGCTGTGTTTGGGAGGATTTGAAGAATGACCCCAAATTTGCAAGCAATCTATTAATAAATCCATTCCTTAAGCAGGTATTTTAATGGGTAAAGATATTCAAACTAGGATAACTTTGGAGGCCTTCAGTCGTGCCTGTTGAAGGGCCAATACATCTGTCACCAAACAAAAGCAAAGTCATGCGCAATGGCTTGAGGAAGAAAGAAAAAACTGGGCAGACTAACTTCTTTTTCGTTCTGTGTGTGATGGGGGTATGCTCCTCTGCAATACCTCTGCACATTCTGCTGCTTTGATTCTGTTTGGGAAGGGAAGATCAGAGACACTGAGACATGTGCCCCAGAATAGGCATAAGGTGTGAATCAGGGGACTCAGTTATGTCCCTTCCTTCCACTGATGCCAAGGATCTTTGCAGCTTACATTCATCTTTTAATCCTTCCCCTCATAAAGAGTGTTGGATGATTTCAGTCATCAAGTAGCTTCTCCTGATCTGCATGACTTCGCTTAGAAAGGGATGATATTAAAACTGATCTTATACAATAGACCACAGACTGATTTCTTTTATTAGTGTAAAACTTTCATGGGGAATACCCAGCGAATTCTAAATTAATTATATTTTAAATGTTTAACTTAAATATAAAAGAATTGTTGCAATTTTTTGTAAAACCCTCAGTGCTTTCTGCTTTGTTGCCTCAAAGGCATCCAGCAGAGGGAATGTTTGAATGGATTAACAGAGCCTGGGGTTTACTCTTGGCTGTGCTTGTCGTGGCTCAGAGTCCTTTGCAGTGCAGGCTTCTGGATGACTCCCCTGCGAAAGTACTTTCTGCCTCCATGGACATTGCACCTGGTAAAAGTCAGGCAAAAGGAACGAAGAGATCCCCTGTTCCCGGAGTTCTGTTATGCCAATAAAGGAGAGCTACCAAGAAAAGAACAGAAGAGGCTATGTTTATTTCAGCTCCACTGAAACCCAAGGGGAAAATACCAGTGCTTGGCAAATATTAAAGGAGATACTTCATATTGAAAGAACTTTGATTTTTCAGCTTCACTGAATTGTATTTAGTTTTTAATTTTGAAGAAAAACTATGCTATAAAAATACTGTCTACAGCAACTATGTGAGTGCTGTGCAGACAGGTAGTGTTGTTTAATTTCCATGTGAAAGAAGCATGGAACATAATCATTAAAAGGGCATCAAATTTTCTCACTCATCTCAGTGGACTGCTGATACAGTCTATTTCCTCTTTGCTCAGGAAGGCTTCAGATTCAGTTACTGGATAACTTCTGTTCTGCGTCTTGAACATTCAGTTTCTGGCATTTGTTCCTGGGAATATGGGGATAAAATAGCTGAGAATATTTTCTGTCAGCCAAAAATGCAGAAACATCTGAGAGGTTTCCTAGCTGTGTTCAGCAGCATCAGAGGGTCCTGAAAGGCTTTTGGAGCCATTTTGGGTGATGGGGAACTCCACAGAGAGTTCTGAGGACATGGGAATAACACTGACAAATCCATAAACAGTATTTAAAAATAACTGACTTGTTTGCTCTGATCTGTTTTTTCCCATGGTGTCATATAATCATATGTTGGCTCACTGAATGTGATGAACGCACCAGGGTACCATACCGGACTAGCGGGACTTGAAGGACCATCCTAGCAGCCCAGTGCTTGCACTGTCCAGAAATTCCAGATTTTTTTAGCAGAATATTCTGTGAAACAACTGTAACAATAAAAAAACATTAGTTCTGTGAGTATTGGTGTAGTGAGGTGTGCCTGAGAGTATAAAAGCAAAGAGAAGTGCCAGCGGATGTGGTCAGGATCTCCTGACCCCTAACGGACAATATAAATCAAGTTACAATTCTAAACTAAGTATATCATCCTGATACTGTGGGACCAAAATATGGTACCTTTGCTCAGGATAAATAAGCTGTTACTTCTTGATTTGTCTTACTAGTTATCATCAGCCCAGTTTCAATAAGGTTACTTTGGGAGAAGGTACTTATTTTGAGTAAGGATAGAAAAATAGTCTAATTTGACATTAAATGCAGAAAATATATTTGGTGACTGCTCCTACGAATGTCTTGAGCATGAAACTCTTTTGGTAACAGAAGCTGTCCATATGGCATGTTCATGGAATTAGACTTTTATTTCTAAATAGGAGTTGTTAACTTCGTCAATACTGTATTGCTGTATTATTTTTTTAGTTTAAAAAAGATGCAATCATAAATAATTAATTTTTTTAAGAAAAAAAATCCTTTTTCTTCTAAAATTAATTTACCATTCAATAAATTGTGACAAAAAACTGTATAGGCTTTATCTTTTTGTATGTGTTAATTTGATTGACATTTTAAGACTCGTTTCTCTAGTCACTACAGACATAGAGATTGTAGTATTCATTATGGGAAATGTCCACGAAATTACCAATGAATTAATAACAATAAGTGACTAGCACATTGTTTTCCACCTATGCCAAAGTACAGCTCTACAAAATTACGAGGTGAAAGAACTGATTGACCACTCGCCCAAGTGTTTATTTCTGGATCTGTTTTCACCTACAAATGACTATTTGTAGGCCAAACGCTAGGCTCTTTTCACTGGCAGATCTTACAGTGAAGTTGTCAGATGCTGGTCTGAGTAACTACTAGGTAAGGATATAAATTCTGTGTGAAGTCAAGGAGAATTTGACCAAGAAATGGCTTAACTAAGAAAATAGGACAGATCCAAGATTTTATGTTAAGATTTTTCAATCAAAATAGATACATTAAAATTAATGTTAATGTTATCTTAATGCGGGTGTTATTTTACAAAATCAGAATATGCAGGGAATTAACCTGCAATCTGCCAAGGGAAGCAACACCTGAGTGAGGTGTCTGAGATCATGAAATGATGCAAAAAGTTTGATCTGTTGGGTTTTTGGTAGCACAGATAAAAACATTGTCTATAAAATACACTATCACCAAAGCTCTTGGTATTGAATCTTCACTGAAAAAAGGTGTCTGTATGGGAATAGTCTTGCTGGGTGAAACTTTGAAGGACATGTTAGCCCATTGCTCCTGTGTATTGAACTCTGCACTGGCAGGACTGGCCAGGAACATAGTGGACGCACAGATAACTCTAAAATACACTGTGTGGTATTTTGCTGGAAAATGTGGACGAGCTCCACCTCTAAACTCATCCAGCCTGGCCAGCTGTGAATGAGCAGCCAAGTCATGGCTGCTAGTGTGACTTGATGCCCGAGCCATGCTGGCACCAGGGGCTGTTTGGCTGAGCAGTGGTGCAGCTTTCCCTAGCAGCAGGTCGACAGCCTATGCAATATAAGCAGGAAAGCAACCTCCCAAGGGTCCCTGGGCATGGAAATTATCTAAAATTCTCACAGAGCGTGAGCAGCTGTTTAAGAGCTAATGACCTTACAGAAATGTTGCTGCCTCCAGACTGATTACGTTGGGAAGGGATGTTGTAGACCTGGGTGATCTCTTGTTTCTCAGCTTACAGCTCCATTTCAGAGCTCAGGTTTCTTTGGTATCTCATAGGATCATAGAATGGTTTGTGTTGGAAGGGACCTTAAAGATCATCTAGTTCCAACCCCCCTGCCATGGGCAGGGACACCTTCCACTAGACCAGGTTGCTCAAAGCCCCATCCAACCTGGCCTTGAACACTTCCAGGGAGGGGGCATCCACAACCTCTCTGGGTAACCTCTTCCAGTGCCTCACCACCCTCATAGTGAAGAATTTCCTCCTTACATCTAATCTAAATCTACCCTCTTTCAACTTAAAGCCATTACCCCTTGTCCTATCACTACATGCCCTTGTAAAAAGTCCTTCTCTGGCTTTCTTATAGGCCCCCTTTATTTACTGGAAGGCTGCTGTAAGGTCTCCCTGGAGCCTCCTCTTCTTGAGGCTGAACAACCCCAACTCTCTCAGCCTGTCCTCATAGGAGAGGTGCCCCAGCCCTCTGATCATCTTCATGGCCCTCCTCTGGACTTGCTCCAATAGGTCCATGTTCTTCTTATGTTGGGGGCCCCAGAGCTGAATGCAGTACTCCAGGTGGGGTTTCACAAGAGCAGAGGGGGAGAATCACCTCCCTTGACCTGCTGGTCATGCTTCTTTTGATGCAGCCCAGGATATCGTTGGCTTCCTGGGCTGCAAATGCACATTGCTGGGTCATGTTGATCTTCTTGTCAACCAACATCCCCAAGTCCTTCTCCTCAGGCTGCTCTCAGTCCACTCATCGCCCATTGTATTGGGCCTCTGTAACAAGCCTGTAAATGAGCCTCTATTTGTGCTTGGGACTGCCCCAAGCCATGTGCAGGACCTTGCACTTGGCCTTGTTGAACTTCACGAGGTTTGCACAGGCCCACCTCTCAAGCCTGTCAAGGTCCCTCTGGATGGCTTCCCTTCCCTCCAGTGTGTCGACCACACCACACAGCTTGGTGTCGTGTTGTTGGCAAACTTGCCAAGGGTGCACAAAATTCCACCGTCCATGTTGCCGACAAAGATATTGAACAGTGCCGGTCCCAATATTGAGCACTGAGGAATGCCACTCGTCACTGGTCTCCACTTGGACATCGAGCCATTGACCACAACGCTTTGAGTGTGACCGTCCAGCCAATTCCTTACCCACTGAATGGATCTCAACTGAGTAAGGACCACTGCTGCATGCCTAAGTCTTGCAGCAGTGCTGTTCTTTTTGAAATGGTTATATAAATGCTTTTGTTCAGTTCAGCTGGTCCCAACCTTGTTGCAGCTGAGCATCACTGAGGCAAATCAGTGATATTCTGTATTAGCAAACAGCTAACACTACTTTCGCTCAAAAGAAAGAGCTGTGATGGAGAATAAATACATGTTTTTAAATAATGTTACAAATGAACTGTATCAATCAGTATATGAGCTGACTACATGCAAAGCAAACATCATGTCTGTCTTGTCCCCTGAAGAGACGCTGTGCCCTCTCTCTCACCCATTTTCATACTCTCCTCACCTGTATGACCACCTCTTTAAACCAGGACCCTGACTCTTCACTTGCTGTCTGCTTTCCACATCTGGTCCACTGCAACCCCATTCCCAGGCCCACAGCTGGAGTGTGGAGATCATACCACATTATCACTGACCATGTGTGGACTAGTGGCCTGAGCACTGCCAGGAAACATTTGGAGGTCTGCAAAGCAATTGTTTGTACTCTTAAATGGTGAGATGCTTCTTGGCATGATTTTGGCTAGTAGCAGTTAGTAATCTCCAAAACATTTCCTGGCCCAGGGTCAAGAGTTTCCCAGGGGGAATCTGGATGTGACCACTCTGTTTGTGAGGGTGAAGGAGGTCAGTCGTGTGGACCCACACAATTCCTTGCCTGTTGGTTGCCACACCAGAGGACAGTCCTGGACATTTTTACTTTATTTACAGAGTTCAGAATGCAGGAGTTCTTGCAGAAGCAGGAGATGGTCACCCCAGAAGACTGTGATCTGCAGCCCCCACTGTGCTCCTCCAGATGCAATAGGCAACCTGCCCTTGTGCAGGCAGGAATGCCTTTTCCATATGCCTGCCTCCCTACAGGCATGCTGCTCGGTGCCCCTGGCACTGTACCTGCTGAGGACAACTGAAACAGTGAGTTACCTTTTCTCCCAGACATCACTTTTAGCTACTACACTGTGTGACTGTTGTTCTTGCTGCATTTCGTATTCTAATTCCTTTCTTCCCAAACCATCCCACCTCTCTCCCTGTGCTGCAGCTAGGCAGTGCTGGTTCTTATCCGGAGTTACAGAAGTCCATTATGGTAGCACCATTTTCCCATCACAGTACTATGTTTTTTCCTAACCAAAAAAGTTTTAAAAGTGCATAAAATGTTGGTTGTTTGTGGACTTGTGTCCTGTTTTGGATCCAATACCTGATTACTTTTCTCTAAGTCAGCAGTGAAACACCGTTAAATCATTTGTGGCATTCTCCAGGGTTTGATTTGATCAATTAGTCTCTGATAATCTGTGTGCTGGAAACTTTATCTAAGATAAGGTTTTCAGTTTAAAACTGTGGTCTGAAGGTAAGATCTTAATGTGACTGCAGGTGGACATGATGTTATGTGGGAGAGGCCCAAACAGTCCTCCAGCTAAGGTCTCCTATGTATCTTTTATATTTGCCTTTATTATTTATACTTGTGCATTACCCAAAAGGGTCTATAGTTCATGCCTGTATGTAGATATGTAGGGTGATACAGTCTCTGCATCAGATTGTAAGCAGATAGGTATTACGTAGGAAAAAATACAAGAACATCCTAATATATCATGGTTGAGCACAGATATATGTTCAGTTTGCAGTTTAAGCTCAGTTTGCTATGATCCTGTATATAACATAGCCATTTATGATCAAATTTCTGACATACACTTTGTTACTGTTACCTTGTTTTAATGAATGTCACTGTCCTTACTTTCCTAGTAATTTGTACCTGATCTTGTCAGTGAGAGAAAGCCCCAGAACTTATGCCTGAGCCACCTTGCTCCCTCCTGGTGCTTTCCTCTATGCTGAAGAGGCCCATAAGATGTAGGTCCTCTGGGCTTATGGTTTAATGCCTTTAGCAAGGATGTGACAGAATTGCAAGGAACATAAGCACAAGGATTTCTCAAGACAAGGACTTTCTTTTTTTATATCACTTATGACTACTGGATGTTTTTGAACAAAATATTGTAGGACATGTTCCTCGCTCTTTGTTTGACCACCTTCTAATCCCTTTGTCTATAACCACCTTCAGCTTATCTGTGTTTCATGAGCAGTTTGGAGCAAGAGGAGTCCTCCTTCCCTGTCCGTGGGCAAGGCTTTCTTGTGCAATGTGCTTCTCCTTGAATAAAGCACAGCTTTGGTTCTTCAGGGTCTCCAGGTCCTTGCCTGGTGCACCCACTGAGAAGCCTCAACCCTTTAGCTGTGTTAGCCCTGGTACTTTAAAAGAATTGTGGCAGTGAGTCATCCAAATTAATGGGTACATCACTGCAAATTTTTACCCCTGTGAATAGTCTTCACAGTAGTGGATACTGAGGAGGCTTCTTTAAGCAGATGCATGGGTACTTTCTTACTTAGGGTCCTTTTCTGAAAGGAGATGTGTAATGCTTTTCCTGGCTATGCAATATTCAAACTTATGTCAGAAATAGCTAGCTGCCAGATTAGAGATGGCCTTATGCTTCCCTCTGTTAATTGCTTTCTATGGTGTATTATACAGCAAGCATTAGTGGTTGCTGTTCAAACTGAGCTTTCGAACATGACTGGGGAAGCAGAAGGATTACACGTGGGGGAAAAACAGATTCCATTTTCTAACAAGCTGAAGAGTTATTAACGTTTTTAGGGTTTCTGCATGTGTTTGCAAATTGTGTCTGCCGAAGTGAAAATTGCACAAATGATCAATATTCAGTAATGTGTTATGGAATTAAAAAAAAGAAACGGTTTCTGATCCCCCCATAGATCAAAAAGCACGAGGCTTACTTCTTGAAAGAAGTGCTGTACATGTCATAAAAAAATGCCTTGGGAGTTTAAGCTTAACAGATCTTTCCCTGGTGTAATTCTTCAAGCATTTGTATTTGTAGGTAGTAATCTACCTAAAGGCTGCCTGGTGCTTCCCCACTTGAGTTAGAGAAAATGAACAAAAATAAGGCATTCTCCTGAGCAGGACTGATATCCCAGTGCAGATTATAAAGGACTTGAGTAAACCTGTCTTCACTTTAGCAGAAGTAAGACTGAGAAATTAGTTTAATTTGTAGGTCTATTCCCTTTGAAGAAATGTATCAGTAAAGGATATTTGTCAATCTGCTACTGCAGATCTGTGAGAAGAACCTAATAATATAACTCTCTGTTCTTGTTCATGGAAGTGATCTAGATTTAAAATAACCTCTCCCAAAGGAGTGGGAGGGGAAGGATTGTTTTAAACTGGGATCAGAAACATCCTGAAAAATTTACCTGAGTGCCCTAGTTAGTGGGACCCATTTAGTGTTAATATGTTTGTTATACATGTATTTTTGTAAAACATTTGGATTTGGGAAAAGAAAAAAAGCTATAGGAAACAAATGAGTTCTTATATAGACAAACGAGGTTGAGAGCGCCAGACAGAATCTTGTACTTGGCACTGCACTTGCACAAGAGCTTGGTGCACGAATGTTTACCTAATGCTTATCTTCGTTGGAAGAGGAGTCCTGTCTCCACTAAATTCAACAGGATTTGTGCAAATTACTATGAAAGAGGCAGGATTTTAGCTAAGGTGAGAACAGACAAAAATATATTCCTTTAAGTAGCCTATTGCTGGAATTACAGAAGCACCATATTCTAAAACTAAAATCAAATTGTAATTCAGAAAGTCTGATTTTCTGTTATCTCACATTTTGTTTAAGATAGAAAGAACAGTTATATGGTAACCTGTCTTATCTGCTTTGCACAGGAGTCTGAAAAGGTGAAAAAGTATCTTTTTACTTATGCAATGTAATGCTGTTGATAATCCACCAGTGTACTTACTTTTAAGAGTACCAGTTTGCTTGATTTTCTTTTTTTATTTCTCATTTAAGGGTTTTCATTTTCTACTTTAAAGATTTCTGCTAAGTAAATAGGAACACATGAGTAAAGTCATCAGTGCATATTTTGATTATACCATTGTTGCTATTTGGAAATTCAGAATTTTCCTACTTTTGAATTTATTAATAATAATACAATATTTTAAAATGATCTCTTAGTTGATCTAAAATATGGCATGTGGCCATGTTTACTTTTAGAAAAGCGTAACGTCTGTAATCATTGTTTATACTATGCTCTTTAGGTAATCATCACAACACAGTGCACCTTCTGTAGTTATTCTGGTAATACATGGACAAACTGCACACTGGACAGTGAGACCATATATATAATTATTTACATATGCTTGTATAGGAAAAGCACTGATAAATGAAAAATAAACACAGATTTTAGGAGTTCACAGTATACCTGTGTCCTGTTCGGCATTTGCAAAATTTTACTTTTGAAGTGTTTGCCTGTCAGTGTCAAATGAAACAATTCCTTTCTCTGAATCCATATTGCTAAATAAAACCACATTTATTTCCTATACATTTAGAACATGAAAAGCAATATGAGATAGACTGAATTAAAAGTGTTCTTTAGATGAAAGAAGATGTTACCTCCCAGTAATTTAGATTTTTGTTCAGGACAGTAGGCCTTGGAGGAAGCACCCTTGAAATGTAGAATTGCACTTGAAGTTCCATCGTTACCTGGCAAATGAGACTGGTTTGTAATACTATTATTATTGGCTGGCAATTTTCCCTAATGGTTTTACTAGATAGTTTTAATTAGAGATTTAAAATGTTTTCTTCTCTGTTATTTTTGAAAATATGAGTCTCTTGAGTCATATATATTCCATTTAGTGTGTGATTTTTTTTGTAAAATGAAGTTTTCAAAATCTTCTTAGAATTATGCATAAATCAGTAAGAGGCTGTATATATTAGACACTGAACAATACTAAGTCAAGTGGAGCTATTCTATCTTCAGATCTAAACCAAGATACAAACGAATGTTGTTTGTATGAAAAGCAAGTGCTGAATCCTTTTTATACATCTGAGTGGCGATCCTGCTATCTTCTGAACGAGGACTGGTGAGAAAAGAGCTCTAGCCCTTTGGGCTCGCTTGCTCATGAAGCTGACCACCTGGGCTCCTCTGGGGGATCCCTGTTCTGTAAGGCAGTAGGTGGGACAAGTTGTTGAGATTTCAGTGATACTTCAGTCTGCATGGCTACAGGTACTTGCTAGTGCAGCACAAATTAGAAAGCTGAGGCTTCTGAATGTGAAATGTTTTTCTTTTAGCTTCTTTATGTCCATATTACAGGTCTGCCACAAGCTGCCTCATTGTGCTATGTATCTTAGAAGTGTCACTGAATCTTTAAGTAAAAAATCCATTGATGCTGTAAGTAGGGAGGGAAGAAGAAACAGAAAAAATATTTTAAAAGCACAAAGTTTTTCTCATATATCTTGATGACTGGAGTGAAAACATTTGACATTTTATGTGTGTTTTCAGTTATGATGTGACTGTCCAAGTATTATTTGTTTATTAATGGACTCTTTCACAGGGAAGATAAGCTATAGTAATAAATAAGTTACTGGGGTTCGAGCAAGTTGATGTGTTTGGACATTTCAGATATCCAATAAGAACAAAATGTTTTCTTTGTTTTGGTATGAAATTGTTGGCTAAATACAACATCACATGATAAGCCATGCTATGTGTTGACATAAGGCCAAGCCAGCAGTCCTGATATCATTTTCACAGTCCAAACCATTTATAGTTTGTTCTCAGATCTAGTCAACAAGGACCTTGAACTGAATCCATCTGCTGGGACAGTAGAAAGTCCTTCCAATAAAAAGCCCTTACAAATATCTAAGAAAATATTATCATATTAAAAGCAGTAAGATTTATATATATATATTTAAATCTGTAAGACTTAATGACAAATGAGTATCCAAAAAACCCCTGTTGCTAGACAATGCAAGAGCTAGGAAGCACAAGTGTAAAGCAGTAACACAGAGAAGTGCTTCAGCCAAAGACAGACATGGCAATGGCAGAATACTTTTTGAACTGTAAGTGTAGCAATGATGGCCATCCAGAGTAATTCTTCAGAGCTGAATCTCTCAAAATAAAAGGCCATAGAAAACTAAATAAAAATATATTGTAAAATTGTATCTAATGTTTTTGAAATCCAAAGCAGAAACGGGCTTTGTATTTTGCATTTGCAGGTTCGTCTGCAAGAGCAAGCCTTTGAAACCAGAAATGGCACCCGAAATCATGTTCAGCATAGCAGTGTGCTATGCTGTGTTCTTGTTCTAGGGTGAGGCACTGAATATGTAGCATGGCACATACGTGCATCTTTTTTTGTCCCCTTTGACAATTTAGTTCGTAATCCACTGTCTAGTTTTACCATTCCTGCATTATAAAACTATTACCTTTACCCATGCTTAGCTTGTCTGGATCTTGGAATTTTCTTAAAATATTGTATCTTTTGGTGGGGATGAAGAAGATGAGGAAACAGAAGTAACTTTTTGCTCATGGATTAAGGTAGCTCAGCTTTGAGTTTACACTGAGGATGCAAAGGGTGTGAGCTAATTGCAGCTCCGGCAGACTATACAGGAAGGGACCTGCTGAGATATAGACCCCATCTGCTACTCCTCAGGTGGGTCTGTGTTGTTCTCACAGTGAAGTTGAGTCTTAGAGGCGCAAAACCAAATTCTGCTTATAGCTATTACCAGGGTAACTCTGAAGTGCTGGAACTGAAATCTCTCCTTTAATTCTTTGTTCAAGTTGAAGTGCTTTAATGAAATAAAGAATATTTGTGAATGTTAATTAGTGACTGCATGGAGCATGATCTATTTCAGTCAGAGTACAAAGGAACAAATGGAATTTAACATAAAAGTCTGACCTTCATATTTGACAGAGAAAAAAACCCCACCTTAGTATGGACTTTATATCGTTTGAGGCAGGATCATCTTTTTCTCTGTTATATACCACAACAAAGTATCAGTCTAATTAATTAGCTTCCTAGGCACACTAAAGTATTAAAATAATAAACTTAATGGATAAACCCACATCTCTACCAGAATCAAGGAAGGTATCATTCATGGACTTTGTTCTTCAGAATTTCCATCTTCATATCAAAATTTATAAATACTAGCAACACAAGCTGTTTCTTGACTGCTTCTATCAGGAAGCAGCATTCTGGGGAGCTGAGTGGAGTGGCTCTCATTGGGGATGCCCATGAGGGTGGTGCTACTCTGCTGAAGGCACCCATTCTGATTTCATTTTACCCCACATGCACCTGCATTTGAATCTGTTTTCAGAGGAGTATTTATGGCTCCCTCATGCCCTCATCTCAGGAGCTATACAGCCTGACAACATTTAAAAAATGTCTTAGTTTTCCTGCTCATCCCTTTGCATTTTCAGAGTGCTATCTTGCTCTTAGTAGTATCAATTGATGTAGTAAGTGTTTTCCCTCTCTTCTTTCCAGGAGGTAAAACAGTCAGCATCCTTTCCATGGAAATCTTTATGATTTAAATTGTATTTAATATTTTAGTAACGTCATTGTATTTCTCTTTTTAAGGGGAAAAAGCAGCTTTTAAAAAAACTCAGAACTAATACTACTTCCTTTTCAAACCTGGAGTTTTGGTTTAGAGTCTCTCTGTAGCAAATTAGAGACTGATGGGACACATCAGAGACATTAGCTACTTTTCACATCAGCTCTGTCTAGTAAAACAGGCATTGGTCCCATTTGTACCTAACAAGGAAGTAATTTGGAAAGAGTAAATTAGTTGCTCATAGCTATGAGGTGAGTAAGTAACGTATCTAAAAGATTGTAGCACTGTGTTCAGTTAATTTCTTCATCCTTTTGGCTATATTCAACTATTTTAGTACTTCTAAGTAGTCTTCCTATTACACCAATCTGTAATTTACTCCTTCCTTCTCCAATGTTCCAGGTATTTTCGTTTTCCATTTCATCCTCTGTAACAATTCTTTCTGTTTCTTCAGTGCTTCTGACTTTGCTAAAATGAATTTTTCATTTTGTGTTGACTGTTTTTCATTATAATCCCAGTAAGAGTGCATATTTTTAGGACCCTAAAGGGTGCAATTTCCTGTGTTGCGGAGAACTTTTTCATAAAATGATGAAGCGCCGTTTTAAATCAGTTAGATTCTATTTTGCCATCAGTTCTCCTATTTGCAAGACTTTCACAATACTTTACTCCCCTGATAGTTGGATACATTCTCTAATTCTCTGTTTAAATGTATTTGTTGTTAGCTTGCATGCATTTATTGTTGTGCAGAGAGTGTTGAAGGTACTTCTAAACCACAGTAATCTAAGTCCTGATGGTTAGGGAACTCTCTTACGAGATATGAAAGGTGAATGGCCATGCCCTAGGCAGAGGAAGATTTCATTAATGTAAAAGACTTGTCAGATGACATATGAGACCAATGGGAATGGTCGGGTTTTTCTCCTCTTCTGTTTAATCATAGCTTAGCCTATACTGGTTTTTATATCACAACCCATAAAGCCTGTTGAAAGCTCAAAGCTTTGAGATGACATATATGGAAGCTGAGGTTCACTACATGAGTTTGCCTTTCTAGATGCTTTGCTTTAAGTATGTGACTGATTATGTTGTTTCATTGGCTGCTACTGCTGTGTTCTTTAAAAGCAATATTCCATGCATAGGTTTTTTTATTGATAGGAGTTAGCTTAAACATTTTGCCCTGACATTTTAAGTCTATGAGATTCAGGGTAGCTCAGAGCCAAAAAAGATTTGATTTGACCTGCTGTATATATGTGCTGAAAATCCCAGTTTGGATTTGTGATATAATTATCCACAAAATCTGAGGATTGGAATAGACCCATTTTCAAAACCAAATAATAATGAAAATAAATATTAGTGAATAAAACTAATTCCATATTTACAATCTGAAGAACAAGTTTTTTATTTTATATTGATTTTATACGAGAATGACTCTGCTCATTTCAGAGCAAGTACTCTGATTTACATAAAATGTACATAATACTAAGATCAAGCATTTAATGTAGGCCCTACTGCTGTTTCAGAAAATATTGCTGACTGAAAATCACATAACTTTTGTTTTGACGTTTCCGAGGAAACACAGCTTGCTTCCACTGCCAGTTGGTTTCACCATGTGTAGAAGATAGGTACTTTTTCTCATTATGTAGTCCTCTGGATTGCTTTAAAATTTCCTTCTGTGATGACTGCATATTTCACTCTGCATCTGCAGTGTCTTTGCATTGAATTGAATCACGCTTTCATTGTAATCTTGATTTACCCATGTATCAGGCACCACACAGATTCAGCTGTCTTCCAGTCACAGTACATTGTAGCAGATTTTACATTTCAGGTTTTTGTTACTGTTTGGTGTTTTTTGGTTTTTGTTCCACTAAATGCTTCCATCACTCAGGCTCTTTTGCTTCTACATGCTTCTGCAAAATGGTTCCTATGGTGACACTGCTGAATATTTTTCTGTGTGCCTGGCATTGCCCTCTGTCATCTTTGCCTTCAGGTGAAAAGGTGGTATCATGACATCCCATCCACACCGCTTTTATAATAAAGCTAAACCAACTTTTTTTGGTATATATTTGTTTTACAGAGCATTTTCAGTACATTTTCTACTTATAGAGGGTCTTAATGAAATAGCAGTATGCATGAATTTTCAATTCTTGTTCACTTTCTGTTGCTCTGCTCATATTTCTTCACCTCTGTAGAACTTGCTTTCATAACTGCTCTCTGCTTGCAATGCCTGATACCTCTAATACACCCTCTAGAAGGTGGCCATGCTCCTGACTTTTAAAGTGGTTTCAAGGCTTTATTACAATTTGAATAAATGGCTTCATGTTTGCGAGTGTTGCACTCATGTATTTATGTTACTTTAGAGACCATAGTAAAAGGTACAGGGATCAGCTACATGATATCATGAATCAGCTTCATGAAAATATTTCCAGAAGGCAGCCAGTATTATTTATAGGGCGTACACTATGCTAACCCAACAGTTTACCTGCATACTCTTACTCTTTGAGAAATATAAAGTAGCTTGGATGGCTTTTACTGAGTGTGATACCTTGGAATCATTGTAAGGTAAAACATGTCCTGCAGCAGGTTATGGCATGTCAGCTGCTTTCTTCATGGTAGTTTTTTTACTATAGCCATTCCTATACCTGACTTGCCTCCAAATCTAATGTTTCTGTGACTTCATGATGCATTTTAAAGGAGAGAATGAATATTCCTCCAGCAGGATAATACCATGTCAGTTTTGTCTACCTATAAATTGTTAAATACAAGTGTGCTGTAGCCCTATGAAGTATTACAGGCTACTTTGGTTTCTCAGATGGAGAAGTTAATCTTTGCTGTATTTACACCAGTCTGAGATTTTCCATTTTCTTTTCATTTGTTCTTTTCAAAGCAAAAAAATCTGGCAAGGTCTTCTTTATTTAGCCATCTTTCATACATGATTTCTATTAAAGATGTATTGTGGTGCTAATAGCATTGCACATGTAAATCATTAATCCTATTGACTCCTGCATAAAAGCTTTGGAATAGTTTACGTGCAGCACAGTTAACTTTTCAGTGAAAATTCTGTCTTGATTTGCAAGTGAGAGGAATTTTTTCAGTTTTATTTGTGTGTGTGTGTGTTTGTTGAAACTCAATACAGTAGATGAAATACAGAGAAGAATCTTAAAAATAATGTGCAGATTATGCATTATAGAAATGAGTGATTAAGTTGTGGTCTAGTTGGAATAAGAGGCTCTTTTGAACTTGGGAGTTTTGAACTGCTAGTGGCTTTCATAGATCAGTTGGAAAAGGTGACTTCCTATCTCGCTACATAATTGCCATTTTGCAATCAATGTAAGGCTGATATTTTGTATTACTTCTGTGGTTCAGGTGTGAGAATTTAGTACAAAGAGGCACATTGTCTATCTGTAACATAGGGGAAATCTCCAAAAATACAGGGGAGTTGTCAAAGTTCTCAAAGATTGTAATTGATTTGGTGTTTTCATCTGGATCTTTGCTGTAAATGAAGTCTATTAGCTTAACTTCTTTGAAAATTGGAGTCAAAAGCTTGGAAGTAACATAGATCCTTACTACATCTTCAATAATATTCTTAACAGCTCTTCATTTTTAACTTTATACTGCTAGCAAGTCTTGCATATTTTTGCCTATAAAGGTTGTCAATAAATGACTCTGGTCTGAAGTGCTTTTGTCTGTGGTATGACAGAAAATTGAAAGCTAGCGCTTTGCATTGTTAACTACCAAAAATATAAACAAATATTTGTATATTTTAAGAACTGTAGCTTGCTGTTGAGCAAATCCAAGATAACTATGCTCCCTAAAAGTTAGAAATATACCTAAAAATATCTCCTTGGGAAGAGGTAGATTGTCTCTTATCTATAAACTGATAAAACAGATTCTGTTTTCATTTTGCCTCTTTTTTTTGTCCAGAAAGGTGGCTAATGATGGTACAAGGTAAGCAATCTCTTCACGCTCAGTTCCTGTGTTTTCAGCCAGCAGTGTGTCTGGTACCCCAGATCTGGAATTGCAGGAAAATGACTGTTCAGCCCTGGACTATAGTACACACAGGGCATATATCTGCTGAAATCTGCTACCAGCTGTCTGGTAAACACATTTGTAAAGGGTCTCTGCATTTGTTAATTTGGATGAGTTGACAGAACGGCATAACCACATGCCTGATACAGATGCTAAATTTCAAATTCGTGCTCCTGTGCACAAAAATGCTAGAAATCACCAATGTAAGGGTTGTTATTTCCTACTTTATTTGGATTGGTTTGCTTTAACCATGGGGACTTTTTATTTGTTTGGAGTTTTTTTTTTAAATGGCCCCAAACGATTTTGGTCCAAATTGTCTAATGCCATGACAGCCTGAGGGAGACACTGGAAATGGAAAATTTCAGCCTGAGTGGTTCAAATATGACAAAGTTATGATCAATGGAAAATGAGATCTGTTAATGGGAAATGTTTGTCACCTTTAGTAGTAAAAGAGGCTTGTAATATTGCTTATGATGCAGACAGAACAGCTTTTAATTACAGTGTTTTTTAACTTTCTCAGGATATGAAGGGTAATGCTACTGAAATGCTTAGATGGTATTGGCTTATGACAAGTCCTTTACAGGTGTAATTAATAAAGTAGATTATGGCCTTTGCCATCTGCTTAAGTTACTTTTATGAGAAAAACGATTTCCCCATGGTGTAAGGACACAGATAATTATGTGTTGATAGCTCAATTACCTGTGAACATTCATACTTAAAATTCGTGACTTAAAAAAAAGGCACCAGCAAAACAGCATATACATGTATATGTAGTATATTCACTGGAATGCCTTAATTCTCTGAAGATACTCAGTGACACCCATACCTGAGCCTGGTGGCTTTGTCAGTGCTTCTGACCTTAGCTTAAAATACCTGTCTGGAGTGGGAAAGATGGCTTAGAAAGTGATACTGGAGAGAAAAGAAGGCAAAAAATTTGAGGCCAAAGGTGGTGACTCCATCCCTATTGCTCTCTTCCTGTGGCATTGTTTTTAGGACAGACTCAAGACCCAGAGGCAGTAAGTCTGTTGTCTAATGCTAAGCCATGTTATGGGGTGCCTAGAGTGAGGTGGGATGCATGTTCTTTGAGCAGCTCTGAATTATGCAGTTATCACGCAGGTCTCTGTGGTTGCGAGGTCTAGATTCCTGACAGTCCTTTCCAATCTGAGGTTCCTGGGATTCCTCCCCTCCCAATGAGGATAATGCCAAAGTTGCCTTAAATCTATCTTCTAACTACCAAGAAGATACCTGAAGATGTCTGAGTTATTGGAACATAAAGAGTACCAGGCATTTGTATTTTTGGGTTGCATTACCCATTTTTCAGGGGAATAGAATGGTCTGAAGAACGGCAAGAGGTGTATTTCTGAATCCTTTGTCTGTACCATATGACTGATCGATTTAATCTAGGATCTCATCTCTCTCCATGACTGGCAGAATAAAACTGGAGGCAGTTAAAAGGTGGAAAACACACTAACATATTTGGTGGGGAAATTTTTTCTGACTGTCTATCTAGTGTGAGGTGTTAAGGCTATCTTTTATGGATTAACTTTGGATATCTTCATTATCCATATAAAGGACTAAATATTTTCTAACTCTTACTAAATCCTTTGCTTGGATGAGTCTTTTCAATAGTTGAACAGGGTTATTTTTCAGTGTTAAATAAGAATAATATTCCCACTCCTGCTTTAATTCTCTTTCTTCTTGCATTGAATGTTGCATTCCTCCATTATGAGAGAGGATCATTAAACTTACAAGTTCAATACCTTTAATATCTATATTACAGATCCCCTCCAGCCTTTCTGACTGCTTACTTTATAGCTGTTAGCTATGCCATCTCAATATCACTGTGGGTTTTTTGGTAGTTTTTTTTTCAATCATTAAGGAAAAACCAAATGCAATTCCTTTAAATATCGTCATCTTAACAGCCCTCCTTTGAAAAACTGGTCACTCTCTGTTCTCTGTTCCTTCCTTTACTCTACTTCTGAACTGACAGAATATTATCCTATCCAACAGTTATATTTCCTTATTATCTTCTTATGAAAAACTTTGCCAAGGGCTTTCTCAATGTTATACATGCTCTCACCTTTTGCTGAGTGTTCCTTTCAAAAGGATGCCATTTTCCTTTGGAAAAGTTGTCCTATTTACTTTCTGTTATGCCTCTCAAGGTGTGCAATAATTCTATTTCAGTCACTCCATTATGAATGAACTGGTTAGGACTGAGTAAAAGTTCTACTCACCTACAACTCATATGGTTAAACACAAAGCTTTTTAGCTGACTGAGCTGCTAACAAAAAAGGAAAAAAAAACCCCAATGCGGTGTCTTCTTGAACTCAGCTGAAAGTTGGTATTTTAAGAGCTTATAGACCCCCGACCTTCCCAGGCTGCTGGCTGTGGCTATTTAATCACCTATTTTTTCCAGTATCAGCTCTTCTGACATATCTTTCTCAGACTGTACCTCTTTAGTCAGAGCTTCTTAGCATCCTTTGTGTGAAGAAAATTACTACAAAGACATGTCACCTCCCTGAAAATGTCCTTACTCTCCTTGGTGAAGAGTTTTATATGTTTTACACGACATGCTGGTGTGGTAGACCTATGAATTCATTGCTCCTTCCACAAATAGAAGTGTGAGAGGATGAAGAAACTCACCTGGGTGATTTGGAAAGCTGCCTACCATCTGGTGTGGGCATACCTGGCTGTTGGTATGATGGTGGCAAGAAGCCTTATTGTGTCTGAGCTTGCCTGGGTCTCCTGTGGGGCTGCAGCAGGTGGAGCTGACGTGCAGCATGTGTTCAAAAAACTAACTGCTTCAAAAATGGCAGTTCATACGTTGAGGAAAATGAACTATGTGATGTGATTGTCTCCAGCAGCAGGGAACTGGGCAAAATTAAGTGGCAGATCCTTAATGACTTGTGAAGCAAACTAATGAAAGGGACTGAAAAGTGCACACAAAAATACCATGAGTATTTTATATCCAGTCTGCCTTAGTGAAATGTACAGTGAGAATTAGTCTTGGTTTAATTCTCAGTCTTCATAATCATGCAAAAAAGCATATGAGACTGATGACGAATTATAACTTCTGTTCTATAAATACATTTTTAAAAACTTAGATTATGATTACTAAAAAATAAACCTGTATGCGGTCTGGAAAAAATATTCTGGTATGTCTCAACTTAATGCCTTGCCAAAGGGCTACAATATTAAATACTGAATACCAGGTTTATAATGGACTTCATTTTAATTCAGGAATTGTAGAGCTAGCTGGCTTTGAGGAGGTAATACCAGCTACTTTTGTTATTTGCAACCATAGAACATGTTGTGACAAATTGATACTTGAGCTAAGGACCAAAACCTACATGCTGTATGGCAATGCAACAGCATTTTCAGAAGCTGTTAAGAGCCAAGACCAGACTGATATTTAATAAGACTTGTACTCCTAAACAATTTAGATGGTTTTGAAAATCCTACCTGTAGTCTATGTTGTAAAACAAATAGAAATCTGTGATCACGAAATTAACTGTTTTCTGAAGCAGTTACATATTTGTGATAGATAAGCAGCACTTGCTAATGGCAAATGACAACGTGATTATTTGACAAACAGAAATTATGCAGGGCCTGATTCTCCACAACTGCAGATCACTCATGGACATTCAAACCTGAGTAAAGTGACATTCAGTCTGTCAGGAGTGTGCTGCATTCATTTAGCATTTGAATGAGATGACTGCTTGAGTTTGTAGGCAAGGAAGAATTGGGGTCGTGACATTTTCATAGCTGGTTTCCAAGTTTAGCTTTAAGTACATATGCTAGCAGGTTGGCATAAATTTAAGCTAGCATAACTCAGGAGCCCTGAATTGCATGCCAAAAAGGGCATGTCAGACAGATTGGCATACATGAAATTAGCTCCCAAGATTATTCATTAATTTTACTTTATATAAACATTGGATTAGAAACAGACCCAGGCATGAGAGATTACTGTATCTAGACTAGGAAGCGTTGTGGAGCACTAGGAACAGACCTGGGGGCAAAACAGTAACTGTGAAATACTCAGCACCTACATTATTTGTATTTCTGTGGGGTTTACTGCAGACAGGCTATAGTCTGGTCCCGTGGGCTGGCTGCCCTTTGGAACATGGAGTTCAGCAGGGAAACTCCTGGAGAGCAGTCTGCTCTCTGAGGCTGCTCTGCCAGGCTTTGCTTCTGAAGTGCGATCCTGATCCACATCACATGTCTCATCTGAATCTACTATTTTACTTAAACAATTAAATGATTCAATCGATTTGTTCTTAATTATTGTGCTATGAGCTATATGAACCTTTCATTCTTTTCTGTACAGGCTCCAATGCCAATGTGAAAGGTGCAGCAAGTTAGTTCAAATGAACCCTGATCTTTAAGGAAAATCTGTGAGTAGTTAGTTTAGAATCTTGAAAACACCTTGCTGGAGTATCTGCAAATAGGAGAAATCTTAAATCTCAAATATATCACTGTTCTAGCAGTCTGCCTACATGCTGAACTTACAGGCTTTTCAATTACCTTCTTGAGGGATATGCATCTCCCCAGGTAGTATACAGGAAAACAGGCACCCAGGGCTCAATTCAGTTGTCTACACTGTGTCATCTGGTATGACTGAGATGCCCTAAAGCACAAAAGAAGCCCTTGTACATCTGGCAGGAAGTGTGGGAGACCTGTGCTCTTTTGGAGCAGCAGTAGGAAGCCAAGAGTGATACCACCGAGCACCTCAAATGTCATTAATGCCAATGTGTCAGCTGGTGAATGTAATACCTACGCAAATGCTTTGTGGCACCATGCTTATTAGATGTATAAATCCTTATTTGTATGTAACTCCAAAATTCATACAATTAGCAATGCTGAAAACAGTGGTGCTCCAATATGAAATAATAAGACGGCACACTACTGTAACACAAAATAACACCTCATGATGATGATGGTTCACCATGCATTCGAATGAGTAGTTAACAGGGATTTGTCCTATTCATGACTGTTGAAGTGTCCGTTTTACGCCTTTTTCATCCTCTTTTGGTGGCCGTTAGCTGTTTTTTGTTTTTGTTTTTGTTTTAAAAGGAAATCTCTTCTCCCTCAGTTTGTTATCCCTTCACTAAGCTATAAGTTTACAAAGTCTTATTTCTTCACAGTAACATAGTTTTAGTGCAAGATTCTGAGTCTCACTTACATCTTTTTTTCCTGCTTGGCAGCAGCTTAGTGTTTTAAGAAAAGGGTTTATTCCATGATAAATCTATTTTTTAACATAATAACATTAGTATTCTGTTAAAATTAGAGTACATGTGTTCCCTTTCTATGACATTTGTTTCATAATTCAACTGATAAGATACCGAGTAATGGCTTTTCAATGTTTGTGATCATCTAAAATTCAAGTATGAGCATCATGAAAATTGAAGACTTGCTTGATGCTCTTTGAATATACTTTAGTGATAGAAGAAGGCTGTACAAAGTCTTTTAAACATGCTGGATCTTTAAAATTTATTTTCTAAGAGTAGAACATCCATTCATTGGTTTCAGTAGGCTTTTCCTCAGTCTAGTATTGATTTTAGTCAAGTACTGCCACCCATCAGTAGACCAGTTAGATTTAAGTGCATTCTTGAAGCTTGGCAGATGCTTAAATGGTTCTCTGAAAAGGGGTGAATCATCATGAATGCACCAAAACTCAAGGATTTGACCACAGATAATATTATTTCCTCTCCAAATATATATTCGGTACAGAAAGGAGGTGTGTTGACTCTTTCATCAACTGGACAGATCAGAACATGTTTAAATTATTTCCTACAGAAAAGGTAATACAATTTTTGTTATGAGTAGCATATGATGGTCTAAAATCACTAGTCAATCTTTGTTATTAATGACAGAATCAAATAGTGCAGCATGTTTGGAAAGTGTCAGCCTGGCATGTTTCATGCTCTGTAAAGAGCAAATAGAATGAGACACTTATTTGCAGCATACTTCACTTCCACAGCAAGTCCTAATAATGGTGACATTTAAAAAATATATTTTTGCAGTAATACCATTACAAAAACATATAGGCTTGATATGAGTAGCAAAGGTCATAATGAATCCATATTGTTATCTGTGAGAATATCAGATTTCTTTTAGAGGAGATAAACTGAAATACATTTGTTAAATGTACCATAAAAGCACTGATACCCAAGGTTTTTAATTTTCCTTTGTAACAGCCCAGTTTGATGAATTGTCCTGATTAGCCCTGGAGAAATTCATATTAAAATTAGGTGGGACTCAAGTGGTAAAAAAAATAGTGACATGCTTGGGAGTCATTACAGGTTGATTTGTATGAGGAATTAGCAGATCTATCAGCTAGGAACAGGTATCATTTATTTATTTTATTTTATTTACCTCACACCCAGGATCATGATAACTGGCTCATTAGCGAGTTTAAAGAGAGCATATCCTTGCCAAAACCATGTAATGACCCAAACCTCCCTCTGCTGTGTTGCGTGTCCCATGCTTGTGGTGCGTTTCCTCAGCTGTACACTCATGTGAGAGCAGAGCCAGCACCCAGAGCGAGTTTCCTCGCACCCTGCAGTGTCTGTTGTGGGAGCGGGCTGGCTGCACACACAGGGAGATAGCAAAGTGGGGTCTGCCAACCCTGACCTGCTCTGAGCTGCTGAAGAGGACTGAAAACCTAGGCCCGATCTGAAAAGAGAAAGAGGCAGTAAAGCATCTAACTTTAGGTAGTACATCCCTCTCTTCTTGAAGGGGACTGAGAGCAGACCTGGGAGAGGTGCCTGGGCTCGCAGGAGGAGGCAGCAGAGAGGAGTCCGGAATGAGACCTTCATTGCTGTGAAGTCATAGGAAATACAGACTGCAAGGGTATTGTTGGAAATGCCTCATCTTTCTGGAAAAGAAGGCATAAATCAGGGAAAGAAGAGGAGAGCTGGAGCCTGAACAGGATTTAGAAAACAGAATCCTGTCCCGAAGACAGATGTGAATGTAATACCTATGGGCTGATGAGAGCTTCGGCCCGCATCTCTTCTTCTGGCAAGTGTATTTACAGCTAGACTACTATGCAGACCACTGCTACCTTTTTAAGTAGGGGTGCCTGTGAATGAGAAATCAGTGCTGTCCATGACAGCAGGGTACTTGAAGAAGACTCACCCTATGAGACCTCTGAAGGGGCAGAGGCTGGGCTTTGCTCTTTGTTGCCTTATGTTATACCTCAGGTGGGAGGCTGGCTGCTTACAGGCCTCCACAGAGCACCTCTGGGACATGTATGCAGGCACCTACAGTGTGTTTAGGGGCAGCAGGGTGGTGCTCAGGGAGCTTTCGTGTCTCTCACCACTGTGTGAGACCTTTCAGGTTGCAGTTTAGGACTTGTGCCAAATGCTGCTGAAGTCCTGTTTTAGGTGTCAAAATCTTTGGAGCTGGCTTTTAGTTCTCTCTGGTTAATTAGCAATAATAATTGAGATAACAGAGATAATGATTTTGTGTAGATCATTTCTCAAGCTACACTTTTTGTAGAATGGAGGGAAAACGTATGCTGATGAAAACCAACTGCCTGGTTCAGTTCTGTAAATCAGTAACAACAGAATGACTAAGGGATGTTACAATAAAATCGGAATGTACATTTTAATACAGTTCCCTTCATGCAGTCTGTACTATAAATGGCAGGCTACTAAAAGACATTCTCCATGTTGTCATGCATTTTAACTCCCTAATTTGGCTATTCAATTTGAACTACAAATGCAACAGTCTCTGGATTTTTAAACCTCTTGTCTAATGGAATAGATGGCTTCAGCATTGTCCTATGAGAAAAAGACATTCTACAGGCTGTGCCAAATTAACTTAATTTCTTTAATTTAAGGGGCACATACTTGCTGCTGGATAGAAACTAGTATGAAATTGGACATGGTTGGCTAACAGTAATGATATAATTTCTCATTTTTGCTTTATTATATCTGCTAAGTACAAATTTACCTTCAGAGTTCAGCCAAGAGGAAAACTATCAACAGTATTAGCATCTGACAGAAAGTATATTTGTTCTTTTAGCAGTTCTTTTTCTTCATTAGTGGTTTTTAAAGAGACTTAGTTTAAAGAAAATTAATAGTTCCTTTTCTATGGCTACAGAGATTATATTTTATAATTTTCCTTTGAACATTTATAATCTTTTAATAACTGGTTTTTTCCAGACAACATGGCAATAATTACTAGATGAAAAAAAGAGCAGTTTGATCGAGCACGAATGCTGGCTTGATCCTATTTCCATTGAAGTCAGAGAGACTTCTCCAGTAAGAAGAGAGTTGGAATTTGCTTCATGATTGTTTCTTTTCTCCTGCCAAATCCTCTTTCACTCATCCAAGACAGTGAAGAGTTCTGTTTTCAATCACAGTGCTGTAAATCTGGTCTAACTGCATTGACTCAATGGGCTTATTTTTGTAGAGATCAGTATAAATGAGAGAAGGATTTATCCCAGTTGGATTCGTGCTTCTTGTTAGTGAGGCAATGTACTATATAATTGGCTCTATCAATAAGACTTTCCCAGTATTAACTTCTTTTTCAGTCTATGTATGGAAGCAGATGGAATATATCATAGTCTCTAATAGATATGAAAGGTACAGTATCCCAGAAAAAAAGAAGTTTTTATTTGGCTGGGGCTTTTCATCTTTTATCCTGAAATTTTAAAATAGCAACAAAGTGACATGTATTGCTATCCATCGCTCATTTTTTGTTGCTTAACTGTCCTAGATGTTGTGACTGCTGACAGAATTGTAACTGTTTGAAGGGTTGGATCCTAAAGTTAGAAGCACACAAGGGGCTGTTTATTATTTATAGTACCAACAAGGTGCTATAGATAGAAGACATAGAAACACATAATTTGAATCTTAGACAACTCATGGTTAATGAAAGTGAAGAATATGAAGATAACAGATTGAAGAAATGCAAAATCTGACAAAATTCCCATGCTTATAGTTGCATTGAGGATGGGATTTTGGCTTGAAAAAGTTGTAGTTGAGATAACAAATGTTCTCTGCTATAGCTATAAGAAAACAGAAAAGGAGAGGGTCTTTTCTAGACAGAGGGGAGAGTCTTAATACAAAATCTTGGAAGGAGCCTTTATATTGTTTAACTTTATGGAAAAACAATTTTGAGAGGGTGCTGTGATAATCTGGGAGCTCTGAGGTGATCTGAGTTATTACATTTTAGAGCCAAGAACGGACTTGGCATGGATTTTTTATATGACCCTTGACATACTTATTTTTGCTGCGTTTTTTCCAAACAAGAAGGGACCATGCTTAGACTGTGCTTAGAAATCTGGAATATATTAAAACAATAAAAGAGGAAAAAATGTAATTTTGTTCTCATAAGTTCTGATATGCAAAATAGCTAAAGGGGGCATTGATTTATGTGCTTGGCTCCTCTTTTATATTTTGGCAGCTTTCTGTATATATATATATATATATATATATATATATATATATAAAAAATCTGTCTGTTTTTCATCTGTATACACGTGTCCCAAGAATTCATGCAACATAGATTAAGCATGTATGTCCCACCTCATATGTTATTTGTGAGGCAAGAGCCATTACACCTTGTCATTTAGAGATTATAACACTTTCAGGAAGTTTAAATTATTCATGTTTAAAAAAGGAATACAAAATTTAATTCTGATTTGAACATGCCATTTCAAACCACCTTGGTTCTCATTAGGGTTCTGATAATCTAATGTTAGATTCATTACCATCTAAAATTATTGCAATCTGCTGCCTTTTGTTTTGATTCGAAGTCCATAATTGTGCCACATGATGTCAGTAATTACTGAGGCTGCTTTAGGAAGATACACAAACATACAGCAAGAAAAGATGATCAAGCCAAGTTTAGATTTGCTATGTAGTTGTACATGTGCGTCAGAAACTACATTTTAGTAGTGTATCTGTTTACACTTGATACTGTGTAGGTTCCAGAAAAGGAGGAATTATGCTGGAAGATTAGGAAAACAAATTAAATATAGTCTTGAATCATCCACGATTGAAAGGAAGGGACTCCTAGCCACATGAGGATGAAGCTTCTATTGTATTTAATCCTTTTTTACTCAAATTTCTTTTAAAGACAATATATGCTCTTCTCTGTGTAGAACCTGCTCCTCTTCCATGCAGAACAGAATAAAACAGTCATAGCTGCTGAAAATGAATAAATGTTACTGATTCCAAATTACATTACAGATCATATAATTTAAAACACAGAAAAATATTTACTCTTTCTAAATAGTAATCCATTTTATTAATTTTGTCTTCTCTTTGTAAATGAATAAAGCAGTCTTTCCAGACCCAAGAGGAAGGATGAAGTGAATTTTATTTCTGGTCTTTGTTTTCATATACCTTATTATGAACATTTCACTAATGAGATGAGATTCTAATCCACTAATAGGACACAACATTGTGGGTAATGTTGTGTTTCTGTTGTTTTTTATAAGGTTAAAAAGAAGTGGATACGGGAACCAAGATATGCTGGTGTGATGGTGGGTGCTGAATGTGAAGTATTTGAAAGGCCCTAATTTTCATCGCATGAAATTTTATTTCTTTTAAAAAGTTGCAGTCTCAGTGGCCAGAAGCAGTTGCTTTTGAGAATTTGGTAATTTTCTCCCTTTAAATTTTTTTTTTTTTTTTTTTTTTTTGCATTCTAGTACTTGTGACCACCTTTCTTTTAGAAGCCTGTATCCATTTGGAGGCAGATTAGACTGTTTTTTTTTAGAGTAAACGAAAACAGAATCTCTGGCTAGAGAAGCAATAGCTCTTGTGTGGTTTAGTTTCTGATCCATCAAATTAAACTTTCCATGTTCTGCAACTGGAATTAGAAAGAAGTAGGAGAATCCTGTAAAATGTCAGAGTTCTGAAATAGATGTATATTTATTGGAGCACTTAAAATTAAGAAAGATTAAGAAAAATCAAACTGAAACTTGGCAAAAAAAGCTTTTTCTTTTGCGTTTTGCATGAAGGAAGGAAAAAGCATCAAGTTTGATGGCAGTTAACAGAGTCAATTTGTGGAAGCAGCTATAAATCCAGTGCTGCTTTATTACACTGCTGCACATTTGGAATAAGTTGGGTTACTGCAGTGGGCATTATTTTGAATTTGTACTACTGAAAATGACAATATGATGTTTCCTGAAATCACTAGCCAAACTTTAAGAGGAAAACCAGAAACTAGTAAGAAGAAGAAAAAAAGGAAGAGAGAAAAAATCATGTTAAAATCAAATGTCAAGAGATTACAGTATATAAACTAGGATTACTATTCTTATTTAGTCCTTAGTCTTATTTTGTTAGGTTTAAGTGCTGCCATTTATTGTGAATGACAGGAAAGAAGGAAAAAAGAATCAAAGCAGGCTGGAGACAAGTGTAATGACTGAACAGCATTAGAAAAGCAAGCTCCTTTTCCAGATTAAAGATGTTTTTGCCAGATGATACAGACAGCAGATTGTTGTTGATTTACCAGTATAATGAAAGAGAAGATATTTGGAAATTTGCCTCAGATGACTTGGAGGATTCAGTAACCAAAGAGATGAAACTAGATTCTCTGAAGGCATTAGGAAACCCCTAATGCTATGGGCCAGAGTAAAAACTCTTTACTCCCACAGTTGAACAAAGACTAACAACAGTAATCCCATTGAGGAGTTCTCTATCTGGTTTTATAAGAAAGGGAAAGCAATTAGTGGCTAAATCAGAACCAGATTACAGAATACCAAAAATGAGCTGCATTGAAGCAAAGCTGAGAACCTCTCACAGCAAAGCTGCTTAAATGGGAGAGAAGTTCTGGTTTTGCTGCCTCAGAGCTCCCAGTGTGACTTTGTCATTAGCATCCCATATTGGGGTATTTGGCATTCTAGCTAGATCATTTTCAAGTCCTGATCTCTTCCTCCTCACCTCAAGCAGCAGCTTTTTAGCCTTCCTCAAGATAGCTCTCAGAAGAAAAAAACAATGCCCCCCCCCCCCCCAAAAAAAAAACCCACTCAAAAAACCCCCATAAAACCAAGCACCTCTCCTCACCCACAAAATACATCAGCAGCCTTAGCAACTTAGTCTGGGGTGTCTGGTATTGGTCAGTAGCAGACAGTGGGCAGGAGAGTAGGACCATGGATTAGTCTAATACAGTAAATTTACTACTGTAATTGTAGTGTTACCACAGTGCCAGTACCAAATATATTATCAACCTCTTTTTAAAAAGAATACATTGTATTCCAAGGTTGATGTATGAATAAGCATAGGAAAATCATTACTTCTGTGTTAGGAATTCAGACTGGCTCATCAGAAAGTGTGTAAAGCTGATACAGCTTGCCAAAGACAGGCTGTTCCTGGAATTGCCTGTTTAACGAGAGTAATAGCACAGCAGCATCAGCATGAGAAAGTGTGGCACGTAACATTTGCTGGTCTAAGAAAGAAAAATATGGTCTGATATTACCTGTGTAGATGTACAGCAGTCAAAATGAAGACAAAGAGGGGGAAATCACTTTAGTGTTGTATCACATAGCCACCTTTTTTTGAATATAATTGCTGAAGAGGAAATTGTTTCTGTTAATTACAGCTCAGGGTATAGTACCCCATACTGGCAACTTCCTTAATCTGAGAGAATTTTGACATTTCACGATTTTTTTCCTTCAAAAATTAAAACTTTAACCTGTTTTTTCAAAATTTTGAGACAAACATAGATTTCAGAATATAGTATTTTTCTTTCAATAAGATTGAAAGTGTTTGTTTCAAAAAAGCCATTCATGTTATATTTTATCACTTTATTTATACTCATGATGGAATTGAAGAGTCTTGAATTTGAGTCCATATTTTGTTTTATCCTTTGGTTTAATTAATGTATACCCATGAAATGTTTTGCTTTCCTTGAATCATCATTTCCTGACACAAAAAGATATTTTGCCTGGATATTTTTGACCAGCTACTGTCACTCTTTAAGTATTAAGGATACATCTATTAGTCTTATCTCAGGGGGGACTGTATTTGAGGGTGGCTGAACAGCTTGCTAAAGTTAGCATTGTTGGAACTGTGTGGCTACAACAGCTTTGAATATGAAACTGTCACCAAATATGAAACATTGTGAAGTTTAAAATATATTCCCCAGATATATTGCCAGATTTCAATTCTCACTCCGGAGGAATTAATTTGCGGGTTGTTTTACTAACGAACTTCAATGTTACAGTTGCTTCTGGAAGATTTATTCTATTACAAACTAAAATATCTGGAACAATCTTGCATCTCTAAAGTTTTTCATTTCTTGTGTGATCTGATTTTAATACAAAATCAGGAATTTTAACTTGTGCAACAAGAATGTCCTGATGTAACATGTTAAATGTTTAGGCACTGTGAAACAGCGATGCTGTTGTTATTTCTTCTTGTGTGAATCCAAGACAATTCTCCTGACCTCAGTGGTTTACACACATGAAACTCTCAGATGTGACCGAGCTCTGCAGAATTTAGGCTTCTGGTGATCTAAAGTGAGCAAGACAGTTCTGGGCATATGGAAGCTGATCTCTGGAAAGCTTTCACAGAATAAGCCTTGATTTAATTTTTATGTTGACTTCAATTGTTAACTGCTTTTGTGAAATACGAGCATTAAGATGTTGTGAACCTTTGGAGTAAGCAGGGATGGTGTATTTTATATATGGTCATCAAGATTCAAATAGTATATAATTTCATAGTACAGAAAAGCTGCAGTGTAGTTCTCTACGTAGTGAAGTTGGCTGTTTAGCCATTTATCTCACTAGGTCAGGATTTTTACTCTGGGGACTTAAATGTAATTGAAGTGCCTTGGTAATTTGTGGTCATTTAACATATTTCAGTTGGGTTATTGTGTGTGAAATACAAAGATGTTTTAGACTGACTGAGGGGCCATTGACCAAAGCAGAAAGGAGAGAAGGAGATTTCATTCTTCCATCTTCTCACAAGTCACTAATACATTAAAATGAGTTTTGGTAAACAATGCCTTATTTTCTTGCCTGTTGAGCAAAGGGTGTTATTTCCTTTCACAAACGTGTGTGGGAAGAAATTGGGGAAAATGGCTAGTTACACTGTTTAGCTGTGACTGACAAATCACAAATGTCATCAGAGAGTTGTTTATGCCAGACTGTTCCCATTTATTATAATAAACTGATGCAATTTATACTTGTAGTATATGTTGGTAGATATAACCTGGAATCTTTTGTTTCCTCCAATAAGAGATGAATGTATTTTGATCATTTGAGAAAGGAGGGATTTTCCACTCATTTGTGATCCTCTGTCCTGGAGCATGCTGCTGTCAGAAACAGCAGCCCCATTAACTTCATACGACTTCAGATTAGGCCTTTTCATTGCTACAGTTTGGGACCATCCTTCCTGGAGAGCCATGCATTTTTAAAGCAGTTGGAAAACTTCTTTAAACAAAAGGTAACATACTGTCTTGTGAAAGAATTTGTGTCTTAACACAGAAATATGCAGTCATCAGTCTGCTTTTCTGTGCCATTTTCTCTTACCTGAAGCTGGGTAATCATTTTCTCTCATTTCCTCGGTGAATACAAGAATAGTTTCTCCTTTTCTTTTAAAGAAATCAACTGATCTGTGAATAAACCCATTGATTTAAATCAAAAGACTGTTGCAGTGTGATTAAGAACTGCTAAATTTTACTGTCCCTCTTTTGGGGGGTGATTATTGTTCTGATGGAATACTGTGCAAGAATAGATTATTTGGGAGAATTGGCTTATTTTTACTTGTTTTAATGTTATAAATAAATCATATGATCATGCATGAGAAGCTGAGGTCCTATATTCTGTGTTCCTAGCACATCAACCAGTGTAATTTTTAGGGTTAGAATTTTATTTCATAGAATTGTCACCTTGATAGTGCAATAACATTTAATATTCCTTCAAGTTCTCTATATACTCTTAATACTTTTTTAAGTGATTATGAAACATAATAAAATAATAAAAATTAAACATTCTGGAGGACACCATGTCTAGCCAAATATTGCAAATTATATTTGAAAACTAGGGCAAGATTTCTGGGGTTTATGTTTGTGTTAGTTCAAGTACCACAAAACATAAATGGATAATGCTCAGAACAGAGGATGGGATTTCCAGTGTAAATGTGTAGGAAAAATCTACATATTACAGTGCACTGCAGCTCTCTAGCAATATCTGGTATCAGTGCAAAATAATTTAAGATAAAACTGTGTATTACTAGGCCCAACATTGGCCTCATTGCTTGTTGCATCCAAGTAGATCATGACTTGTGCTGAAGGAAGTGGGTATTTAAGTGTGTCTGTGCATGTAAGTGAAATAAGCCTATACCATGTAAGTTTACATGAGTCAAAGACAGGCCATGTAAAGCAAAACCCAAATAAATAATGAAAATGCACTGCAACTAATGAAAACACATGTGCCAGAGAAAGTAGGTACTACAGATGCTTAATAAAACTTAGCCTTATGGTGAATCATCACCACAGAAAGCTGCAGATTTTCAGGTGAAAACTGGATAAACTGAGGTAAACTAATTTCCATGAAGAGAATCTGTTTTCTTTTAGGCTCTTCTCATGGGGTCTTTTTCATGAGAGATTCTAGGCAGGGTCCTTTTTCTTTCAGGTTCTATTGAAGGAAGAACATCAAGGAGCCCCCCTGCTCCTATGACCAAGGGTCAGGCAGGGTCCTTAACAAACCCAGCAGGGACTGAGAAGAGGAGGGGACAGTCCCTGGGGAAAGCTTGCTGATGATGCCGCAAAAGTTGAATTACAGCTAAGGACAGTGTTAGGGGTCTGTATTTCTACAATAACACCCTTGGATGTTGTGGTGCATTGACCTGGGCTGGACACCAGGTTCCCACCAAAGCTGCTCTATCACTCCCCTCCTCAGCTGGACAGGGGAGAGAAAATACAGTGAAAGACTTGTGGATCAAGATAAGGACAGGGAGATCACTCAGCAATTACCATCACAGGCAAAACAGACTCCACTTGGGGAAATTAGTTTAATTTATTACCAGTCAATTCAGAGCAGGACAATGAGAAATAAAACCAAATCTTAAAAACACCTTCCCCCCACCCCTCCCTTCTTCCCAGGCTTAACTCCACTCCTAACTTTCTTTACCTCCTCCCCCCAAAGCGACACAGGGTGATGGGGAATGGGGGTTGCTGTCAGTTCATCACACATTGTCTCTGCCAATCCTTCCTCCTCAGGGGCAGGACTCCTCACACTCTTCCCCTGCTCCAGCGTGGGTCCCTTCCACGGGCTGCAGTCCTTCAGGCACAGACTGCTCCAGCATGGGTCCCCCGCGGGGTCACAAGTCCTGCCAGCAAACCTGCTCCAGTGTGGGCTCCTTGCTTCATGGGGCCACAGGTCCTGCCAGGAGCCTGCTCCAGCACAGGCTTGCCATGGAGTCACAGACTTCTTCGGGCATCCACCTGCTCCAGCGTGGGGTCCTCCCCAGGCTGCAGTTGGATATCTGCTCCACCGTGGACCTCCATACATCCATGGGCTGCAGGTGGACATCTGCTCCACTGTGGACCTCCATGGGCTGCAGGGGGACAGTCTGCCTCACCATGGTCTTCCCCATGGGTTGCAGGGGAATCTCTGCTCCGGCGCCTGGAGCACCTCCTCCCCCTCCTTTTTCACTGACCTGGGTGTCTGCAGGGCTGTTTCTTTCACATATTCTCAGTCCTCTCTTTGGCTTCAGTTGCTGTTCCACAGGCTTTTTCCCCTTCTTAAATATGTTATCCCAGAGGCACTACCATTGCTGATGGGCTCGGCCTTGGCCAGTGGTGGGTCCATCTTGGAGCTGGCTGGCATTGGCTCTATCGGACATAGGGGAAGCTTCTAGCAGCTTCTCACAGAAGCCACCCCTGTAGCCCCCACTGCTACCAAAACCTTGCCACACAAACCCAATACAGATGTGGTGTTGGTTTCAAACAATGTGATGAGCGGGAGGGCCATCAGCCCCTTCCATTTGCAGTAACAGCACTTCATCTAGCCTGAGTATGTCTGGAAAACTTTTATCAAAGCCCCTTCCTGGCTAATGCATGCCATGTAAATATCTACTGCCTTTGCAAATATAGCACACAGCTTCATATTTCTATCAGATGACACAGTGTTATGTTGGGTTTAACCGCCTTTGTTGAGATGTGATACAAGCTGATGCTGCTGAATGTGGAGCAGAAATATAATCAGTGCCCTGCTCTCAGCAGTGGCAGGATCACTTTAGCTCCTGAAGGAATTCCTTTTCAGTTTTTCACACACTTAGACTCAGCAGCATCTCCTTATAATGTTTTTGGTTTGGTGTTTGTTTTTGTTGTTGTTGGTTTTGTATATTTACAACACAATACTCCAGGAACTGTTTAAAAACTTCCCAGTCAATAGTATGGGGGACTCAGCAGTCATGAATGTGAAGGAAAGTGCTTCTGACTCTTCCAAAGGGAACAGATACACAAAGTGTGAAATTTTGAAAGGCATCTAGATCTTATTCTTAAAACTTACTTTTGAAATCAGGATTTTAGGCTTAAAGGCTTTAATACTCAAAGAATCATAGGAGTCAAAATGCTGAAGACTGTGGAGCTGATCACATGCTCTGCCCTTTAGGGAATTCACAGCTCCAAATTAGCTGCAGGTCAGTATTTGCATAAATTGGATGAAGTTGGTCCTGTTGATGTGCGTACAGACAGCTTTTCATTAGCTCCACTGAGTCTCTCGGCCTATCCTGGGTAAGCTGGCCCTTATCCAAAAGCAAGGTAGTTGTGTTAGCATCATGCTGTGCCTGAGCAAATATTTTCTGCTTCTCAGCCGGGTGCTTCAGCCAAGGCAGAGCACTGTGCTGGGAGGGTCCTGTGATTTCTGGGGCTGGGCTGGCTCCTGGTCTGCCTACCCACAGCAAGTACTGAGCAGTTGTGCAAACCTCCCCTGAGATATCTGATGACAGAAATCTGCAAGTTGAGTGAGGCACTTCCTAAGGCAGTTCTCAACATTTTTAGACTGATCACTTCCCTTTTCCTTCTTTGCTGTAACAGCTGGGCCTCCCATTTGCATCACACTCACACTTGCCCCATCCCACCAACCTCCCTCCAGGCTTTGGTGGCCCCAAGGCAGCAACGCTGAGCAGCTAAAGCCTTGGGGTCAACTTCCTATTTCTCTCCTGTTGTCGGCCTGGGTCATTGAAACAACTTGCTTTAGCTGCATTCTTTAATTTGTGCTAGGATAATCAGGGCAACAGAGACCACGTTTTGGTTTTAAAATACCACCTTCCACCTAACTATTTTAATTTCCTTTGTTATAATTTCAAGGAAAAATGAATTAATCACAGTGAACAAAAATGGAAGCTAAACATATTTTAACGCAAAGAGAAGTGTGAATATTCAGTGTATCTGGCTGTTCCCTCTCACACTCTATATATGTTCTATTTATAATTAAGTTAAAGGCATTTTGATGTTTTGTTCGCTTTTCATTTCTTGATGGGTTGTAAAATAAATACATTGTAGAATTTCTTAAAAATGACACCCTTAACCTGGAACTACTAAACCAGGCCAATGCCTTCTTCCCAAATTCAGGTCTTTAACATGGCCTGTAAGAGACTCCACATAAAGATTGTCTTTTACTGGTACATGTCAAATATGGTAGCTAATAGAAAGTTACGGATGAAAGGTCTCCTAATGCTGTAATGTAGTGTCTTGAACACACTGAAAGAAATTAAACCTTTTAAAGAAAAATACGGAAAATTTAATTTTAAAAGCCTGGTACAGTTCCCACTAAAACCAGCTGGGTATATTTACAATGACTTTGGTGAGAGGTAGAATGGTTCTTTCTAATTATATCTAACTTAAGAATGATTGGACTGGGAAAAGAAGAAATTTCTTCTCCTGGTGTTCTGAAAATTTATACTGCACAAAGAGATCAGAATTGATTAATCTTATTATCAAATTCTAATGATAGAGTCTTATATCAAAGATGCAAAAGTACTTGATATATGGGATAATAAAGAGAAAAACAAAGTTAAAATACCAACAGAAGACTGCACATCTAATCAGTTTCCTTGGTGTGGTTCTGGCAGGAATTTGGAGCTGATTTATACACTTAAGATGAAATAGTGAAAGAGTTGGAGCCTTTAAGTCCTAAAGGAGAAGAATGTCTGCAAGCTAGTTAGTGCATGGGCTAAGAGATCTTGTAATCACAGGAATTTTAAGATACCTAGGTTGGTGATGAAATGTCACATCTCCTAATGGTTGCTATATGTATGTTCCACACAGATCAAAGGGGAAAGCTGCTTCTGCTGCTCTTTGCCTGCTTTTTCTCTTGAATAAATGTATATTCTCATTTAACCATTTCATTGCATTTCGGCAAATACCATTTCCACAAAGAAACAAACTAACCTGGATCTGAGAAAGAGAAATATTTATCAAGGAATATCACAGAATGAGTAAGAGTACTTCCTGCTAGCAGGTCATCTCAGGCAGCTGAGGTGGATCATGTTCAAACAAGAAGCTTTTGCTAGGAACTGAATACTGCTAGTGGAAGGACTGGGTGCAACACTGATTTGTGCACCTGCGCAAATCTTGTGGTGACAAGAGTAGGAACTAGTTAAAAAAGTAACAACACTGTGGAAAATGGAAGCCTTTCCACTGCCTTCAGTGTACTGGCACATTCATCTGTAATCTTGCTTGGTTGACATTGATAGAAATAAAAAAAAAAATTGGTCTTTAACAAACTGACTAATAATATTTGTCAATTATAAAGGTTTTTACAGGCATGGGATAGAGATTTGATCATGTAAATATATAGAGCGTTTATGTTTAACCAGATAGATAGTCTTGGTGATCTTAGTTCTGTCATTATCCTGAGTGTTAAGTCGAGAATATTGCAGTGTAAGCTTAGTAGAAAAGCAAAGGTGTGATTTGGTGTGTTCGCACAACGTACAGAAAAAAAGGGCCCAGTTCAGAGTAGGGTCTCCAGGGGAGTTTCAGCCCTTGGTATTTTTTTTTAGCTCTGGCATGACTTCACACTGCTGTATGGCAGCTGTACCAAAAAAATAAGAAGAGGTCTAGATGTATGGAACAGGATGAACTTTCAGCTGTAAAAAAAGACTGAGCCCATCTTTAGTGTCTTTCAGTCAGCTACTACTGTTGTTGCATAACTCAACTGTTCTAAAATAATTCAAAACAAATCAGAAGTGATGTAAACAAAAGGTAAAAATAAAATTAAATGTTTGTTTTAAAACAACAAAATGTCTTAACTTAAAGGTTATCTTAAATTATTCTTATTAATTTACATTAGACGTATTATAAAAAGATTTCCCTGCAGATGCTTTGACTTTTTGTGAAATTGGGTCTAGTGGAATGCGCTGAGCATTATCTTGCTCTGGGTGCTGGTCATTATGATGTTTCTAAAAAAGAAAAAGTGATACGAGGTTTCAAAGAAGCATTCGAGCAGACAAAGGTACTTAATGATGGTACATTATCTTTTATTCAGAAGCGGAATTTTCTGCTTGTAATTCAGCATGTTCAGAGCTGTCTGTGTAAAGGCTAACATGGTAAGGACCAGCGTGGGAGCCATTAAAGCCAGTGGCAAACCAGAGACTCGCCATTATGTGTGTTGAGCTTACCCCCACGAACACCCACCTAGCTGGGGGCCAGGCTGCGGTACAGCCCCTTGGACCTGCTTTTGGGGCAGGAGCTGTGGGCTTTTCACATTCTCTCCAGGAATCAAGAACTGAAACCACAATTTCATTTTTTTCACAGATTCTTTCTTCCCTCTGTCCCCACCCCACCAAAAGCAAAATATGTTGTTTTGAGGCTCATAACTTTGCTACAGGATCTACAAGATTTTCTTTTGACTAAGTACATTGTAAGAGGCATGCACAGAAGAAACCTTTGGAAGTCAAGGAATAACTATTATAGAAGATATTATAAATGATAATGCATATGAATGTTCTTAAAATATAAGCAGGTGCAGAAAAAGACATCAAAACTATTGTATTAGAGACTATACCTATTAATTGGGCATAATTATTTCAGGTAACTTTATTGTAACAAGCATGATTTTTACCTCTGTGAAGTTGGCAAACTGAATGTGCATTTGTGTCACCGTCCACCCTCACTGCCTTGTCAGACTAATGGAGATTTGTTTGAACTGAAGAACCAACTTTTCAGAAGGCTTTAATGACTTTCTCAAATGTTACATTCTTGTTTTCTCAGTCTCCACCTGTTTTTTAAAATGGAAAGAAAAATGCAAGAAAAATAATCCATTTATTTTTCCCAGGAAAGACTTAAAATAAGAAGTAGTGTTTTAACATACATGCACTGAAAATGTAGTGTAGTCCTCTTCCATTTGTCTTTCATAAACACAGGGAGAATATTAAATATGGGAAGTTTCCCTTACACTTTGATTATTTGTTGTAATCAAACTGTGTGGGATCGTAAGCACAAAAAAAATGCATTTTTCTTTATTTCAAATGCAAAATTAATGCAAGTGTGTGGCTTGGGGACCTCCTGTTTGGAGCATGTTTATTGCTACCACCATTCTCACATTTCTGTCAAGCAGCAAGGCTTCTGGTTTTCAGGAGTTTTTTAAAACAGGCTCTTGGCTGACTCAAAGTTATGTGAAAAAATGGTGAAATATCCCATAAGCTGGAACATTCTCAGAATCTGCAGCTTCTCAGAGCAGTTAATCCTCCTGTCCATTTCAAACTTTATGTCAAGAATATGAATCTCACTAAGAAGTTGCATGAGGCTCCTACAGTCTGTAACTTCAGGTGCTGTGTACTGGTAGAGGGCAGAAATCCTAGCGTTTTGAAACCCCACCATCCATGAAGAGCCAGGCCAGCTCCACCCGATTGCCAGAAGCAATCTAATTAGAGCATTGGAGAGAAAGATCTTAGGCTAAACAAATGGGCATTTCCCCCAAAATTGTTTTCACTGCTCTGCTCCTGACAAATACAAACTTTTTTTTAACCCTGATGCTGTAAATTTGTAACTGTGTTGTTGGAGTAAGGTGACAGCAGTATATCTGTATAGGGTATCCTGGCTTTTAATAAAGCAGCAGAGAGATGTATTATCGATACCTAAAAATCTACAGCACTAACGAAAGTGCGTGCAACCTGAAAGCAGTCTTAAGGGATTAAATAGATTTTGCAGTGAAAAGAAGAACATAGAATCACAGAATATCTTGAGTTGAAAGGGACCCATAAGGATCATATCAAGTCCAACTCCCTGCTTCTCACAGGACTATCTAAACTAAACCATATGACTAAGAACATCGTCCAGATGCTCCTTGAACTCTGACAGGCGTTTTAAGTAAAATCTTTTCTGGGATGCTGTCAGGGTACAGCTGGGGCCAGGACTCCCCGGGTGCCAGGAGCCATGGAGGTCCCCAGGGTGGACAGGCAGGGCCTGGCAGCCAAGCACACGTCCCAGCTGCCCAAGCCAGGAGCGGGACAGCCTGGGGGCAGCCCCAGCACCAGGCATTGGCACCTCCCTGAGGATGTGGATGGGGAAAGGCCGAGACTGGGCTGGGCCTTGGACCCGCAGGTGCGGGCCTATGGCCGGGCAGGGCAGGGCTGCGAGAGCTGGAGATCCGTCCTACTGCAGCATCGCTGAGGCAGGGACTGACAGCCCCCCGCGGCTGACATGGGGTCCTGGGCTGTGGGCAGGGTGGGGGAAGCCCCGGGGGACTGGGCAGGGACAGTCAGGCCAATCATGCCTTCAGGACCCTGACAGATCGTTTTTAAGTATATGAAAGTACTTATGAAAAAAATCCAATCTCATCTCAGTGTGTTGACTTTAAAAGGGATTTTGAAATGATCTTGGAAACACTGGTAAGTTTCTTCCTCTTGTTTTAGCAACTGCCTTTTGTTCCGCTGTGCCATGCAGCCTGGCACCAGCACCTTGTCAGGCTGCTCTCCCCATCTGTCATGTTGCCTTCACCCACTCCACTGCTTGGGAGCATCCGTGAGGGAAACTGACTCAGGCACACATAGGGTTGAGTTATGGCTCTCTGCTACATTGTGAAGAAAGGGGTTCCTTTGAAGGAATCATTTTCCCATGTTTTTTATCCCTCGGGGCTAGATTTATCTTGGACTTATCCAAGGAGCAGTATGGAGTACCATCTTAAAAGCAATTTCTATGTCTTGAAGCAAGAAAGGAGAAATTTTAAATCATCACGATCTTTTCAGGTGTAATCCACAATTTCGTTTTGTTTATCTAGTTGCTTTGACAGACTAATGTGCTAAGGATAGAGCCATCTCCTTTACCTCTTCCCCTTTCACACTTACCTACAGATGACTTCATGCTTTGTTTTTCCATGCATACCTATGCTTCATGTGGAGAAGGTCCTATGTAACCCTAATTTGTTTGCTTTTAATCTGCCACATCCTTACTCTTTTGATATCAAGAAACCCCTTTGGAGGTCCAAGTTTACAACTGAAAGGTTTTAATGGTTCTCTCATTATCACTTTCTCTCTTTTATGTTATAGAATATGAATGTATTCCCACCAAAGTTCTGGATTTCCTAAGGGTGGGTTCCCTGCAATATTCATGCTGCCATTCTGTGTTTACAAGGTGTCTACAATGTACAGAAAATGTTAAATTTGGTCACTTTGGTCTGGAGACAGTTGCACATTATGTAACACCCCAGGGGTTTCTGTAAATAACCGGAAATTTGTAACAGTCACTTTGCTGCTGTGTGGAATAATGTTCCTTTGACAATGCTTTGAGCTGGAAATCCAAACCTGTAAGCAAATGTTGAGAGTTATACATTTGTAAGAACCCAAGCACATCCTGAGTTGTGCTGAGCAAATGCTGACTAGTTTATTCAATTGCATTAGGCATCGACTGAACAAATATTTTTTCATTTTTGTGGAGATGATATATATTTCTCTTAGCTTTTTCAATAAAACATAGGTGTAATGGAAGCTGGTGTGTTGTTATGATTTTTATATTGAATTTAGATACTTTTTTATTTGTCTACAGATAAGGTAGTGAATCAGGGCTTCATTTGAATATGAATTTTTCTTATGTGCATGAATCTTTCTCCACAGTTAGTTCTGCTGGCTGTGGCTCTGACTTATCCCACTCCACAAGCAGAGCTGGCGTATTGGAGAGGTTGTAATGGCTGTTCCTTTTTCTCTGTTTAAGGTCAGAGTTGTGTTCTGCCTGTGTTGGTGGCCAGCCAACCACAGAGCAGGGTTAACTTTACAGGCATACCAAGTTTTTGTTTAACTAATTGAATTGAGATTTGGAACATTTAAAATACAAATCTGTTAGACCAGTAGAGGACTTACACTTGTACTTGCCCTAATGTAGTTATATAATGGCATTTAGGTGTCTTTAAATACACAGGAATATCTTTACTGCTGTGAAGTAAGTTTATTCTGATAGGGTGAAGACTCATCTGACCAGCGTAGGCATCTATGTCCAAGCCTTGTGTTCCCTTTACAACAGAGAAATGTAGGTATTTCTACACATCGGACATGATTCATTCAACCCTGGCTTAGACATCTCACACAGATTACATTAATTTTATTCCAGAAGCACCTGTTTCTGTTGTAGCCTGTAAAAAGAGGAGTAACTAGTTTAGTTGTAAAGTGAGTGAAGCAAAGAATTCCACACTATCCACACTTGCACTACATTAATTGTCCCAGAAATAAGTTGTGTAGTTTCTGTTTGAAGATAAAGTGATAACCTCCTACCTCTCTCCTTCCTGTTTCCACCTAGATTTCTGTTAAGTCACTGGTTCATTCTTCTGCTTCCCAGCAAGACTGATCACCTTTGGCAGGTCTCACAAATCTCTAGTAATGGAGAGTCCAGCTCCTCACCTCTTGATGTTTCCATTCTCACTGTCCCTATGAATAAAAGAATATCCTACGTGAAACACATTTTTTTTCCAATTTGAGCCCTTTAATTCTTGTTCATTTCACAGTCACAGAAGGATGAGTTTGGAAAGGCCCTCTACAGATCATCTGGTTCAACCCCGTGCTCAAGCAGGGCCACTTAGAGCCAGTTGCCCAGGACTGCGTCCAGACGGCTTTTCAGTATCTGCAAGGATGGACACTCCACAGCCTCCCTCAGCAACCTGTGCCAGTGCTTGGTCACCCTCTGTAAAAAAAGTGTTTCCTGATGTTCAGAGGGAACCTCCTGTGTGTCAGTTTGTGCCCATTGCCTCTGGTCCTGGGCATCACTGAAAAGAGCCTCACTCTATCATCTTTGCACACCCCCTTCAGGTATTTATGTGCATGGATAAGATCCTCCTGAACCTTCTCTCCTCCAGGCCAAACAGGCCCAACTCGCTTAGCTTTTCCTCATAGGAGAGATGCCCCAGTCCCTTAATTACCTTTGTGGCCCTTTGCTAGACTCTCTCCAGGATGTCCATGTCTCTCTTGTACTGGGGAGCCCAGCAATGAACACAGCACTCCATGTGTGGCCTCACTAGTGCTGAGCAGAGGGAAAGGATCACCTCCCTCGACCTGCTGCAGCACTCCTCCTAATGGAGCCCAGAGTACTGTTAGCCTTAGACACAAGGGCCCATTGCTGGCTCATGTTCAACTTGGTGTCCACCACGACAGCCAGGTCCTTTTCTGCAAAGCTTTTCCCACTGGGTTTGTAGAACAGTCTGACCTCTTTGCATCAGCTCTTAGTGTATTTGAAGAGTTTCATATCCTCACCCTGAGATTTTTCTTCTTTGGGGTAAACCATCAATTTTTTTCAGATTTTTTTTGTAGGTCATATTTTCTAGACCTTTCATCACATTCATTGCTCTTCACCAGCCTCCCCAGTTGATCCACCTCTTTGTTATACCAAACAGGAACAGATTTGCCCATCTGGGGCCTGAATACTAGTGATCAGAGCATAAGGATTACTTCCTGTGTTTTGCAAGCTATATTCTTGTTTAGGTAGTCCTGTATAGTGTTTTTTTTCTTAGTGACAGCATGACTTGTTGGCTCACATTCATCTGTTCCACCATGTAGACTCTGGGCCATCTTCTTAGGAACCGTTAGCCTGCCTGTATTTTTTGCACCTGATTATTTCTGCCTGAGCATATTCATTGCCCTTGTTTTGAATTCTGTTTTTAGCCCATTTCTCCAATTTAAGAGTTTTTTTTTTTAATTCCAGTGTTGTCCTTCACACCTGCAGCCCTTTTTCTAGATGTGTCACCTGGAAACATGACAAGCAGAGTCATTACATTTCTTTCTTGAAGTGTCCTGTTCCCTTGTCCAGTGCTAAAAAAATGCCCTAAGCCCCTGACTGCTCAAATACTTGGGAATATCTTGCTGAGACACTGCCATATATCCTACAGGACAGTCAGAGAAGTGAATCCAGCTGTTTTAAAATTTAGGCTAGCAGCTGGCTGGAGACTATGTCTGCAAAAGTTTCCGAAAATGCTCTAAAACCCCTCAACCTTGTTGAAGCAGAGGCTCAGTTCACTTGAGCAGAAGAACAGGTTATTATTAGTTAGGCATTTTACAGGATTGTCTGTGTCTTCTATTGCTTCTCACACATAAGTCTCAAAGTGTGTTGCAGGGTGGTCAATATCATTGTTCCTGCTGTGCTGAAATGCCAAATAAGCACTCAGAGTTGATAATTTGCCTGCGGTTACCCAGAAGCAGAGCAGAGGACTCCAGAGTGGCTGTTTAGTACATTATTCACTCAATCAGTGTTTGCTGAGAAGAATCCACGAGGGGAAGGTTGACACAATATATCCACAAGGACAGAGATCACATCAAAGAGTTTAACACCTCAAATTGACAAAGGCGAAGCAGGAGCACAGAGGGATGCATTAATTTTCTTCTAGTCTCACAGCAGGTTAATGGAAGAAACATGGCTCCAAGCCAGGTGCCTGGCCTTGCTGACAAGCAGCCCACCCCCAGGCTAGGCTGGCTCAGCAAGGGTCTGTGGTCACACTTTCTCCTCCTGAGCTGACACCGTTTTCACCTGACAGTGGAAGAGAGAAGTGATAATATGAGATACATTTGTTTTGCACACCAGTGAAGTTCTAGGCACAGAACTCTCTGGCAAAGGGCAACAAAATAAGAAGAGAATTTAAAAATGCTGTACCATGTATTTCACATTTGACAATTTGTACTTCAGAGTTAAAACAATTTCATATGTGCCCTTTGAAAGCGTGAGGCTGCATGCATGAAGAAAGTACCTATTTCCCTTATGTTTTGAGCAGGGACCCATATGTTTTAAAAATTAAAAAGAACAATTAGTCTTGGAGCATTAAATCTGCCCATCTGGGTAGCTGACTAGCTTTCTCACAGAGATGGCTGTCCCAGAAAGAAGCTGAGGAAATCAGGCTTAGAAATGTAGATATTAGTAGGTGTGCGGGAACATAAATTAGGAAAATTGACAACTTTAATTACTTTCATTTACTTTCTTTTGCTGAGTTCTCAGGCTGACATCAGAAGTTACATCTGTCAGGTTGCTAGCAGGGTGCGGTATGGAGGCAGAGGGGCATGGGGACAGGATAGGCTCAGTTCCCATGTTGACAGTAGGATCTGCAATGACAGCGTATTATCTGACGTAAGAAATCCTTAATAGAAACAGGAGCTTCCCAACATCTCTCCCAAACATGGAAAGTACCATGTAGGGGTAGCTGTCAGCTCAGCAGCAGCATCTTCCAGGACTCAGGGTGCTTAAGTCACATCATTAGTACAGACACCTCTGGATTTTCTGATTGAGGTTTTCCTATTTTACTTGGAAGGATAATGGATGGAAGGAGGATTAAATGATAAAGTGAATCATGTGAGAGTGAGGGAATGCCTACACAATGAAAGAAAGGGTGACTGGAGGAGACTGGAGATTGTGTGGAATAGAAAAATACAGATTTAAGGCATTATGGTGCCTAAAACTGTGCTAAGATGCACAAAGTTTTTGTATCGTGCCTGTTTTGACTACGAGATCCTTGGGGTAAGGGCTGTGGTTTCTTTAGATCACCTAGCACAGTATTGCCCTGGTCTTTGTGCATTCCTGGAATGAAAACATTGACAATGTTTTTCATGGCAGAGGCCATGGCAGGCTGTATTTACAAAGACATCCAGTTTATCCAATTGAATTATTTTCTGCTCAAACAAAACATGTTCATCTTAGCTTTCTGTTTGTTTGGTTTTGTTTTTTAAATGCTATATTCAGGTGAGAAGTGTCCTACTGCAGTATTTGACAGTCACTTTTGTGTGACCTGAGTAAGTTAAAAATTAGACTGTATGTAGCCCCAAATGTCAAATATATCATTACAGTTGGTTTTCAATGTCCATTTCAGTCTGATAGTTTTGTGCTTGACTGCCATCATGGAGCAAGAGGTAACAAGCCAGGGCCTCATGGAGCCAGAGGTAACACCCACTGGACAGCACTCAAAACATCTAGCCATTTGAGAGGCAAATGCAAAATCTATAAACCAGTGTGACGAACCACCTGCTGCTCCTTTCCTACTGTTCCTTCTTCTATTCTGCAAATACGAATTACATGAATCCATATCACCAAGAAATCTGCAGACTCTAACAGAATGTCAGCCTTCAACTCTGCTACATGTATGAGAAGGCAAATAGGAAATAGGAGCACCGGTACACTTTTCCCATGCCATTCATTACTTTATGGAGTTCTTTCTCATATCTGTTCTTATTTGATTCTTCTATAACATGGCCACATTTGACTTAGTAGCTGTTTTGCTGAAAAAGAATGGAAGCTAATTCACCATTTCACTAACTGCCTTTCAGATAGCTGTCATTTCCCTTTAAGTTTTTGCTTTTTATAATTTATAGCTAAGTAACAGAGAAGGACCTGCCCTGGAATTTGCTTTTAAGGCCGGGTACCTTCCAGGAGCAAGATTTAGAAGCATTATTTACACACCATTCTGAGAAATACATGTTATTGTGGTTGCTTTCTTATTTAATTGGGTTGAAATAGAATCCAACATCTGACTTGGGAGTACTTTTGTGTCAGTACAGGCTATTTTCTGACTCACCTTGGTGAGTAGACTGTGTGAGTCTCATTGCTTGAATAGGTGAGTGCAAGAGGCTTCTGTATAAAAGGCTACAGTTTATTATTTTAGCTGATGGAGGAAAGATGGGGAAAGTAGAATGGGGATCCACACCTATCAGCTAATTTTTCCTTTTCTAAATTCTATTTTTATTTTTGCAGGTCATGGAAATCAAAGGACAAATGATTCATGTGCCAGAATCAAATTCAATTTTGTTTCTGGGTTCCCCCTGTGTGGACAAACTGGATGAACTGATGGGGCGAGGCCTCCATCTTTCGGACATACCTATCCATGATGCTACTCGCGATGTCATATTGGTTGGGGAGCAGGCAAAGGCCCAGGATGGCTTGAAAAAGCGAATGGATAAGCTGAAGGCAACGCTAGAATGCACACACCAAGCCCTGGAAGAGGAGAAAAAGAAAACAGTAGATCTCCTTATTTCTATTTTCCCTGAAGAAGTGGCTCAGCAGTTATGGCAGGGGCAGCAGGTTCAGGCCAGGAAGTTTGATGATGTCACCATGCTTTTCTCGGACATTGTTGGCTTCACTGCTATCTGTGCGCAGTGCACGCCCATGCAAGTTATCAGCATGCTGAACGAACTCTACACGCGGTTTGACCATCAGTGTGGATTCCTGGACATCTACAAGGTAACAGCCTAAGTCCTAAGTTAGCAAAATCTAATTGAAACTAAGATAGAAAAAAATCCCAGTAACCATATTCCTAAATTACAGACCTTCCCTATAAAAAAGGAAAGGCAATATTTTTGTTCTGTGTGAAAAAAATAAATCTGAAATATGCCCATTGAAAATCAAATACTTTGATGCTGAGCTGTCATCATGGTTCCCCCATGGGAATATGTGCCTCATATTCCCATTTTCCTATAGGAATGTACACCTCTTGCATTATAGCTTGGTTTCCTTTAGGTGACACATCAGCCACAGTGTCCTAGGGATGATGAAATGCACAGTGATGATCCAAGCTGCAGCACCTGGAAGGCACTCAAATAGTTTCAGCTGAAACTTGAATGGTTTAGGGTTTAGCCACTTACCTTTCCCCTGAAAGAATTTAAATTTTCCATAAAAAGCAGAGCATTCACTAAAAAAAATGTTGTGAAAGATTTAAACTTCCACTGAAAAATGGGAACAGGACAGCAGATGTCCATTCATAGTAAATGGAATGAGTGGACATGGCACTGGGCTGCCATGCTCCTTTACTGCTGTGCGGAAAAGGAGATGTCACATGTGTTGGTCCTGTTACAGCCCATCACCTTCACTTCTTTTCAGTGGATTTGGTGTCCAGTATGTATATTCTTATAACTGAATGCACCTAAGAAAAAAATGTAGTTGTAAAATTATATATTGATTTCATTTTCTGTCTGAGGCTTGCAAACTGAATCACCAGTTTTCAAACTGTTTCAAATAGTATTTGTTGATAGGCTATAGAGAAAAGGTCTTCAGAAGAGTGCTGTCCATTTCATTTTTAGCCTGTAATACACTTTAAAAGGCATCTCAAAATATTAATTACCCACCTAAATAATAATTGTGGCTGAAAAGTTACAATACATACCACAGATAGAACTGAACATGGTATAGATATAGGTTGGTAGGACAGTATACCAAGGTAAAAGATCACACTGTAAATAAGTTTTGTGCTCCTGGGCTAGGCGTTTGTATTACTAATGCTCAGAAACCAAAGGCCATGCTGGGAGAGGACTGCAATGGAAGGTACCAACCCTTATTTGAAAATTGTTACAATCTGAAAATTGTTCTGATATAGTCAGAAAAGATTGGAAGTTTGATCTTTGTTTGTATTAATCTAATGTTGCTGCACTGGATCTCGAGCCAGCTCTGAGAACAGGACTTGAGGAACTTCTGACCTACAGTCAAGAGGGATATCTAATGACCTTGTTTTACATGCTGTATCTGGTACATGGGTGTAGTTAGTGTTTTCCCAGATGATTAATTTTAGTTAGCTATTTTGAGGCATTCAGGACATTCTTTGTTGAAAACTATGGTTGCATGGGAATAGGAAATAAAGTATGTAAAACTCTATGATCTGTTTGGAAGGAAGGTTGGTTGAGTCCTGTGAGAACACTAAGAAGAAATATTTATACATAGGTCATTAATATTATATCATTTAGACCACGGCTTTCTGCCTTTCACCTCGCTTTTTGCCACTTTAGATAGAAAAATGTTGCTGTATGAAAATAGTCTCCTGACCAGTGAAATAAGATGACAGCTGCTGAGATAGGCAAGATAAGATTTATGCATTCAGAAAAGGAATAAACACTCCAAAAAGTTAAGACCCCTATGTAATTCTATGAAGAGGGAAAAAACAAACCTATTTTTCCATGGAAGGATGTCTTACACCTCTAACACCCTTTCTCCACTGTTACTGCCTTAATATAGCCAGTTCTTTCTCAGATCCTTTCATCCTGGGTTTTTCTCCGTCTCTCTAGTCCTCCATGTCCCTACACGTCCCCTGCTTCCTTCCACAGCCCACCTGTGAGCAAGGCAGTGTGCACTGTGGCTATTTTGGAGATGTATGTACCTTTTTCTTCTCCCCCCAGATCTTTTTTTCATTTGTTTTTTAAACAGAAGTCTAAAAGAGTTACTGTGAGGTTAAGTGAAAATGACTCAGTTGAGCATTACAGAAAGACAAAACTTGGGCAATGAACCCTTTTCCTTAGAGAATCAGGCTCAAAAGAAAATGACAATTCTTTTGAAAAAGTATTTCCATTTTAAAATAAAAATAGCTCGTATGTTTATATCTTTTTCATTTGTTTCAGATGATACTCTGCAAGCTAAGTTTATTGCTAGGAATGATCACCACACAACAACTATAATTTTAGAAATTATTGTCAGGCAGTGAATTTTAGATCTGTAATCACCAGTATTTGTAACCACAGCCTGCCTCTAAGATATACTCCTGTAACTAGGCTACTGAGGTTTATCATATGACCTATATATATACATCAAAACAGATCAATTTTCAAATTTGCTTGTTTTTAAGCAACATGGCAAGAATAATTTGCAAAGATTGTTTGGTGAGTACTTCTGAATACCAAATTCACTGATTTGTAAACAGAAAATTAAGCAAAATTAATTAAATAAATTCCATGCTGTAAATTATTCACCCAGCTTTACTGTTACAGCATTTTGAATTCAGAACCTTGGTGCTTCTAATCTTGGACTCAGACAATGAACTTAATATTTTCAATTGTCTCATACTATTCATTCAAGGATGTTTACAGAGAAGTATGGCACAGAAAGAAGAACAAAGATCCTTGTGTTTAACAAGTCGGACATAGAGGGCAAGCATAATGAGCTGTTGGATACAGAATAAGAAATGCTTGGAGAGGGCTGCAGGGGGATGAATTAGACTGAAATATCTTGGAAATGAAAGTAAGTAGCTATAACTGATGAGGTAGGGAAAGGATATCCAATGGATAGACGCGTAGGTAAGAATGACACAGGCAGATGATGGGCTCAGAAAATGAACTTCACAGCAGCATTTTGAATGGATACCAAAGGCGACAGATTACATTTGTCCAGGCTGAGGGAGAACACTGCAGTAATTGAGATGCACAGTGATACAAGCCTGGGTGACAGTTTTAGCAATCTGGAAGAATCTGTGTTTTACAGAGTGAAACTTTAGAAGGAATCTGCTTACATATAGCCTTGATGAAAAGATCAAGAGGGACACTCTCAGGGTAATCACAGAAGGGAGAGGATGTGAGAGAACTGAGACCTGGCAATGCATTTGGAAACTGGTGCTGCTGTCTATCTGGGCTTATTATATTTTGCTTGGAATTGAGGAATGGGAGAAAAAGATGCTGTTAAGCAGGGAGTGCAAATCAAAACAGTGTAGATGCAGATGCTTGGTAAGCTAGTGTCTGTGGACATGCAAGTAGAAACATGGGCTCCAGGAGGACAAGTAATGGGAGAGAGAAGATCTCAGTAAATTTTGAAAGCAATCGCTGTGAGTAAAGTATATACTGGTTGGCCTGACTGTTTGTGTCTTTGTTTTGACCTTTTTTTCTCTGTATCTGAGTTCCCTTTGTTTATGAGCCAAGTGCTGGGAAATGATGCTTCAGCTAAACCATCTCTTTATCAAATAAGCTATTTAGATATGCTGCAGCCATGGCTACTGGCATTTAAAACATAACCCTGGAGACTGAAATTTTCCCTGCTTAAGATTCCTGTAGCTTCTGTTTCTCCCTCCAAGTAATATGTCCTTGATATAGGATAATTTTAAATATTTTTTTCTTGTTGAGTCCTTTTGCCTGTGTAGGCCTGCTTTCTCAGCTCTTTTCCCCTCAGTTTCCTTTCTGAAACAACCCCATTCCCCTCCCTTGCCCTTTAACTACTGTGTGGAGTAAAGACAGCATGTCCTGTGGCTGGTTTTTTGGCCGTGCATGCACTGGCTGGGTGGCTATATATGCTGGCTGGGTAACACCAAGCCAAGTATAGCAGAATCAGGCCTGCTCCTATAGGTGTTAGTTTCTTTGTCCTTTCTCTGGACAGTGCAGCATTTGTCCTTGAAGACGCTTGCAGATTTCCCCCTAACACTAAACTTCACTTTCTGTGAAGTACTGAGTCCCACTTTCCACGTCTAAGCAGAGAGTCCTAAGTATTTTCATCAATGAACTGTTGTCAGCTGCCAAAATTTCTTTGCTATACATCTTTATTGTCAAAATTTTAATTGAAAGTTTATTGAATATTTATTGAATAAGACAATGTAATTCCACAGGTTAATTTTACAGTTAGAATTCACAACTTTGTTATGTGAATTTCTGCTTTCTTTTTGGTTCCATTATTTGGCTAAACTGATGCTCTCTCTGAGTGGTGCCACACACATGCCTCAAAGTCCTTTAGCAGCTTCCTTGGGGTTCTCTTTGGCTATTATTCCTGGCAACTTTATTTCACTTACTTTACACTGAATTATACTATTTTATTTTTTTCTGAATGATACAGTTAGTATGTCAGATCTTCATTTTCTGATTCCACACACCTAACTCTGGCTATAGCTTTAATTTTTGCTCATTGTAAAGACCTGAGACTAAAAAAGGGTGGAAGTCTGGACTGTTCTGCAGTCATTTGAGACTGCTACTCACCAGTTCTGAAGAATGTTGTTTATATTGAGGTTGTGATATAATGCTTTTAGGAACCTAATTTTAAACTTGCGTTTTTTAAATATATTACTTTACATTTTTATACTGGTAGTTTAAGTTGCAGAAATCAGTATTTGTTTTACAGAAGATATCAGTACTTTCTCAGTGCCATGACTATCCCTCTGATATTTGTACATATTCATATGTATGTTCATAAGCTTACTATCAGTGCAATAATGACTAAAGAATACTGCAATGACAGGGGTCATGAACTTCAGACTGTTCTGAAGTTTTCCAGACTTTATGTTTCATAAGTTAAAAACCATAATCTCCAAGTTTTCCAGTAAAACCTATGGCCACTGTTTTTGTCTTCTTTCTCATTGGCCTCTCTGGCTTTGCATGAACTTGCTGGCACACAGGTGTTTCTCACTCCAGTATGAAGTCAGGGGCACCTATCTTTTTGGGGAACTCAGGATTGTTCTTGGGTTAAGTTAGAAAAAAAAAAAGAAACACGAAAGATTCCTTGGGTTTTCCCTGCAGATCTGGTGTATCACCACCCAAGAGCTCCAGGATATTTTAAGACTTCCCATTACTTTAAGCATGTATTTTTCTGCAGCCTTGTGGAGGATTTACATTTTTTGTCTTTAGGAAGATGTGCAAATAAAGCAGACAGACATGTAGGCTTCAGAAGAGTTACTCTTTACTTTATAAACATACAGACCTACAGAAAGCACTAAAACACCTGTGCATGTTCCCCTGCTTTAGGCCATTCATCACCCAAGAATCCTCTAAAGAGTCTAGGACTTCTGCTTCTGTATGTAATTTCTTCTTCAAGAATACCATGCTTGTATATATTTTCTTCTCTTTTTCTCTTTTGTCTCTCTCCTTCCACTTTCTCTTATCTGAAAAGAACACATTTGTTTATAAGTGTCCCACTCCACTTCTCTCAAGCTGCTTGGGAGCCTTAAAGTCTGTGTCCAACTTGCAGGTCCTGGGAGTGCTTCCGAAGTCCTAACTTTGTGTGAACCCTGGCCATATCCTGACTTTTTATTTGGACAGGACCAAAAAGGGTATCCTCCTTTGGGGCTCTCTGCTCCATATTGAGGAGCAAACCCAGACATAGCAGCTGGACAGGAACCATGGCTAAGACCATGCCCTGTTGCAGCATACAGGTCTCCCTGATGCTGTGTTTTGTAAACCCCACCCTTAATACTTAAATCCTTTGTTTTCTTGTGTCAAGTTTTTCCACCTTCTAAATTTTAGTCCCTCTGAGGGACTGGAGGCAATTGATTTCACTTTCCATCAGCCTAGGCTATTTCCATTTAAACAGTCCAGTATTGTGTCAGAAGTAGAGGACACATAGCACAAGTGTGACAACATATGGCTGGCCCTTCATATTCCTGAGCATGCCAAGATGCAGCATTTTCATTCATGCAAATAGCATTCATAACTGTACCTTAATTTCTTAAATGATTTAAATTAATATGGGGGATACTTAGGTAAGTTAAAAGAAACTAGCTAAAGTATGAATTTCAAGACAGATAAATTAAAGAATATGTAACTTTTGGGAAGATGTTGTTCAGTAGTAGTTTTAATACCAGGGATACCTATAGCAAATTAACGCCACTCTTACATCTGGAGAAGGGTGATCACATTAAACTGAAATGTGTGTCTTAAGTTATGCATGATTATTTTAATATTTGTTTATTTTGTTAAACAGTTCTTTACTTTGACATTGTGACTACCTCCCATAAGGCAGAATGCCAGCCAGGACATTTTCTATTCATCAGACGTATTTGGTGTGATTTTTGCAATTTCATACTTGCCTACAGAAGAGAGAAATCATTTATGCACTATGACTTTTGTATTCCATGACTGCTGTGTGCAAACCTGATGCTGACATCATCTAAACTCTTAAGTCTTCTAGCATGCCTCTATTTCAACTAGTCAAAACAAAAAAAACCTTTTAAAATACTAGATAAGAATTCTACAAGGCAAGTACTATTTGTCACTTTTCCTTTTGTGAAGAAAACAGCGTTCTGAATTAAAGTGTAGATGAAAGAGTTCCTCCATATATTGGATACTGAAAGATTTATGCTTAAGACTGCTAAGTAGATGCTATAGAAAGAGTTTGAATACAGCTCTTCCTGCAAAATGTTCCTGAACTTGCCAGCATGTAGCATCATTAAGCTCACTAAAAATAAAATGCCCTCAGGCCTGGTAAGAGCAATTGCTTCATAATTAGGCTCTCAGGAAAGGAGCTGGGTTTTATAGTAAGATGTTTCTTTTAAGAAATGAGCTTTACCAGATGAACAGATTTCTGAACTTCATAGGTGGACACTTGGAATCCATTCCTGCTCACATGGAAGGGGTTTTCCATACACTAAACTATTTCCAAAAGCAGAATGCAGTGTCATAAAAGCATTGCAGAGTTACCTTGAAACTTAGGCACAAGATTTCACTGCTTAGGAATTAATTTTGAATAGTTGAGAGACAGAAGCTAAGAGGACCAAACACTAAGGCAGAAACTGAAGGAGATTCTTGGGCCCATTTGCAGATAAGACTTATTCTCAAATCCTATCTTGAAAACTTTTAAAACCTTTAAAAAACAGGAGTTTTTTATAGTATCCCAGAATTTTGGGAATCTATAAATAATATTGTATCCAAAATGTAGAATTAATTTCAGCAAAAAAACCCAGACCTAAGTAATATAAGCTGATAGATGTTAAGCTTCAATGTGTTGCAGAATTCAACTGTGTTTCAAAGCTTTTCTGCCAAATCTGTGCAGTGGGAAAACATACAGAATACTTCAAAATGCAAACAGAAATAGGCTTTAATTTATATTCATGCAACATCAAGAAAACAAACAGGTTTTGATTAATTTGAAAAAGGTCAGTATTCACTCTTTGTTACGTAGATCTAGAAGCTACGTCAGGATCAAGTATACTTAGGCCATGCTCAGAAGAGGCTTTTCGGAACTGCACTTACACCAGCTCCAGAGAAAGAGCACACACACTTCACCTCTCAGTGGAATAACCTATCTAGTTTCTCTCCAGCATGCTTCTTTGACATTTCTTTCCTTAGAATCTGTATTTTAGATTAAGTGACTTGTTCAAGTCTTTCTACCATAAGCTGCCCCAAATACTTCACATCTGCCCTCCTTCCACTTAGTGATTAATAACATCTCTGACCTGCATGCCAAAATATGCATGCCAAGATACAGGATCTTGCTGTTGTGCTGACAAATAGTATCTTACCACTAGCAGTCAACACACTCATGCAATCTTTTTCCTGTTTTAGGGTACTTTATGGCAGCAGGAACATGCACTCTGTGGTGCACTTTCAAAGGCATAGGGTGAGTTATGCATGAGAAGATAACAGCTCCCCTAGAGTCATCTGAGAGTTTCAAAAACTAAGCCTTTCCAGTCTGTGGCCATCGTGGCCTACATAAACCTGGTTTTCAGCCATTTCTGAGAAAAACTGTGCCGATGACAACATGGGAGGGGTCTTGCATATCAAATGACAGTCTGGTCATGGAAGCGGGCAATTAAGCAAAGATGTAGACATTTGGGTCCTGCTGTAGTAAATGGGTAAAAAAACTAGGTTTCCAGAATTCAGGATGGAATACATCATGCCCTGGAAGTTAATTTTTCTCTTCAGTGACTATAGAAAGAGTATAGATGAGTAGCTTAAATTAGAGGCTTAATTTTTGTGTGACTCATGCTCAGTAGTGTGAGTCCCACCTGAATGACAATGTTGTAAGGTTATTACTGATTTGCAGAGATGTATTTGGAGAAGGATTTCGGTAGAAGGAAATATGGGAGATGTCAAAGATGTCTTGAGGTAGAATATGGATATCAAATAAATTGTTCCTTGTGATGAGTGCTAAGGTTGCTGACTTAAAACTACAATGGAGAGAATCTCCCTTTTCTTCAGTCTTTGTCCCATACCAGTTAAAAAGGTATCCTGTTTGCTGCTGAACTAGAAGTCACGGACAGGAATAATGAAGCCCAAATGATGTCTGAAGCACCACTTTGCCATATACCATGGACTGTTCCTAATTTCCCTTCTGTACAACTTAGGGCAGAAAACAGATGAAAGAAAAGCCCATTGGGAGATACTAATAACTTCAAAGGTTTCTTACAGAGTTGTACTTCCAAGAATTTCATCTTAAGGCTGAAGTTTGCTGTACTCCTTTGGAGGGAAGATGTTTCAGCTTTCATAAAAGAAATATATAGTGTTCAGGTTGTATGTAGTTCAGTCTTGCAATAGAATGAAATATGGATGAACAGGATAATGACAATTTTGGGAAGGTATAGGTCTGTACTGCAGTACCTGAGAACATTTTCCAGCTGCCAATTCCAGGTGTGTTCCCATCCTGAATCCTGGCTTCAAGCTGGGATGAGATTTAAGAAAGCACCTCCTTATATATATTAATATATATTGTTTAATACATAGAGTGTGTTTTAATTGAGTAAAATGAAGTTTCACTGCATTTTAATTTCTCTCATACAATCAGCATCAACCCAAGTTATTTCTTTCCTAATTTCATTGCTTTTTGTTATATTGGCGCTGGAATAACTCCCATCACCACTGAGCATGAGTATTGTGCTGTCTCTCAATAGGGTCCCTTAGAATACTTTACTGATTAATTCAAAGCTTGACTTTCTATGACTTTTGCAAATGGATATGATGATTGTCATCCAAAAAACTATGTTTTGCTCATCCCATTGAAACAATCAGTAATGTGGGATTGACTGTAAGAGGTAATGGAGTATTCATTAGTGCTGATTCTGTTCACTTTTAGCTAAGAGAAATACTAACAGCATTTCATCAACCAAGGAAACTAAGGTGGTAATTTTACTGATGATCACTACAGAAGGTTAAAGGCTGACATTCTGGCAAATACTAATCTGCTGGGCAATCACCAGGGAAACTGTAGTGTTGCAGCTCCAAACAATGCAACTCTGTGGCTCAACTGGTCAGTAAAGTTATCTATAATAAAACACATGGAAAAAAGGGTGCTTTTTTTCAAAAATTGTTTGCTTCTTTCCTGCCTTCCTTCCTTCTCTCTCTCTCCCTCCCCTCCCCTCTCCTCGCCTTGCCTTGCCTTGCCTCCATAGCAATAAAGGTCACAAATCAGAAAAAAAGAAAACATTTCATTATTGCCAATGGAGGAAAAATGATAATTGTAAAAAAAATTGCCATTACTTTAGTATTTCCTTGGGTAGTTTAAATATTACATCATGAAAAGTTCAGAAAGCATGGGTAATTTTCAGCTTTAATTTTTCCAGTGTAACAGATTTTTCTTCTTGGAATTAAAAGATAAGGTATTAAAATGAAAAATCAGTGGCTGCAGTATAACCTCAATTATTTAAATGTCAGGGGAGACAGAAAACATTTGGACGACTGAAGTTTCAGATAATTATCAATATAGCTAATAGATATATTGGGAGACAGGGTGTACCATATAGTTCAAATTTGGATTACAGTAGAAACTGCCGTAACTAGTGCGTTATAATGGTCCATGTTTGACAGTATTGAAAATGGGTACTTGAAGAAGCCCCATGAGCTACTTATGAAATGTCAGGTATATATGGCAGACTTCTTTCCAGCATTTTCATTTTGAGATTTATGCCCTAAAATACAAGTATTATGTTCTTTATCCCTGTGTTTGCCAAAGCATCTATTAAAATCCTTACTGTCTGCATAACTGTTTGATTGCTCTTTAAAAAACTTGCAAAATTCTTTTTATCTGAGTACGATCTTGTGGTCAATAGGTTTCATAGGCTTCCCTCTTTCTTAATCCATAAGGATGCTGATGTCATTGTTGTCTCTTACCCTCCTACACTGCACCACTGTGAAAAGCCCACCTCTGTCCCTCGAGGACATCCCACAGGAACTGGGGGCTGCTCTTAGGTCCCCCCAAAGCCATCTCTGCTCCAGGCTGAACAAGCTCAGCTCCCCCAGCCTCTCCTCACAGGGCAGGTGCTCCAGCACCTACCATCTTGGTGGCCCACCACTGAGCTGGATCCAGTTTATCAATCTCTGTCTTGTACTGAGGGGCCCCAAACTGGATGCAATATCTAGGTGTGGTCTAGTGACTGCGGAGTAGAGGGTAATAACCAGTTTCCACAGTCTCTGTTCATGGACCCCAGGCTATCATTGGCCATCTTGCTCCCAGGACTCACTGCTGGCCCATGTGCCACTTGCTGCCCACCAGGACCCCAAGGGTCTTTCCCAAAGAGCTGCTTCTCAGGAAGTTGGCCCCAGGCTGTATCAGTTCCAGGGAAATTCCTTCCCAGGGACAGGACTTTGCACATGTTCTTGTTTAATTTCAGGAGTTTCCTGCCAGTCAATTTCTCCCACCTGTCCACGTCGCTCAGGATGGCAGCCTTGCCTTAGAGCAAATTGACTGTTCCCCCCAGTTTGGTATCAACTGCAGGATTTATGAGAGTGCAAATAATGTTATTATCAGGAAAAGAAGCATAGATTTGTCAGAAAAGGCAGATATATTTACTCAATAAAATTCTAGATAGTTTTTTTTTACATATTGTATTTTGAAAGGTTTTAACTAATCAGTACACATTGCATTCACCTAGAACAATGTCTCTGTATTTGGGTAGGAGAGGGGGAACATGCAGAGGCAACAGGTGAAAGGAGAGGCAGGTATTTTGAGATGGAGAATAATGCTCTTCTGTGCAGGGAAAAAAACCACACCCAAAACAGAAAAGCTAGTTTTCTCGGTGAGAAAAGTGAGGAAAGTGAAGAGCATTAAACTGTGATTAGCTAAGCCATTACCCCTTTCCCTGCTGCTTATTTCTATTTTTTTCACTCTCAAGCTCTTTAAGATGAGACTGATATCATTGCAACTGCTGTTTGTTATTATTTCAGTATTATAAAATGAAATTTTATAGAATATCTCTCAGCAGTAGATGAGTTTCAGGCTATTGGCAGATTACTCATAAGTGATGAGAAACAGTTTAGTAATAAGCTCCTCTTCAGCTAAATATAGCATATACATTTTATATACTGTGGCTGTAAACAGCATGTGGAGCGTAGAAAAACTGTTTAATATTCCAAATTTTCCTGCCAACTTAAAATTACAATGATTATGAACACATACTTACTTAAGCGGAAATAAATATTTCTGGTGATTGAAGTAACAGAAACATGTGAGACCACGAGCAGGATTTGATGCATGTGGAAACTCAACTGAATTTGAAGAATTATCTGTTACTCTATAAAAGGAGGATAAGAAATCAAGACATGGAAAGGGCTGAAGAATATCTATGTTTAGTTACCCTATCTGAAGTCTGTATGTGTGATACAGTTATATAGATAAGCTATATATGTTAATAGAATAAACCAAATAAACTTTGAACAGCATAACATTTTTTTCTTCTTACATGTACTACTGAAAGGTTTTCTCTTCTCAAGGAAGAGCATCCTTGAGCAAAAGATGGTTATGCAATACTTAGGTATTTATACTTTCCAAAGTAATCCTGTATTCACTTCATCACCTGTGTATAACATCAAGGTATCCAGGAGTGTCCCATAGTTCTTCATCCTGAATTGCACTGTAAATTTTTTTTCCCATGCCTTGTGAGGAAAAAAAAAAAAATCTCTTCTTTATATATATATGTATCTGAAGAAGATGCTGAAGGATGTATGTTCCTTGATGGATTTGGCTTGAGAAGGGCTCCATTAGCAGTTAATTTTATCTCAGCAGGACAGCCAACTCAAACTAAAATCACCAGTGCAACCTGCATTAAGGGCTTTTATTTATGGATGACAATTTGAGTTAGAGACAATACTTTAACCGTGTTTATCTCTATACTGAAGGCAATCCAACTTTTTATTTCAAATTTATTTATTTATTTTGCAAAAGAGCATTGAGCAGTCCATAAAGACAGTGCCATAGATTATTTTAGGGTGAAAGGTACTAAATATTACAACTCTTAGGAGTGAGATAATAAATAACTGTGCAGCCCTGTGAGTATTTTGGAGATGGGAACAATAGTACACAAGTAGCCTTCAGAGGAAGGTGAAGGATCTACAAGGGATTGCTGTTAAGAGTGGATTTTCTTTCTGAAAGAAGACAGCAATTTTTTAGTTTTCAGACCCTTTTTTAAAAATGTATTTAGTTTTGATTGTAAGCAAAGAAGCCTTCTTCATATGAGTATAATTTAACCCATTAAAAAGGAACAAACCGCACAGAGACTTATTTATGGCTCTTATGTGAAAAAAAAAATAGTAATTTTTTACACTGTAACAATGAAAATAAAAATTATCTATTAGGCTTTTACTAGAAACCTGCTGAGAGAGACAGGACTAAAAATAGAGCCAATTCTCCCTCCAGTGATTTCTTTCAGTGGATTTAGGTGACCCACCTAGTGGATGAGGGAAAGGCTGTGGATGTTATCTACCTTGACTTCAGCAAGGCCTTTGACTCTGTCTCTCACAGCATACTCCTTGAGAAGCTGGCGTCTCATGGCTTGGACAAGTGTACTCTTTGCTGGGTGAAAAACTGGCTGGATGGACGAGCCCAGAGGGTTGTGGTGAATGGAGTTAAATCCAGTTGGTGGCTGGTCACAAGTGGTGTTCCCCAGGGCTCAGTGTTAGGCCCCATTCTGTTTAATATCTTTATCAATGATTTGGACAATGGGATTGAGTGCACCCTCAGCAAGTTTGCAGATGACACCAAGTTGGGAGGCAGGGTTGATCTGCTTGAGGGTAGGAAGGTTCTACAGAGAGATCTGGACAGGCTGCATTGATGGGCTGAGGCCAACTGTATGAGGTTCAACAAGGCCAAGTGCCGGGTCCTGCACTTGGGTCACAACAACCCCACACAGCGCTACAGGCTTGGGGAAGAGTGGCTGGAAAGCTGCCTGGTGGAAAAGGACCTGGGGATGCTGGTTGACAGCCGGCTGAGTATGAGCCAGCAGTGTGCCCAGGTGGCCAAGAAGGCCAATAGCATCCTGGCCTGTATCAGAAATAGTGTGGCCAGCAGGAACAGGGAGGTGATTTTTCCCCTGTGTTCGGCACTGGTGAGGCCGCACCTTGAGTACTGTGTTCAGTTTTGGGCCCCTCACTACAGGAAAGACGTGGAGGTGCTGGAGCGTGTCCAGAGAAGGGCATCCAGGTTGGTGAGGGGCCTGGAGCACGAGTCTTATGAGGAGTGGCTGAGGGAGCTGGGGCTGTTTAGTCTGGAGAAAAGGAGGCTGAGGGGAGACCTTATCACTCTCTACAACTACCTGAAAGGGGGTTGTAGTGAGGTAGCTGCTGGTCTCTTCTGTCAGGTGGCTGGTGATAGGACGAGAGGAAATGTCCTCAAGTTGAGGCAAGGGAGATTTAGGATGGGTATTAGGAAAAATTTCTTTACTGAGAGGGTTGTCAGACATCGGTATAGGCTGCCCAGGGAAGTGGTTGAGTCACCATCCCTGGAGGTATTCAAAAAGCGCGTAGACAAAGTACTCCAGAACATGGTTTAGTGGGCATGGTTGATGGTTGGACTTGATGATCTTGAAGGTCTTTTCCAACCTAAATGATTCTATGACTCTATGATTATATGATTCAATATTTCTGATTGCTGCAGGAATTTCAAGTTAGAATTGCCACAAGAGTGACCCCCCCATGATTACATTTTTTATGTTTATTTCCAAGCTGTGCTTTGAAAAAGGTGCTAGTAAGATTTCTTAGGCTCTTGGGTTTCCTGAATATTTTAGATGAAAATCTTTAAATTTGCCATTGCAGGTTTCACTTACTTACAAGATGATACTTCCCCCTCTGTCTGTAACCCTGGGAAATGAAGTGTGACACTTCAGTTCCTTCATTACTTCTAGAAGTTCATCTATGTAATGACTGGTGCATATTCATGCATTCACAAGGAAGAGTACAGAAGCAGGGATGGTACTTCACTACACCACATTTTCCCTTCTAAACTGTCACTGATTCAACACCCTGACTTTATACCTGGGGAACATCATTCAGCTACAACTTCCAGTTTCTCAGTTAAGTAATGTAACACAACACAAGGTTAAGCTACTGGTAGTTAGAAGACACCTGTTGGAGCTGCCCGGGGGACAGTTTATTAACCTCCATTCTCTGGACTCATCAGAATTGGAGAAATTATATTCTGTCTGCTGGGCTACCAGATTCATCTGCATGTCATATTCCACCTAAAATTGGCATGAATTAAAAATAAGTGACTATAAGACAATTACTGTAGAGCTCACCTTCTATAAAAAGTACTGTTCATGACTAAAACAGACATACGGTATCTACCAAGGACTAACAGACGCTGGGTACATAGAAAATGACATCCCAAGACCAGAAGATATTTTTGTTTGCTCCCTGCTGCAAGTCTTACGCATTGCCACTCTACAGTATTCAACAGTCTCAGAATACCTACCAAGAAGTATTTTCTGAACTGTAGAGTACACACAACTACTTCAGCTAATTATGAACCTTAGTCTTTGATTTGTTGAGGGCCTGACTGAAAATCTTTTGGACATTTCCAATGACTCGATGCAGAGTTATAGACGGCTTTAGTGATGGCCTTTGTATAGCATTGTAAGTAGCTGCAGTGGTTCCTGGCTTCTTTGTTTGTTAATTAAGAATAAAAATTGTATCCTACTTTTTTAATATATTTGTCTAATTTTGAAATCTAAGTTCAACCTCACTTCTCTTCTATGGTGCTATATATTAATTCCCAATTAATGAAAGCTCTAGTGAAGCCAGCCATGGCGAGTGTAGGTCAGGCTATCAGTGAGTGGCTAGAAATACCAAGAGGAGTAAAAAATAATTATTTAACTAGAACAAAAATGTACTAAATCTTAGTAAAGGTAAAACTTAGCCATATGCAAAAATGGCTGAAATATTTAAAACAATATATATTTGGGGTTTTAAAAGAAGCAGGATAATGTATTCCAGTCTTACAGCAAAATACCTTTTCCTGCATATGTATCTAGGAAGGATATAAAAATCAAATGTACTACTAATAATGCACTATCATAGTCAAATTATGAAGTAAAAAACTGAGAAGTAAGTTTATCACATGATAGCGATTTTCTCTGGGGTTTCATTACTGTATATCATCATCTTGAAGAGCATCAAACAGATCTGAGTGCTGCTATTTTAGCCACCTTGAGTAGCACCTTCCTTTGCTCTTAATCCTATTGACATTTACTTGAATATTTATGGAGTAAGTTGCTCTCTGGTGTGCACAGTGATTTCAGGATCTACCCAGCAGATAGTGTGGAGCGAGCCATAAGCAGTGCTTGTTTTTCTGGTACAGTTCTTGCTCCTCAGCTGAAACAAGAGAAATCCCCTTCTTCCCCATGCGTGTCTGACTCACTGACGGGCCCAACCTGAAATTCTGAAATGTGATGTATTGGTCTCATTGGAGTTTCTATTTTAATGTCCTCACACAACCTGCTGAAGTTCAACAAGGCCAAGTGCAAGGTCCTGCACCTGGATCAGGGTAATCCCCAATATTAATACAGACTGAGGGATGAAGGAATTGAGAGCAGCCCTGCAGAGAAGGACTTGGGGATATTGGGACATGAAAAATTAGACATGACCCAGCAATGTGCGCTCTCAGCCCAGAAAGCCAACCATATCCTGGGCTGCATAAAAAGAAGCATGGCCGGCAGGTCAAGGGAGGTGATTCTAACCCTCCACTCTACTCTTGTGAGACCCCACCTGGAGTATTTTGTCCAGCTCTGGGCAAGTACAAGAAGGACATGGACCTGTTGGAGCGAGTCCAGAGGAGGGCCACAAAATTGATCAGAGGGATGGAACACCTCTCCTATGAAGAAAGGCTGAGAGAGTTGGGGTTGTTCAGCCTGGAGAACAGAAGGCTCCCTTACTGTGGCCTTTCAATATGTAAAGGGGGCTTATAAGAAGGATGCAGAGAGTCATTTTTACCAAGGCCTGTAGTTATACGACAAGGTGCAGTGGTTATAAACTGGAAGAGGGTTGATTTAGACTGGACATAAGGAAGAAATTTTTTACTGTGAAGGTGATGAGGCACTGGAACAGGTTGCCCAGAGAAGCTGTGGATGCCCCATCCCTGGAAGCGTTCTAGGTCAGGTTGGATGGGGCTTTGAGCAACTTGATCTAGTGAAAGATGTCCCTGCCCATGACAGGGGGGTTGGACTAGATGATCTTTGAAAGTCCCTTCCAACCCAAACTATTCTATGATTCTATGACTCCGTATGAGAGGACCAAATCAAAGTGCCATGAACAACCTGAATTATAAGAACTCCTGGAGCTTTTTAGAAAAAGGAGTTGGGGGAAAAAAACACAGATAACTGGAAAATTTGTCAAATCTGATTTTGAAGGAGGACTGAACCAAGGTTAAAGTTTGATGGAGGTACTCAGCATGTAAATTTCAGCTTAAATGCTTAGTTGGGGAAATCTTAGTAGTGACTGAAAACAGGGTCACAGATGGTAAATCATTAGACAACCTTATCCGTACTTAGCACATCCAGTTTCAGCTGCCAGGTCAGTCTCAACAGTCCTAATCATTTCCCTGGTTCTCCACTATTACTGTCAGAGGAACTTCATAGGGATAAACACTTTAAAGAGTATCCTACAATGGTATTGTTATAATTTTTATTTTCAGAGTAAGATTAACATGAGGCAGCTTCAGTCCTATTTTTCTGGTAGTACACAGGCATGTACAATGCAGCTCTGATGGTGCTACTCTTTCCGTGAGTGCAATTTAGCTGTCAAATTAGTTCACACAACTATGGAAATTTCCAAAGGGGAAGAAGGTAACAAAATAAGTAGGTTTGCCTGAACATTGCAGGAATAGTATATGGTCCCAGATCTATACTTGCTTTCAGTAGTGTAATGCAACTAACTTTAGTGGAAGGGTCATTCTGAAATTAAGTCATTCAACAAAGAGCAGGATTTTTATTTAGTTTTTTGTATTTGACAGCATAGACTCAGCTCTTTTCGTAATAACCCCTTTATTTCTATTCAAACTGGTTAAGTTCATCCACAATTTTTAAGAATGGCAATGTGCAGTTATTTGGATTTCTGCTAATTCTACCTTCTGATTTAGAGAATTTTTTACCATCTATTTCTTAGCCATCCAGAGTGTCTTTTCAACTTCTGATACTTTTTCTCACTATGCTTGTGTGCTTTCTTCCCTAGTTTCTACATTTTTCAGCAGCCATTGCAATATACTTGCCCATCCATTTGTCTTTGGAAAGATGGCCTCCTAAACTGCAGGGAGTTGTCAGTCTCCGCTTCTTGTGGACAGAGATCCTGAGATATGGCTTGGGGAAAATAGGCAGGCAGACAGCAGTAGTGATTGCTGCTTTTTTTTTTTTTTTTATATATACAAGCACTATTACGAGCTTCCAAAAGTGACAAGGGAGCTCTAGCAGCTGTCTCAGCTCTCAGCTCATGAGAAACCCTCAGCTTCTTATATATATCCTCATGCATGATCAGTAGGAAAGGCTAAGGTGTGAAACTTGGCAATGTTATGTAGCAGCTTCTGTAAGTTTGATGGTGGGAAGTATTTGCCCATACTGCTGTTCTAGATTCATACTCTGGGTACATTTACATGTAATGCTTACTTTTTGAGGTACTATTTCCAATTCTGTTTATCAGGATTGGAAATTAATCTCAGAAGGTCCAGGTCTACTAATATTAGTAGGACCCCTGCAGAGAGAAGAATCAGCTGTATTTATTCCCTGAATAACTCTTTGCTCAGTGCATGCTTTCTTCTCACCTTAGTCTTTGCTGAAACCTTTCCTGGCATTCCTGTAGTGTTATAGGCAGGGTGAAAGCCAGATTAGTTACGTAGCAAAAGCCAAACTAATCCTTGAGGGCCAAGTCTGCTTTGGCATGTGTTAATGGACTGCGTACAGAGCATGTTGCAGATGTGTGGGGAAGCAGACTGGAAAACGCAATGCTGTCAATAAAGCTGCAGAATTTGAGGGCTTCAGTGTTTCTCAGGCTGCCTTCATCCAGAGCCAGAGGGCTTCTGCAATTTATTTTGCTCCCACTTCCTCCTGAGGGACAACTTTCCTTAAAGAAAATCAAGGATAAGAGAGAGGTAAGGCCTCTCTGAAGAGACCAGAGGGATCAGTCTGCTCAACTTGATGCCTGAAGGTAGGGAATTCACAGTCAGGTAGCCTGCATAGTAGAGAGGCAATAATTCTTATTTGAAAATAACAGAGACAGGTGCAGTCAAAAGTCTGTAGCAATAGCATCTATTTGTAAATTATCCCTATACCAGGAAGAGCTACCTGCTAATGAGAAGTTGCAGACTCTTCACTGTTTTTTATGGTGATGTTTTGCTTTTTCTAATTCTCTACCTGATATACTTTTCTGGTAGAGCAAATAATAATTATGAATTATAATCATGTAACACTATTCTTATCCAACAGCAAACTCGACCAGGATAGTGTCAAACAAAGCTGCAAGCAATTTCTCATTTAGGAAAATAGAGTTTTCTGTATTACTGCTGTGGGAAAATGTTGTCATCTCTCAGCTGATGGTATACACTGTTCTAGATGTAATGATCTTCTTTAGTTATAACGGTGATGAACCACTATGCAATCGCATGTCAGGTTTTGACTGCACCTGTTTGCAAACTCAGGTAATTATGCTCCGTTGTCTAATTGCTTATTTTATGGATGTTTTGCGCACATGTTTTAAGCAATGCTATTTGATTGCAGATAACTAATGGTAGGGTTGTCTTCTCATTATCATACATTTGATTTGTCTGATTGCTGCAGGTGGAAACAATAGGTGATGCATACTGTGTTGCAGCAGGGCTCCATAAGAAAAGCCTTAGTCACGCTAAAGCCATTGCCCTGATGGCACTGAAGATGATGGAGCTATCAGAAGAGGTTCTCACTCCAGATGGGAGCCCTATTAAGGTAACCCCTTTGCTCTTTATTCTCAGCTAGTCAGTGGTATGTGGACCTGATTAATTCCATTGTGTTCTGTCAGTAGCAATCTGTTTATTGCTAGGAGAATTTAAAATCACATCAATATATCATAGTCTTTTTTGTGGATGTATATTTCACTGGTGCCCATCAACAATCATGTAAGCAATGCCTTACTTTAATAAGCACAATAGACCACACAGACTAGCTGTCGCCTTGTCGTATGCATTGAATGCCTATTTGTGGCTGGAGGGCATTAGATGCACTGCTGGAGCCCTTCTTCCAATTCAGTTTAGTCTGAGAAGATGACAATTCATATGATCCAGCACTGTCCCAAGCTAAAAGCCAAAGCAGAGTATGCGATGGCAATAGGGAAATTCGCTTCAGAAGTAGGCTCCTGATCTGAACTTCAGCACTAGTGTAGAGGTACTCAGAGAGTTCTGCGGCTCTAAGGGGCCATGTGCCTGTTTTCTAAATAGTTGTTGACCTGTATAAAAGAAGAATGTGTACACTGCCTGCTCTTTCCCCGTGTTAATGTGCATCCTTCCCACACTATTCCAGTTCCTTCTCCTAGATTGGCGCAGGGGGTAGCAGGAGGTGGAAAACCACATGTCCTTTTACACCATTTTAAAGTTCCACTGCTGTTCTGCTTCTTTTGATCTTATACCAACCTTGTAGCTACTGGCATTTGGAACTGGTAATGTTTAGGTAGGAGATGGAGATTCAGCAGGGAAGAAAAACCATGGATATATAGATGTGCCTTTCTTTTTCAAGGGTCAGATTACACATTGTTTTCATTATGTGTACTCACTCCTGTTTCTGGTTAAATTGTTCTTCCATAATACAGACCTTTTGTTTTCGAAGAAAATGGGGGTATTATGTAGAACAATTATTCAACACTGTCTAAAGCCTGTAACAAAAGCCATATGTAGCTGGATGAGAAGGCCAGACAGACTTCCCATGGGATGATTTACATCATGGTTGAAATGCACTTTGTAAACTGCAATTTGTCCTGTCTGTTAAAAAATGAGGGTTCCATCCAAAATGCCTTTTTTTTTTTTTTCAAAAATTGAAAGACTGTTTTGAAGGTTTAAAACTTGACAGAAAGGAGGTGAAATTTTTAAAAATTTATTCAGGGATGTTGCTGTGATGCTCCTTGAGCAATAAAATTGTATACTTGGGAGTTCCAACTCTTCTCTATCTGTTAGTTAGGTTATATCTTGAACTATATTCCTTGAACTCTGTGTGTGGTGAATCAAGAAAGACTTAATCCAAAAGAATTTTTCTGCCCAGAAAGAAGAGTGTGGATACAAGGCAACCAAGCTAGAAATTCCATGACATAAGGCGACACAATATTCAAATGAAAATATATTGAGTTCTAGTTGAAATATTTTTATTTTTAGATATCAATGCTGCTGATGAATTTTTTAAAATGTCAAAATAAGATACTTATTTGATTATTGAAAAATGTCCACCTATTCAAAAGAATAACTTTCTGAAAAAAATCTCTTGGACTATGGATCTTGAAGAAAATTTTCTTAAAGTCTCATGTGGACATTCATCAAACACAGAATAAGCATTACAAGACAAATGGTATCTGAAGATAACTGGAAGACAGCATTTTCAGTTTTGATGTAAGACTGTTTCAAATGTGTTAATTTAATCTTATTAAAATAGATTTTCTAGATTGTTTGATGATTTCTCTATTTTTCCAATGACTATAGCTGATTAATACATTCTAGCTACACTGTCACATGCTGGGAAAGCTGTCTTCCAGATCCTCTCCATCTTTTCACCTTCTTTTGAGTGATTGCTGCAATTGTAGGGAAATTTTGAAGGTGTATGTTTTACCCTGAGAGTCACAGTTTGTGACTGTTTTCATTATCACTCACTATTTTTCCAAAAATTCCTCACGATTTCAGTGGCTGCATAAGAAAACTGATAAAAGAAAGACTATAAAGACAGTGCAGAGCAAAAATGCTTGCATAGAATAAAATGCTAGGAATAACCAAATATTTTCAAAAAGTGCTAATAAACATCCTTTAGAATTCAGAAGAAAAAAGTCAGTTCATCATACTTAAACTGAAAGTAGAGGTACTGAGAAGCTCCTCAGTGGGTTTTAGTTGTCCTGTCTTCAGTTTTAGGTGTAATAGCTTTCAGGGCATGAGGGATGGTGATATCATAAAATGTTGTTTTTACCTTTGTACTTAACCTGGTAAATTGTGTTTAAAAAAGCTTATCTTGCATAGAGGTATTTTGATTTAATTTTAAATATATTAAGGTTAAGATTCCTCTCACATGGATATCTACCCTGTAAAATTATTGAAATAAGGACTTTTGGAGAAGTCTACTTTAATTTGTCCTAGTTTAGGTGTCTACTCTAGGATGAGATGAATCACGCCTTAAAAATGTGTATTTTCTCAGTTGTCTGTAAGGGAAGTCTATGGACTTAGCCTAAATGTGGATGTCTGTACTGTAAGCTTCTACACTCTGTCAGATGAGTCCTCCTACAAATGGCAAAGAACACATAGTTTTTCCTCAGTAGTTATGTCAGTGATCGTCACAGTTAAAAACATATGCATTATTTCTAAATTGAGTTGGCATGACTTTACCTTCCAGCCAATGTTGAATTGGCTAGTGATCTGTATTTTGGTTAGCTGCCAGTTTTTCACTTAAAAAAATGTTCAGGTGCCCATCATGCCACAGATTCCCGCTAATAAATACTTTGTATGCCTAATAATGTCTTAAAGCTGCATCAGGGGAAGTTCAGATTGGATATTTGGAAAAAGTGGTCAAGCACTGGAACAAGCTCCCCAGGGAAGTGGTCATGGCCCCAAGCCAGTCAGTGTTCAAACATTTGGACAATGCTCTTAGATACATGGTTTAACTTTTAGGTTGCCCCATGTGGAGTCAGGAGTTGGAATTGGTTCTATAATCTACCTGAAGTTTAAAGAACCCCTAGGTATGTGTAACAGTTACTATGGACTCAGCTCAGAACCATTAATAGGAGACTTACTGCATGACACATTTTACAATTAAGCCATTAACATATTTAAATATTCATGAACATTAGATACAAAGTACACAATGTAGGCTGTAAGACATTTATAAGTGGCCTGACTTCTAAACAGTGAGTTGAATTGTACTATAATGTGGTTACTTTGAGCTGGTCCTGTTGATACGGATGGTAAAAGAAGTGCAGTATTTTGACTATATTTTGACCCTAATTCTTATCTGTGATTCATGTTAACAAGCACAAGTCACATTTCCTGAGTCGTTGCCAAGCATGCTGAATATAGAATGCTGACGCAGCTTCTGTTTTCTTTTATTGAAAAACCTACATCAGTATTTGGATATTTGAAAAGAACTTGATATCAGAGGGCAGTTTTCCTCATGCCCAATGTTTGGTATCTTTTGACAGATTTCATGAGTTGCTGTGACTAAATTCTGACTTTATTCCTCAGGATAGTCTAGTAGCTATTTTGAAAAAGTAAGATAATTACTCCACTAAGTCCGAGACAATTTTCCAAAATGTAATTCCTAAAAATGAGACCTTCTGATCTCAGGAGTAAACGACGGTGTTCTGTTTTCTCCCACCCCCCTCTAAAACTGGCTGACAAGCCTTGATTAAATAGGAAGAAATAATTCTCAGCCATTTTATATAATACATGACAGCACAGTTATTTGAAGTTCAATTTCTGTTAGTAGGCTAACAATTACAGCACAGTTACTCTGTTCTGATTGTGTTTTCTAGTAAGAAGGAAACATGCTAAAGTCTCCTTGGTTGCTTGCAGGGGCTTTCTCTTCCAGAGGTTTATCTCTTTTTTTAAGCTCTCTGAGGTCACTACTGGAAACTGTGAGTTCAGAAGTTATTCCCCAGGTTTGTGGGGTGTGACTGATACAATGCACGTTTAAGAGGCTAGTTACTTAGGGGGCAAAATTTTTTTAGACTGAGCCTTTATGAATCTGTTTGGGTTGTCCTGGCTGTAGAGATTTCAGCTCTAGGGAAATTTAAGTGCAATCATGAAATGTAGTGCTTTTTATTTAATGATTACTCAATTAGATATGTCTTATGATTATGGTTTATGGAATATATGTATTTTCTAAATTACTTGGATGGATATATTACGTTGTCATCTCAGGACTGAACTTACCAGAATGCAGATATTTACTTTTTGTAGTGCTTGAAATATTCATCCTTGTGAGAGCAGCGGATATCTTATTAAATGACACTTAGAATCTCAGAAAGTTAGAAAGAAAACATAAATGAATGAATGAAAAAAATACCACATTGCATAAATGGGAATTTAGGATAAGATTTTCACCTATAAAGAGCATTGGTGGACAATCAAATGAAATTTACCTGGGTACATAGTTATCATTTGAAAGTATTCATTGTAGTGATCACAAAAATACCTTGTTTGTATAACCACATACATTTTATGAAAAATCTGCCCCTTAGAGCAATGCTCATGTGGACCTCAGGATGGTGACATGGTGTATGAAGCAGGTCTGGTTTATATCCAGATGATGTGCCCACCCCAGAGTCAGAGCTGATGAGAGCACCATGGTGTGCAGCTGACATGTACTTAGGCATTTGACACTTCCAGCAGACCCAAAGGCAGCAAAAATGCATAAGGAGAATGGAGACCCTGAGCCTGCACTCCTTATACCTGTGTGAATAGCCTGTGATTTGCAGGGTAATGAAAAAATGTTGTTTTGCAGAAAGAGAGAGCAAGCTATATTATAGCAGCCTCCACAAATCCTATCATCGGTGTTGTAACACAGTCCGCTCTTTCCAAAATAAATATTTGTAACAGAAAATGGGCTGATCATTCTCCTCTGAGTGATGGAGAAGGCTTCAGGTCCCTGTATGATTTTTTTTTTTAAATCAGTTCTATTTGAGGCAAAATCCCATTACTTTAGCATGAGCTACGACCTTAGTACAAAAGAAGGACTGTTGGCTCAGACACTGCATGTAGAATTGGATATACATTTATATCCTTTCAGCAAAACACTTTGTAGTCCAGAAGCACTTGTTTGATTTAGGATCTGTACAACTAATTATAGATAGTGCTCTATGACTGTAGTCTGAAAATATTGATTTAAAATTGCCTCCTACCTTTAAGTGAGTGTTACTTGAATTTAGGATACACTTCATATTTTACTACATTTTTTTAGATGAAGTGGAAGTACATTGATTTTAATAGCTAGAGATAATGCTGTAAGAAAAATTCTCCAGAGCATTAACATTTACAGATAAAAGTCACAATGCAGATCTCGTTTGATGTGTTAAAACCCATAGGATATTATTGGTGGCATCACTTTTTATCATGCTTCAAATCTTGCCTAATTAATTAATGTGCAGTGTATATCCCAAAGAAACAGAAAAGCATCCTTTTCAGTTTATTGTTAAAAGGGCTGCTTTGGCAGAACATACTTAGTTTTTACTAATGAGATGTCCCAAGAGGTTATTCTCTAAGATTATCTGCTTATTTTTATAGTGTTTGAAGGTGGTCCTAATAGGGTTGTGAAGAGATACAGAACTGGGAACACACAGAGGAAAAGTAAATGATTTACATGAAGCTGCTGAAATTAACTACAATTATGTAGATTTGTTGTGTACAGGTGTTCCTGCCTAAAACATAAAGATTTGGCCCTACCACATTAATTCAAAACATGTTTTGAAATATGTCCCTCTACAGCAGAAAAATGTCATGTATCTTTCAAATGATTATGTTACAATAACATGAGAATTAGGCCTGTAAATACTGTAATCACAAACTGAAGAAAATACATACCTTCACCTTTCTTTTTGCTCACTTGCTAATGACTAGTTCATGCAATAATCTAAATAGAGTAGTGCAGAAAATTTCTAGCTGATATTCTTTCAATTCACTTAATTTATTCTCAGGTGAGGTAGATGGGGCCTTGTATTTGTAAGGCTCAGTCTGGTCCTCGGCTTAGTTGTTTCTTTATTATCAAGTGCTTGAAGCACTTGCAGCTTCTAACTTTCAGATGTGCATTGCCAAACCTATTTTATTATTGGATTTATAAGCTGCACTTGAACAGTATAGTCTGGTATTAGCACTGTCAACACAAAAGCTGGTCTTCATCTATCAGCTAGAGAAAGAAGAACAGCATGGCAGAGGGACTGCTTCATGTGAAGGGTGGGATTAACCTCATCTAACTTCAAACACTGACAGTATGAACAGCTACATCTAAACTTGTTACTGTAGCTCCCTCTTTAAATGGAGAGAGTAAAGCTATTTTAGTCTATTCATCTGACATGCTTTCAGTGTCTACTTTTTAAGGAAATATTTGAATGAATGTTTGTCAGATAACTCCTACCTCAAGGGTGAACAGGCTAATGAGCTCTCAGAAGGATGGACGATCACACTGGAAGGAGCTGAACTGAAACACAGGTTTGAATCTTTGTTCAGTCACAGCCTTTCCATTTGAATTTTAGATGTTATCCAGACTTTCTATACTTCAACTTCCCATATATAGGTGACAAATAATGTTTTACAAGTAGAACCATTTCTGTAGCATGTCTAAGCTGTGTGACTTTGTGGCCGTGCAGCTGCATTAGGTTTGGTTTGTGTTGTCTATTTAAATACCTGTGGCTGTGATGACTGGAACAATGAAAGCCTGAGTTTGATAAACCTCTAATCTCTGCTTGCCAAGTGGTAAATTTTAATAAGCATAAACTCTGCCTCATGAGTAAGGGTACAGAAGAGAAAAAACGGCTCTGTGGATTGTAATGGCTCATGTCCACAGTGAGAGTGACACATTTTTCTAATAACATGGAAATGAGCAATGAATTTTAGTGTGCATAGCATCTTCTGCTGCCTCATTAAGTATTCCCTTTTGCATTATGGTAACATGGCACTTGGGCCCAGAACACAAGTAGAGTGAAAGTGCCAACATTTGCTTGGATATATGCTTTTTTTAAGTTTCTAAATGAAGGGGCCATTCCCAAACATAGAAAGAGGGAGAGTAGTTTAGCGAGTGTTGTCTGTGTAATGCTTTTCAGTGTTTCTTGCCTTTCTTTTAATTCAGATTGTGGTGTGCTAGTTTTATAACAATTTAGTGGTCGTCACCAAATGTACATCTTTACATAAGCAGTAAAAGGTTGTCTGGTTTCTTTTAAATTGTGAAAGGCTGACTGCTGATGCAGGCATTCTCATCAGCCCTGTGTGAAAAGCTGCTGTGTTATTGTGATGCTCCTTGCTCCATCTGTGGTCTCCTAGCAACTTTGCCTTGTACCTAATGTCTACATCAGACTCTGGAATGTATATAATACCCTATTTCATGCTGCATAACTTCAAATTAGAAATTTCATTGTGTTAAAAGAAAAAATCAGAAACAATTCCAGAAAAGAAACACCTGCATTAAGAGACATTTTTACTAAAAATTACTAATGAGCCAGTACAAGAGTTCTTAGTTTCACAGGCTTTCCAACATCAGAACTCCTTTGGGGAGCATTCAGAGCCGCACGTCTTGGGGGAAGCTTGGTACTTTTTCTTGCAAGCATGCTTGGGTGATGGTGAGCCAAAGTCAGCCCTGGTGCCGGTTCCCTGGGCTTGAGGAGAGTTCACGATGCCATACCTTAGTCTGGTACCTTTGGAAATGCGAAACAAGAGGAGCTGATCTGTATCAAAGTGCATCTCCCCAAGCATCTGGAAAATTGCAAGTTTTGTTAGGCTACCCTAAGGGAAAATTCACTTTCCTCAGCCCCCCAGTCATTTTCACTCAAGTGCTTCCTTTTGTCTGATTTTAATAATTATCAATTGCTTTTAAAAAACAAAACCATACCCATTATTTGCAACTTCTATTCTTTTGAAGGGACTTCATCATATCCAGGTATATGTTGCACCCACTGTATGACAGTTGAACTGTATATGTCTTGCAATAACAAGGGTAAGTGGGGTTTAATATGACTAGTGGGTGCACAGCAGCTTTGTGGAAGAGGTTGGTCTGAAAACTTAGATTGATATTTTATCCTGCTGAAGAAGGAAATTTCCCAAAGGGTTGGTTATTCTTTCGGGTGGCATGAATTTCTGGTTTTTATCAGGTACTTAGGTAAAGTCTGCAGTAGATGATAAAGGCAGATTTTCAAAGCTACCAGGGCTTGGTCCTGCACAACGTAAGGGTCAGCCTGCTGTGCATGCAATTGCAGGGCAGAGGCATGGTATCAGGATTGGCAACCCAGTGTAAGCCCAACGTGAATTAATTAGAAGGCTGTGAAGATACTCTTTTTATGACTGCTGAGAGGAAGAGACCTGAAAGATGAGCAGAGAGCTAATTAATAACATGAGGATCAGTGAGAAGGCATTTCATCTTTGGACCTGACCATTCTGCTCTCATGCCATGTTTTCTCTGATATTATTGTCCTGCAAGTAAGAAGCACAAGAGCCTTTCTATTTATACTTGTCTCTATGGCAGATAGAGCATACTTGTAGAAACCAGGGTAGTTACCCAGGGCACCCTGTGGACTTCTTCATTGTTTATTAGTCCACAGTGACTATTACATGTTCACAACTCTTTGTGACTCACAGTATTTAGATTTAGCTGAGTATAGAAATGGCTCTGTAATTCAGTCATATGTCATGTTCCCTAAGGCAGACAAAACCTTACTATGATGGTTGCTCCTAGCTTGTAACTTTGTCCTAGTGCCTCACAGTGAGCAGATAATTTAATTTCTTTCTCCAGGTGATGCAAGTCCGTGCACAGGGAAAACCAGCAATGGTTTCAAGATCTGGATTCCTGCAGTGGACTTGTGGCCACAGGATGTGCAGCTGGATTCTGGGGTTAGGTTTAAGGTCACAGTGTGACATCTCTCACTGGTCTGATTCTCAGGGTTTAGCAGTTGTTCCAGACACAAATGCCTCCAAATAATACTCCAGATGTCTGGCTAGTAGTAGAGGTGGTTGGAAATTTTCCATGGAAAACACTTTTTGGCTGAGAACACTGAATGATCAAAACCAAAAACTTCTGTAGAAATGTCTTGCCACATTTTCATCAGGCAAATTTACCAGATCAAGTTTCTGATTAGAGAAAAACTTGCTCCAGGATAGTAAATAGATTAGTTACTAGGACAATCATCTGGGAAAAAAAGACTTTAAACAGAGTAATGTGTTGAAGTTGTGTCCTTTATGACAAAAAAACCACCCGCATTCTTAGTTATCTAGGATGGAAGATATCCTAAGATACTGTTTTGCCCCTGGGCTTGAGTTGGGGCATTTTGTGCAGCTGCCAAAACCTCACATTCTAGTTTTGACTGTTCTAGTCAGTGGAGAACTTCCATGCTGAAGCTGAAATTTTCTATTGTTATTATTGTCACTGACTCTTTATTCAAGCAAAAAGCAAGCAGTAATAACAAGAACAACAGCAACACAGCCCACCAGGTGAATAAATAATTAAATCTCATGTACACTGGAGTTTCAGGAGGTTGACAAAGGGAACGATAGACAAAAATCCTTAGAAAGTGAGAATTGCCACATGTATAGTGATGTTATATATTTATATAAAAAAGACATAAACCCATGTAATATAAAATTATCCATGACTATTTAAAGAATTGGGTTAGGGAACCCATGGTAGCTGAGTGCTGAACTTCTATTTCTCCTAAGTCCTAAATACCTGTTCTGTTCTTCCCTCAGTGTGTCTTCTTGTAATATAAAAATTGATAGTCAAGTTTCCACTATCAACTACAAGGCTATTTTTCTTATCTCCTGAGGTGGGGAAGAGATGGAAAAGATTACACAAAACCTAAATAAAAGTAGTGATATGAGATAATATGCAAACCTACAAGGACTCATAGAAGATAAGCAGTAATACACTGAGAAACAAGCACAAATTCTGCATAAAAATAGTGCTTTATTGACTTTTATGCAGTCTGACCACATAAGCATGAACAGTAAATGTGCTAGGCTTGAATTGCCACCTCACTGTGTTGATAGGCACGGGTGATCCCAGAGGCCTCTGAGTGGGACATAGAAGGGAAAAAGCCTTGCCCTTTGCAGCTGTAGAGGTGGTTGCTACCTGAGTGTCTGTGTTTCCAGCTGCTGAGATGCTGTCAGGCAGCTGCTGCCCTGTGCTGCATTGCTACAGCATCTGCCTCTCCCTTCAGTGACTGAGCTGCCTGCGTCTGCTTTTTGGTCTGCCTGCTTTAAAATGAAGAAAGCCTCTTCTGTCCAGAGCTAGTGATATTTATTTATTATTGTAATCTCAATTATGTACATTGTCTTTTCTAAAATGGGCAATATTTTTGTTTCAGAACCACCATTACATCACTGATGTCCCTTCATTTTCTGTCTCTCTTCCGAGGGTCCAAACAGTGAAGTACCCTAATCCAAATGTTTTACTTTATCTGGGGCCATAACGTGCCATAAATTGCAGGTTTTGGCAGCAAATAGGGCAAATCTGCCTCTTCCTTTGATCTGACCCTCCCCCAGAAGAAAGAGATGGTGTTATGCCTCCAGTTGCTCTCCAGCATGCAGAAGTAATGCATCCTCCCAAATAATGCAACTCAGGCACTCGTGCTAGGTGACAGTGCTAGCATAGCTCCCTCTTCTCTTCACCCTGATGCAGACTGGAGAAAAAGATTCAAGAAAGGGCCTCTTTCCATCTCCTCCTTCTCCCCTCTTCCTTGTCTCCTACTGCATGAATAGTTTTGGATAAGGTGTGCTGGAAATAACAAAAAAATGGAGCTGAGCTGCATGCACTTTTTTATACTGCATACCTTCTGTTACGCATTTAAAGGGCATAGCTCTCCTCTCCATGACCTATTAGTTACCTTGTCCCTTTAACATAATTTTGCTGGGAGGATTATGCTCACTGCAGGAAAGATCCCCCTTGACACAAAGATTTTTCATGTTGCAAGGAGGAGCACCTCAGTAGTCCTTGTCTTTTCTGACCCTGAATTGCAAGCAGAGTCTTGCACAGAGTCCCAGAAGTGCTGCCTCTGGGTTGTCTCATGGAGAACAGTGTCTTTCTCAGCCCCACTGGGTAATCCTGTAGATATGTTAACATTTATGCAGATCTGGCTTCATACACTGGCATCCACAGTTACGGGATTTTTGAAGCAGCTGCCAGCATCTCCTCTGCAAGATTAAGATGAAAAAAGTATATTTGTTAATGGCAATTCTCTACTTTTATTCCCTCATTCCCTCCAACACACCCACTTCTGAGAAGAAAAGTCAAAGTCTGCAGTTTTAAGCACTGGTTAAAAACTCTATCACATAACTGTTGTCATTATTCTGTGCTAAACAGTGAGTCATTACACTGTACTATATTTGAGTGAACAGTTAAGATGGGGGGGTGGATGCTGGAGGATTATACTTGGCCTTCTGTTTGAAGCTTACAAGTTCAGCAACATTGTTCAACTGTTTCAGAAGTTTAGTTCCCTGAGGAAGAATGCATTTCCTGTCATAAATAAATCCATAAACTAAATTTTTAATGGTATTTCAGCTTCCTTTCATATGAGACATAAGAGTATTTTCGAAAAAATGCCAATACTTCAGAGGAACTTGCGACAGCCTCTTCTGTTCAAATATCTTCCTTAAACTAGGGTAAAAGTTATTCAATGTAAATAATAATCTTCAGAGACTTCGTACTGAATAACCTGAACTTTTTTTTTAAAAACAAAACAGTCTCCATATTTTGGTATATCTCATATTTGGGTTTTGGTTTTGCTTTAATATTTTAGAAAGAGAGGAGAGGAGAGCAAGTAATAACTTTATTATTAGTTTTATTATTAGTTATTATTAGTTAGTTATTATTAGTTTTGAATAGAGAAGAAGGGAAAACAAGGCACAAATATTCTAAGAATGCTCAGTTAAATAAAGGGCTCTTTGGCTTCATCCTATTTGCATGTGACCTATTTGATTAGGTCAATAAAAAGAAAGGAGAAAGTGGTATAAAAAAAAGTGGATTAGGATGTACTGGGATTTCTCCTAGCTGGCAGAACTTAGAGTGGCCCAAGTGATAATTATCCTGAAGGAAGACCTGATTTTTGTCTAAGTTTGAAGCTTTGTTACAGGAAGAAGAATCAACTCTGAGGAAGAAGATGGAAAGTGGTGTATTTCTGAGATCCCATTTTTCCTTCTTGCAAAACCAGGAAACACGAGGCCCTGGATAATTTCTTACTGGGATATAGTTTTCCTAGAGTGAGCAAGATAATTCTTGACATTTAGCTAAATATTCTAATACTGGTTAAAGCCTTCACCATTATCTTAATATCTAAAATGACAGAAACTGATTAAAACAAAGCTTATCAAAAGTCATAGAATCATAGAACAGCCCAGGTGGGAAGGGACCTTGAAAGATCAGCTGGTCCAGCTTTTTGTGGGAGTAGAAGCCTAGCTGAGATTATCTAGCACCCTGTCTAATTGCATCTTGAAAACCTCCAGCAATGGGGACTCCACCACGTCCCTGGGGAAATTGTTCCAGTGATTGATTGTTCTCAATGTAAAACATTGTCTCATATGTCGAGATGAAACCTCTCCCATTCAAACTGTACCTGTTGCCCCTTGTCATCTCCATGTGGCTCCTTGTGGAGAGAGAGCCTCTGTCCTCTTTGTAGCTGCCCTTTAAGTACTGGAATACTGGGATGAGGTCCCCCCAAGCCTTCTCTTCTCCAGGGAGAAAAGACCTAACTCCCTTCAGCTTTTCCTCACAGGGCAGGTTCTCCAGCCCACTGATCATCTTTGTGGCTTTCTTTTGGACACTCTTCAGTTTGTGAGCACCTTTCTTGAATAGTGGGGGCCAGCACTGGACACAATACTCCAGGCACGGCCTGACAAGCACCAAGTAGAGTGGGATGATCACGTCTCTATCCCTGCTAGTGATGCCCATGCAAATGCAACCCAGGATCCAATTTACCTTTGTTGCTCCAGCACTGCTGACCCCTGTGCAGCTGGTTGTCCACCAGGACCCCCAGGTCCTAGCCTGTACCGGGCTCTTTAGTTATTCTGTACCAGGTAATGTGATGATATACTTGTACTGTTAAAATCTGATATTCATCTGGGAGACATAACATGTTCTTTACAAAAGAGTAAATTTTCAGTGGTCTGTGGAAGTAGTGACACCTCTTACATTAATTTTAATGGGAAGTGAGTAACTGAATCCCTATGTGCCTTTTTAAAAATACATCTTTTCTGTCATCTTTCTGTAGATTACCTGTTTTTCTTTCCATGACAGCTTACTTTGTAGTAGGACCATTTGTGCTACATTTTGAAAGTGGATGAAAAGAAGTAATAAAAACCTTTACCAGAAGAAAAAGAATCCTAAAAATAGGGAGATTTTTAACTACCATTCAGTTCTAAAGTTCTTTGGGAGAGGAACTAACTGCTGTTGTTACTGCTTTACTACTGTTATTTCTGCAGGGTGGTCCTTTAGGAATCACTCTGTAGCCACAAACAACACTTTGCAGAATTAGAGTCATCACTTCTGTTGGGAGCATCAATGTGATTTACTTAAGTGAAGCAGACTGTTACTAAACATTACCTTAAAGAATTCTTTTCTGATTTTTGACTAATCTATGACAGTGACAATGACAAATACATAACATTAAATGACACAAATATTTCCCTGTTATTCCAATAAGTGTTTCTGTGTTTTTCTGAAAAAAATGCTGTCATCTGAAGGTGGCCTGATTGTCAGAAAATAATTGAGCTTTGTGGTCTTAAGATTAGGCCACTGTGGGGCATCTCAGGTAGGACAATTAAAATCACTACTCACTCCAAACTTTAAAGTAGGTAGTCTATTCAAAAAGCTGGTTTTATGATCTCTGGTTATAGGAGTTTGTCTTTTATTTATTTGTGATTTCTGTTTGCATCTTGTGTTTGTCTTTTTATCTTTTCCAATTTATAGAGCTGGTTGTATAGGCCAGCTTCAGTAACTGGTTATTACACTTTCTTTCCAATATTATGAAAAGGTCATAATCTCACAACACACTGGTTGCTTGAACTTAGAAAACAGCTTCATTATTCAGAAGTGGTTTTGACCAAAACTCCTATTCATTTGATCAAAAATAGTCCAGGGTTTTTTGATCATGGAAACATTTCAAACTTGATTAACTAACTATACCTTTGTACATCTGAGTGGTTTGGGAGCTGAGCTCATGTCCTTTGACTTGAGAAGAAAATAATTTGCATTTAGCTACCTTTGTTCAGCCTTTGATTTTCTGAGATGAAATTGTCATTTATGACTATCAGTTTATAGAGACTGGAAGGGATATATATAGAATGATTGAACAGTTTCTTCTCTATATTACAAATCTACCTGTCTTCAAGAATTTGCTCAAAGTGGTGCAACTGTACCATCTTGTAAAACCAGAAGTGTGTGGAATGTCTCTGAGGCATTAAAATCAATATGAGCCATAATTGCTCAGCAGCTCTCTGGATTTCTCTTTTTATATATTTTACTTCATGGAATGAATTTTCTGAAGAATGGAGGGTTCTGAAGGTGTAATCTGATCTGTGAGAGCTTTTTTTTATAGGACACTTGGCTTCCTGAAGTATTATGTATGTTTTTAAAAATAAATTATATTTAAGTAGCAGCTGTTTCTTCAATTATTAATGTATGTAAGGAATCTGTATTATATAAGAACTGGATCTACCTTAGTTGTGTTGAATCATGAAGTGCAGGACTCACAACTACCAAATTACTGCAGGTCTTCAAATTTCTATGCATTTAGCTGATGCTTTCAAGCTGTGAATTGGTCTAATTTTGGTTCTCTAGAAAACTGTATCTGTCTGGACTTACTGAAATGAATACTAACAGGTATTCACCTTGGAAAATCAGTTAATAACCAAGTTCACGTCCCCCACACAATTATATTTAGGTTCCAGCAATAATAACAACAAAACCTCTGAATCATCAGAACAAACTGAAATAATTCCTTAAATATATGTAAATAGTCCATACGTATGTGTGTGTATACAGACACATATTTTTGTGAAAGGCCAGATTCAGCAAACTCATGTGTGACTGATCTGCATACACAAGTGGTTTGTAGCTTTACAGACTACTGTTATAACTAAAGGTAAGAAGGGTAATTTTGCCTTTTTTCAATAGTTCAGGTGTTTTATGATTAAAAGATCATTATAAAAAAAGTTAATTTTGAAATATGTTAGTGGACCTACTTTTTTGAAAGAAGAACCAATAACATAAGTGTTCAAGAGAATGCGACTTTAGGTAGTGATTTTATTTTTTAATCTAGCTTTTGCAAAAATCACAATTTTAACTTTAAAGCCTGTGGAAGCCTGAGAAATGCATAGTTTCTGTAAATACACTGATGGATATTTTATAAGGACATCAATTTACATTCTTAGCCTATATGCACCAAGACAACATGAAAATGTCTCCCAAATTAATGACTAAGTCTTTCCCTTTTCCTATATAAAATCTCAAACACTAATTAATTTAATTTCAACACATACTAATTTTAACATGGACAATGTATTGCAAGCCCTGAAATTTTTTAGTGGGATGAAGACAGTTCCATTATTTCTAACTCCAGAATACCAGTTTCCATTTCACTGGGTTATCTGTGAATAAGAACTTTGTCAAAAGTGAAAATTAAAAGAAGGTGATGTGGAGTTCAGACTTCATTGTTTGTTTGTTTTTTATTTCTGTATGTGTTTACCACAAAACCTCACATCTCCTAGGAAGCTATTTGATATCCAAATTTTCAGTCTCACTTTTCTTAAACTTCCAGTGAAAAGAAAGCATGATTACATTCTGTTTGGCACTCTCTGAAACCTTTTCTCTACCATAATTAGAATAAAATTTTCACAGGCTTCAGTGAATCCTTCATTTAACCCCATTCGTCTCTAGGGCACCATCCCTTGCATACTGGGCTCTGTGTTCAAACATTATGTCTGCTTTCAGGGTGACAGTACTGGACTAGATGGTCTTTTGGTCTGATACTGTACAGTTGTTCTTACATTCTTAGCTAATTTATTGCCTGTTCCTAGTCACAGATGTCTGCAGCTAAATGTCAACTTCTTTTTCTGAAGGAATGGCACATTTAATAGCTAGGATAGCTCAGATAACAAAAACAACAAAGAGAGTGCAAAAATTCTGTCTGCTATGACTGAGGTCATGGTATCTATTTCAGGCTGGTTTACCCTACAACATTTTATGGTTGCTTACACACTGCCATTTCCTCCCCAAAGGACTCATAGGGAGCTCGTGAAATTGCTAGTTATAAACATGTTGAGGAGACTACAACATCCTTCTTCTGTTCTCAGAGCTTTCATTATTTCTGAGCATTTGCCAAAGAATTTTTAGCCTTTTTGTTTTTTATGAGCTCTTCCTTGATTTTTTCCATTTGTCGCATTGTGTGTATTGGTTACCTAAATTATGTCACATTCTTGCTCCCTGGACAGAAGAAAAACTTTTAATGCATGAAGATGAATGGAAAATAGCTAAATAATAAAGCCTACTCTTGTTGACACATGAGGACTATTGTTCACAGGAGATGAGGTTAATTTTGCAAATAACTGTTCCCCAGTGAACACAGTAAGTTTTTTGGTCTGATTGTTCATGACCAGAAAGAAATGAACAGCTATTCAGAATCAAAATGATTGTTTGCAAATGTATCTTTTGCAGAACAAAGAAAGGTTATTCTCATAGGAGAACTGTCTCTCCAGTTATGTCTACACAAACTGATGGAGCCACACTCTACAAACTGCAATCTATAAGACAGTGCAGAGTTTCCAATCTAGTTTTCAGTGAGGCTAGCCATTGCGTCCTGCATAGTGGTAGTACAGGGCTTAACTTATCTTGCCTGAGAAGTGTGAGTCACATATATCATACTTTTTGCTGTGTTTGACAGTTCTGTAAGCAGAGCCATCTGAGATTTCTTATTTCTTTGTTTTTGGTGAAATGTTTTGCACATATGAAAACACAGATTCTTTTAAACCAATACTTCTTATGAAATGCATTAGTTTTAATGATTTTTTTAATAGAACAAAAAGTTCTGTGGTTTAGGATGGAATTTCTGGAAAGATAAAAAGGCATTAAGAGCAGCCAGTGGTTAAGTGGAGTGTAGAAAACCAAGCTTAGTCTCCATGGCTTACATTAGACAAAGGTGAATGTCCCACAGTCCAGGTGAGTGAGTACTATTAAGCCCAAAATAGCAAAATGACTGTTCTTGAACCTGTCATCGTTTTCACATTTCATATTTTGAAGGACCTCAGTTTTGGTTCACAGAAAAGATGCTTAAAAACTGCAATTTATACAGAACTGAAAGTTTTTCTTGCTAACCCTAACAAGCATCATCTTTGCATAGCCCACATAACACTAATACTAAAATGAAGTCTAAGCTCTAAACAATGTTTTGCAAGAAGAATCAAAAGTTTTTTTTCAAGAAAGTAGAAAGTGAGAAATAAATGTATGTTTTAGAACCTCATCTATGCTTAGTAGATATCTGAACCCCCCCAAAATTACTTTATAAATACCTCTCTTTGGAGATATGACCAAATTGCAACAGATGACTGCTTTAGTTTGGTCTTCTGAAGACAGGAAAACAGTACGGAACCCTGAGAGCTTCCTAAAAATTCTTCTCTATACCCTCCTCTCCTCCTCCCCAAAAAAGGAGAAGGAGAAAAAAGCCAGTGGGAAAAACTTGGTAGAGGTGATTGCTCACCTCTGAACAGTAAATCTGTGTGCATGAGAACCAAACAGCATGTTTACAGGCTGCAGAAAGCACTGAGATTTGTGGAAATTTCTGTGAGAGAGGTCTGTGATACCAGTCTTTCTGTTGCTTCCTTTTGAAGAACACCAGCAAAGAGCAAATCTTCAGCTGGACTTGTGGATTCCTCAGCAGGACGTGGGGATTATGCAGATGTGAATATAGTTTATTTTGCCATCTAGATAAAGCATTCATTTTAATTCATTCTGTTTGCAAACATTTCTAAGTCCATCTCCTGATATGTTTTGCACAGTAATGACAGTTATGAACAATGCCCTCACATCCTGATGCAACTACTTCCTGAGCATATTGCCAATTTAGTGGGACAAGGTTCCAAAATGAGGACTTGTGCTCTCATTACTTTGGGCTAACTGAAGATGATACCTTTGTAGCCCAATGCCATTGCAGGAATTATAGTTTTCCCACGCTTGCTGTGATGCATCTGGAATTCTTACTGGTGCATGAAAAACAGGTATTGTCTGTTGCTGGTGTGTCTTGCTATGGGCTTAGCTTATCAAAACTTACCTTACACTGGTCCTCCCTCTTCACACTCCTCTCCTGCTCCTTTGTTTTGTCTTGTATTGGAATTTTAATTTTAAGGCATTTTCTATAAGCAAGTTTCTCTTGTAGTCCACGTGATTGTCAGGCATATTGGTTATAATCTTTAGAGGATTTGGTAGTTACAGCATTTAAAACCCCCATAGATTAATATGGATAAACAGGCATTGTCATCCTTCCCATGAATGCCCTGAAAGAGGCCTGTGTTTTATCTTGTATCATGCCCTTAACTGCTACAGCACACTGCCCACTCACGTTTTGCATTGCCCTCTGCTGTCCTACCTTGCTTTTGACCCAAATCCTTTTTCAAGCAGCCTTTGAGTCAGTGAGAGTTCATTAAAAAGATTCAAACACTGTTCTGGGTGTAATCCAGGCCTGCTGCAGTGTGCTGTCAGCTACCAGTGTTGGCACAGGGCTAATTGGGTGGAAATGCGGTCAGCCAAATCATGTTCTTTGATGGTACCTTCTGTTTTAAACTCTATTGGACTAGACTGAGGTGACATCAGAAGCACCACTTGTGATCTCCACAGAAATGGCGTATTATCAGAACTGTTCCTTTTAGAATCATTTTTGGGGAGGGTTTCCAGATGTCTCCAGGCTAAGCGGAACTGGTTCCATTCCTATGAAAAAATATTTTAAAATCCATTGTATGGCAATTTTCTAATGAATTAGTTTGTTTAAATAAAGTCAAGGATATGTAGAGGGGAACAGGGAATCTTGCTGCTGAGTCAGAGACAATTCTATTATTGCCTTGTTCTTACAGCCAGGATGGCAGACCAGGGAAAAAGGAGCTGCAGTGAAGTAAGCTGTCATTAATTAGTGCCTGAGGGCTACAACAGAAGCCTCTCTTCAGTCCAATGAATGTTTGAGGAACCCACCCGCTGCATAGCTTTGACAAATCTAACAAAGAAAGAAGACCAGAAATACGCTGGCAATTAAGGGAGAGGCAAGTATTGGAGTTACCTGTTCTGGGTTTACACCAGTTAGTTCAAGCAGCTGTAACAGTATAGTAAGGGCATCACAGGACATGGGGCTCAGCAGAAAGTGAGCCTTAGAAGACCCAGAGTCACAACTGGTCAGAAGCAAGGAAAGCTGGAAAGGTATCACTCTGCACTTGTCATGTTCTGATAATTTTTCATAGGTGTTGACAACTGCCATGGTTTAAGTCAGGACAGTAGTCCTCATGGCCCCTTGTGCTGACCCAATAGCAGTGCTGTGCTTCTACAGCTATATTGGGTCAGGTCTGAACAAGCTCATCTTAACATAGCTTGGAGTCTGTATGCCTCACTGAAATTTATGCTGCAGGTAGTAGCTTTAAAGATATTTCAAATAGAAAAATAGCCTTTCTTGGTTTGGCAAAAATTAGAATAAGAACTTGTGTTTGCTTGGCATCATTTCCTCATGATTAATATGAAAGTGTACTTCACTGTTATCAGCTTTTTCACGCTTAGGCATAATTTTTAAGAAATCTACTTTCTGAGGTGCACCGTTCTGTGATTTACACAAACATTAATGAAATGTATGCTTTAAAGAAAAAGACTTGCTTCCCTTTGCTCAGATTCACATATTAAGTTCAGCTACATGAATTTGGATGGTTACTGAAGTGAAGAAAGCCCCTGTTTATTTTTATAGAAAATAATTAATTGACTTCAGAGAAGAGGAAAGGAGTTTTCATTATTCTTCCCACATTTCTATAATGGGTAGTGGTGTCTGTGGAACACATAGTCTGAACATTATTCATCTTTCCCATGGGGATTATTAGAAGTGCATTAGGATTCTCTGAATTTGCTTACAAACCAAGATCAATTTCTAAGTAAGACTAAATGAAGAAAAATTGTGGTGCATTAACACAGTCCACTGTAGTAGCTGCTTTATAATGAGCGTTGAGACACACCATAATGCAGTCTATTGTTCCAAGTATCTTTTATACGCACGCTGCCTACCTTTTATGAAGTAATTGGAATTTAACGTGCTACAGCTTTGAAATGTATGAAGCCAAACCCTTAATGTGGGAAGCTTCTGGGATTAAACAGTTTTGCAATGAGAAATCTTAAATGTGTTTTGACTAATTTCATTCAAGGTTCATCTACAGTGTTTTTGTATAAGTGAATCTCTTAATTTTATGGGCCTTACCACTCTAATTAGAGATGTCATTGTTTTCATTTTACATTTCAGTCCTGAACATTTCTAATACAGCCATAACATTTTTACTTAGTAATGAACTTATTGTTATAAAATGTCAGTCGCTGATTAGAATTTTAGAAATTAAATTTTTAAATGCATGATCACAGGTTTGGCTAGCTGATGTTAGGTAATTAGTTTTGCTGTCTTGCCCCTTTTGCTGAATATCCAATAGGTGTGCCTGCTCATCAAGTAGATCAGTACAACAGAAAAGGATCAGTGGATTGATGGAGTTGGTGCTGAGGGCCTTACATGTACACTCAATGCATTCTGAGGTTTCCACTTGGACTGATTTTGTTCCTCAGACTGAATGCCTCAACCATATGTGATCTGAAAGACCAAATGTTGATTTGGACCCTGATACGCCCATAAGAGCCTGTCTTGACTTTAGTGCACATCAGAGCACAGCTACTACTTTAATTTCCTCTGACAGGGGTCCAGTTCCTGCAGACCAAACCCACTTTGTGAAGTGAAGCAATGTAGAGTAAGCAGGGACAACTGGGGCATGCACTTCAAAACTGCACTGTTTCTTTGAACCAAAACCACCATAGGACATAGCCTTATTTTACTTTGGAGGTTGCTGCCCTTTAGTGAGGTGACCCTTTCTCTCATCCTCAAGGAACCTGAATGTACAACTGCCAAAGTATTTCCTGTGAAAGGGTTTATTTTGATAGCTATCCACATGAAGCTTAACGGTGATCATCTGTAGTGAGGAATAGACCAATGCCAAAATAACATGACTAGTTCAATGTATGATTGCAGTGTATTGACAGAACTGACAGTCACATTCCTAAAGGAAGACTGTCTAAAGAATCATATTACTTTTTCTCCCTGTCAAGATTGCACTGATTTGCCATGCACGGTATACTTGATACTGCCAAGTATGTTGTTAGACATAGATCCTCATGTTATTACAAAAAAAAAAAGTTAAAAATCTGAGTTTATATTGTAAGTAAAATTGGTTCAACATAGTTGCTGTACTCTTCATTTTCATCTCTAGCAACTAGATTAATCTTACACCTTGATCTGATTGGAAGTTTTCTGCCAAAACAGGTTTTCAATTCCATGACACCAAAGATGTTTTCCACAAATGCAGGTTTTGAGAACTATAATGACAGCTTGCTTGATGACCAGTGGAGACCACGTGTTGTCTAAGATTTCATACCCTTTGATCATCGCCAGTTCACCTATCAGATCTGGACTCTGCAAATCCCCTGTTCATATGAGGAAGTTTTAGGCCTCAAGTCTCCCTGCTGTGTTCCCAGGTTCTTAGACCCAGCTCAGATGCTCCCTGGTGTCTCTGGAGCCACCCTTTTTGCCCGGTGAGGACCTGAGAAGGTACAAATCTTGTGAGGCCTGGTTCTGCTGAAGCTTCTGAGTTTGGGATCCTGGTCTCATCTGCTTTCCAAAATACTTAAATCATTATTTCTTAATCAATATTTTCCAACCTGGATTCTGCTAAAAATGATAAATTTTTTTCCTCAAAAGGAATGTGTTTATCTTCTTATTCTCACACCACCTATTACCATAGAAATATATGTTCCAGTATTGGACACAACTCTGTATCTCAGTGGCTCTTTTCAATCATTTTTGAGTCTTGCATGTATTAGGTGCAGAGTACTAACTTCATTTTACATAGATTTGTTCAAGGAGATAAAGCAGATTCTCACGGTTCTTTTAGGTATTTCCAAAATGCTAAACCCTAGTTCAGCCCAAGATTTTGGATGAAGTTTTAGGGAAATTCTAAAGAGAATGTGAACCGAGTTACACTTAATTTAAAACTGAAGTTCAAAATTCTGTTTCTTTAAGTTTCAGGAATTTACAAAATATTTCTCCTACTCCATCTGTTATTAATGTTGACAGAAAGACAGACTTTTCGGCAGTCATTTGAAACCCTCAGACATATCACCACTTTCTAATTAGTTGTCTGTAAACGCAGTATGATGTTAGAGTTAAAAAAGACATACATGTATTAATGCATCCTGTCCATCTTCCTGTCAACATCCTTACAATGTATTTTCAAGTGTTTTACTAGTGCCTTAAAGAAAAGACTTACATGAGGTAGCTTACCACACTTGCCTCAGGAGTCTGTCGCTGCCATTAATATAGCCTGTTTAGGCCTAGGGAAACTGGATATTTATCTATGTCTTCATTTCCATTTTATTATTTCTGGTTGTGTCCCCATCTGCCATATCACCCTCTTTGACATTAACACCTTGTAGATATTTGTAGATGATTATCATGTTTTCCCTATTGAGTAATACCTAGCCAAGCTGTGACTATTTATGGGGGTTTTACTTTTCTTCCTTAAACAAATCCTTTCAAGGGTCTGAACAGATTGTTGATCTTTCCAGAAATCACTCCTGTTGACAGCACCTAGGTTCTAACTTAATATTCTTGGTGCGGTTGAACTAGAATTCTGTAGGAAGAAACTATTTAGAGTGTCATAAGATGTTCATAGCCCCAAATTACTTTTTTTTATGTGACCAGATTGCATGTTAACTCAAGTTCATTTTGGTCTTCACTCAGGAGACCTTACACAGGATTTTCCAATTTTCTTTCTTGAATTGTGTATTTTTAGTTTGGAGTATTTTTCTAGATGCATTCAGTTTGTGTGATCAGCTAACTTCAAATGTGTGTTGTTTATTATAGATCATTAACAAACACAGTAAATAAAATTCAGCATAATTTATTTTTATTTACTAGACGCAAGTACAAGTGAGATGAAGTTCAAGCATATTTCATCTACTTTATTTCATTTATCCACTAATTTCAACTCAAGTTAAATACAAATAAAAATGATTAAATTGACATGATTTAATCTTCACAAAACTACAGCTAGAGTCTCTGAAATGTCTAGTGATTTCTTTCTCTCCAACAATTTTCCCTTAATTTATTAAGGCTAAAAGATAGAATTTGAAGCAATAATATCAAGAATAATTTTCTTTTTTTTCTCCTATAGATAATCATAGCTATATTTAGCTTTCCAGTGTCATTTCTGTTGTTTCCTGATTTTAAAAGAACTATTATTTTATTAGTAAGGTTGGTAGCTAACTTGTTTGCTTGTGTTGGCTGCATGCTCTCCACAGATGACCTACTAAATAAATACTATCTTACAAAAAAGTCCATATCGATGTCAGAAATTTTAATGGTTATTTTAACAAACCCATTAATGTAAAGATCACTTTCTACTTATCCTTTTTTCCTCTGTTTTTTCTGCTGTGGGGATAACACTTATTTTAGGTGATTCAAATGGTTGCTGCTTCTTTCTGCTTTTCTCACATTGACTTGATTATATATCACTGTCCCATTCTGAAGGTACGGAAGGGGGAATGAGAGTCGGATAGTCCTTTACAATCATCTGATGAAAGTTGAATTAATTTTTAAAGAAAAATATGGGGGTTTTTTGGTTAGCAATTTAAGGGAGGATTGTCAAGTTGGTTGCTCTTTTTCTTTGTGGGAGAATTTGTATATTTTACTCCTGTTTTTCAGTGACACCAGTTACATATATGACATGTATGTAGGGTATGAAAAATATGGTGCACCAGAGAATAAAGGGACTCCTTCTGTGAAAACACATCTTGCATGCATTTGGGAGGAAAGGAGTAAAGAATGGGACTAAAAGGTAAAGGAGTTGTTAGCTCTTGTCAGCAAAGGTTGAACCAAGAGAGATGGCTTTGGATCAAGAAGTTGACTGGAAAAGTTCCAAATAAAGCACAATCAAACAAGAGCAACAGCAGGAAAGAAGCAAGTGATGATAATGCTGGATAAGCAAAATCCAGGGCTAGGTATCTGTGTGCTTCAGCTGCCAAATTCACCCAATTAGCGGTGTTAAAGGTTGGCTGGGTAGCAGTGACAAACAATGACGTTATAGATATGCCATGCTATCATCTGCTACTGCATCCAAAACTAAATTAGTGTTTAACTTGTCTAGTGATTTTCAAAAGAATGTGCAAGGATAATTGAGGCTTAAAGTCTCCTTGTCTTTCTTTTTTGGTCTTTCTTGCTCACACAAATAAAAGCAGAAATATGTTTTTATTTGTGTATATGTTTGTGGATTATAGAAAAATAAATTAGCTGATAAAAGCTTGTGAAGATGGGCAGAGGTAATCTTAACTAAGCGTATTAACATGTTTGAATTTTGGAATTTGCAAAACTAATAATATGTATAAAAGGAATTATTATAATATATGTATTATGATTGGGATTTTTTACAGAATGTACAAGCTAAAATCACATATATGTGTTCCCATGATTTGTTCTTTATCGGTGTGTCTCTGACGGGGGGGGGGATGAGTGTGAGACACAGAGGAAGAGACCACTGAATGAAGTGAAGGAAAGTCATTAGACTGAACATGGAAATCTTTGCTTCCCCTAAGTGATTCACCTTCATCTGAGAGCAATTTGTCTCCATCTGTTTGGATTTGTCATGTTCTTGACATCATCAAGTCTTCATTTGCTCATTGCTTTGAAAATAAGGTTGAAATCTTTCTAGTCATGAAAACACTGGAACATTCAAATTTATCCTAAATATTCTCTTAAAATTGCAGTGCAGTTAACAATTTTATCTGAAGCAGTTGAAACAAACAATAAAATAGTATCACATTTCCATTCATGGCACATCTGACATGCAATAATCATCAGATATCGCTTGTAGATTTGCAGCTTAAATCTAGGAATAGAAGATGTTACATTTTACATGAGTTACAGAGTGATTTTGTCATTGATTTCATTAACCGTGAAAATTTTCAGTGAAGATAACAGAGCTGTACAAAATACTCTCTGAGTTCTGATGCTAGCTTTTGTTATACTTCTTTTGTGGTCTCAAGGAAGTTTGATTGACTTGCTGAAGTGCTGGCTATACATGAGTCTGTTTTGCTAAAATCCTCAGTTCAGTGCAAAACAGCACCCTTTCTCTTCATGCTCATTCTGTTCGTTGTATGAAATAGTTTTTCTCAACTCAGTGGATTTGCCTGTCTGACAGACTTAAAAAAAATCATTATATGTGAATGTGTGTTTTGATTTTACTGAGGGGGAAATTCACTTTCCCTGCATAAATTGGAAGTTCTGTGATGGTGAAGTACAAAGGCCAATAAGGAGTGTTAATAAACCCCTTCCCAATTATAGCCAAGGTGAAGTCTTAGTCTCTTGTTTACAGGATCCACATGATCACAGAGCCTCTTTTCTCTTTGTATGCAATTGCCATTGCCTGTTAGGCTAATCATTACCTGCCAGCTCTGAAGACTTGCTCCAGGCTTAAGAGGAAGGTAAATTCTACAAAAATCGTACACCCCAGCTCTCACATTGAAACTTTCTGTGCTTTACAAAATTTATTCTTTAGTTAAGCATGAGAGAGAGCGGTCATGTTGCACATTTAGTATTTAAATCTCTATGATGATGGCAATGCCCAAAGTTTCTTCACTAGGAAGCAAACTATTTTTTAGCTATTATAACTTGCAACACTAAGCATTCCTTATGCACAGCTTGGGATGTTATTAGCCTTTTATCTTTCCATGTGGTCATTCCTTGATTTACTGTATTTCAAAAGAGGGCACATGTTGACTTCTTTCTGGTATTTGTCTATATTTAATTGGATAAATTGTTTGTTAGATTGAGAGGTGCTAAAGGAACTAGTCTCTCCACTTTCCCCAACTTATGAACATGCATATTTGCAAAACCTGGCCCATTAATGTTTTTGTCATGCCTGTGTCCATATGGAGGAGGGGGCGTTAATCAATTTTTTATCTTGATTATGTTTACCTTGGTGCTGATTGCAAGAAGCAGGGGGATCCAGTAGAAACTACACACTTAAAATGTATCTCCAGTTTGTGCAAAAATTATTAAAACATCTTGCAGTGGTAAAGGCTTAAATGACATAGGCAACAATTTAGGTCTCTTTAACAGTGTACAAGTCTTTGGAAAGAATCTTGATACAGATGCATCATTAGTGTACATAGGCTAGATAAGGTTGCTTCTATTAGTAAAACTGTAGGATTCTTATACATCAATGGTTTATGTAGATTTTAAAGTTGTTATGCAGCAGATCCTTGTTGATTAGTTCCAGGCTCTTCCCAAAGCAGATCAACATGAATTTCATCTATGCATAAAAGCACATACTATGATCAAAAGACAAAGCATGACTTTTCCATTGAAAGGTCATTTCATTTAACAATTTCAAAGAATGCAGGCTAGATTCAAAGAACATTATGTTAAAATATCTGAAAAAATTTCTGCTGTTCTACAAATAGAATGATCTTCTGACAGCGTCCTGTCCATCAACACCTGTTTCTTTGATCCTTTATGCACAGGAGTGTAGCTCATTTTATGCAAAAAAAGATGAAAGTGTGTCAACTTTTCCAATCTGAGTGTTGGCTTCATCTCACTTATCTTTAGCATGAGGTGTCTAAGCTAAACTTACCATTAACTGTCCCTCTTTGTTCCACCAAGAGTTAGACACCTTCAGGAGTGATTGATCCAGCCCCTCCTAGGTGCCAGTTTTGGAATGTGAAGAATTGCAGCTTTGAGGTTATTTAACTCCTTGGTTTAGAAGGAGTCTAGAAATCTAACTTAAATGAGCTGCCTGACTTCCAGGTGGTTGAAATTAAGTGAAATCCACCTTAAATGACTAGATTAGCAAAAGCATTGAAGACTGTTTCTTAAGGTTAAAACCCTTACACTCAACTTTTTTTTTTAGCATACAATTTTTTTGTTCCCTTAAATATTTTGAGCATGTGTCATTTATCCTTGTTAAAATATCACCCAATCCGTTCAGTATATGTCATATGATGGCACTGTGAGACAAAGATGTCCTCCTACACTAAGGATCAAACAGAACTTTCTGATGAATTTTTTTCTTTTTTGGGTGTCAGTGGAGAGGAGCCTGGGAAAAATCCTCCAGTGCTATGTGGGCTTGCTTGAATGATTAGCTCTTTTTTAAGTGCCTGAACACACAGATTCACATAGTAATTAAATTCCTGCTGTGGAAATTACTATTCAAAGAAAACAATAAAAATGTTTTTTATTAAACACTATATCAGCAATGAAATGCAACATTTTATTGGTGAGGGAGAAGCAGCTTATGAAGAAGCACATTAACATTAATGTCTCTTCTTTGGAATCTTAGGGGAAGGGATATAGGACTTATTTTTCTGTTCAGCAACTCTAGAAATTCTCATTTACATGGTTTTTACTCCTCCCCAGTAAATAATTTCAGGTCAGGTGTTTTCTTACAGATGACCCACATCCTCTTCTAACCTAGACCCTGAGCAGTGCCATAGTGAATTCACATGATGACCCAGGACAGAATTTGGCCCAAAAAACCTTGCCCTAGTATAAACTTTCCTTTGGTGTTAGAACTAATGAGGCCCCAAAACTAGTCTGAATCTTTGGTTTTGATTTTTACTTCATCTAGTTCTACTTTGTACTGCTAATGAAGACTCACAGGGGTATAATTTTTCATCATAGGGTATGAAATATAGAATCATGGAGTAAAGGAAGTTGGAAGGAACCTCTGGATGTCATCTAATCCAACCACTATTCAAAGAAGGGCTAACTTAGATAATAGTGGAAGAACTTAAGGGGAAAGAGAAAAGGAATTTCATCCTTCAAGTCTGGGGCTTCTTTATGTAGAAATGCTTCATAGCACCTTGTTCCACATGCAGTAGAGATGACTGTAGGCCAAGACCATAGTCCAGGGTTGTACATATGCAATGTGCATCACATTGGTTATAATTTAATTGTATGTCTTTTACACAAACCACATGATTTCTTTACACAATAACTATATTAAATGGATTTATTGATCCCAAGGAATTAAATCTCTGTTAGTTTATTATTGTATTTTTCATTGACCTTGTATCATTTTCTCTGGCTTTTGCTTCAGACAGGTTGAATAATTCTAAGTCTATGAGTAAGAAATCTCGGAAATTCTCATTAGAAAAAAGCTAAGTGTTCATTTCTCCAAATGTTGTTCCAACATCGGGGAAATATATCCTGTAGTTAAGTTCTATAGAACACCTTGTGAAATTCAAAATGATCTAAATTTTCCTCTGAGCAGGTCTGTTTCTTGGCAACAATTCTGTAGTGAGCTGTACTGTCATATGTCCCTTTCCAGAAAGACACTGTGATATTTATAAATCTATCTAAGAATACAGATAACCCACACACTAAAACATATGTCAGGGCATAGCTGTCAGTCCTGTCAACTTGCAGTTCTTTGAAGGAGCAGAAAGGCACATTGACTCACCAATGTATGGCCCTGATTTTAGACCTCTGAGATCTGTAGAGTCTATTTTGCATTAATATATTTTACAAATAAATGTCCTTGTGTAAAGCATATGTTGAGATTTAGAGATATCACTGTTGTAGAAGCTGCTACAAAATATCAGATCAGATAACTTCTTAGGAATTTGGCACATTCTGTTTGAAAAGATCTGGCAATGCATCATGGACTAATAGCTAAGATACTCTGGGAGAGGTGATTTTTTTCCTTTCTGAAGGACACTGCAAGGACAGAAGGCATAAGGTCCTTACTGAAACAGAGTATCCCTCGGTATGTTAGGGCAGAAAGTGAGGAGTGCTTTATTTGTCTGAGAAATTATAGTTTACGGATATCCACATATATTATTGAAAGATGTTGTAAGTCCTGATCCAGCAGAACACTTCCTTTTTATTTAAATGCTTTGTTGGCTTGGGACATCCATGTGCCTGGAAGTATTGCCATACAGCTACTGGCCTCGTATCAGCCCTAAGCTCTGCTACCAGCTCAGCACAAAGTCTTGAGCAGCTGCCAGTCAGTCACATTATTAAGGCTTGAAATGCTCCAGGCTGGCTGAGTCGAGGATTACTTCTGCCCATGGTTGCTTTCCAAACTGTGTCACCTACTTCCCAGCCTGCCCTCACTTCTTCAGTTCAGTGTCTGTGTAAGGCAGGCAGTTCTGTGAAAATGAATTTTGAGTCCTTCTGGATGCAGTTAACCTGTGAGGCAATCTGAGACTTCTCTTTCTAGCATGGGAGTATGTTTTTCAGAGTGTGAGAACTGTTTATTAAGGTCCTTCTCTCTGTGTGTGCGGTGGGAAGAATGTGTACAGCTACCACTCCCGTGAAATATTATCGTAGTTCATATTTGAGGAGGAACTGTGAACAACAAACACCTTTCCTCTACAGAAAGGATTTCTTTTGGCTCAGGAAATCCCTGAACTAAAAATTACTAAAAATGAGCAGGTATTTTTGCCCTGTGCTTATCACAAGACAGTTTACATGTACCTTTGGTTTGAATTGGAAAGTCTGCTTGCGTGTTATAACATCAACTACTCTTTACTGGCCGACAAAAAGAAAGGTACCCACAGACTCTTTCCTTTCAATACTGTCCACAAAGAGCTGCTTCTTTTCAATTCAGAAGTCATTCTTTGCTGTCATGTCCTTATGCAATTCTTCCTGCTGTTGCCTGTCAGGGAAGATGTCTCTGATGTCTCCTTTCTCTTCTTCTGAATTAAGCACAGGTCATGCTTTTTAAAATAGATTTGTATAAGCCCTTAACCAAGACTGCAGATACTTCTGCTAAGCACCCTGTACATAAGAAGCTTGAAGAATAATTAAAAAAGCAGTTAATTTTCCTTTCAGGAATCATTACAGCTTGAACCATTGTTTTGTGGTCTAATTAATAAAGGAAGTATTTTTAAGTCTCATAATGCAATGTCTCAGTTTTGACTGAAGGGAAATATGGGTTTTAATGTGTTCTATTGGTTATCAACATGCAGACATATACTGGTCAGAAATCATAGATTTGAGGAGGTTTTCTAAAATGTTCTTGTGGAGACAAGTACTACTTCTCAGACTGTAGAGTGGTGTCTTTCCATTTGCATTTTAATGTCAGAGTTTTTTTACTGGAAAATTATGCAGGGAAATGAGGAGAGGGAAAGGAGAACACATTTTTCAAAAGGGTTTCAAAAGAGAAAAAGCTCTAGAGCTTTGAACATAAAGCAAATAACTGGATTTGCTTATTGTGAACATACTGATTAACAGAAAACCAAAATATTTTTATGCTTATCATCCCTGTTCCTGTTTGTTCTTGACTTTTCTCTCTCAGTCCAGCCTGGACTATCAGTTCTCATTGATACCACTTCTGGCACATTTCCCCATCAGAGGATGACCATAGCTCCAGTGCTCCTTATCTTTGCTTATGAACTTTCTTTATCTGTCACTATTATACAAAACCACTATCCTTCCCATCACTCAGGTATTAGCCACTATTGCTCCCTGTGCCTTACCCTGTAGGCAATATCCAAATACTGCTACATTTTCTTTAGAGTTTTTGGAAGCTTCTTTTCCTTTCCACATAGCTATGTTTTTCCTCTTGTCCTCCATTGATCAATGCAGGATGCTTTTCGTTTACGCCTCTGACACTCACCTCAGCTTTTCTCTACCTCACTATTACCACAGCTGCTGCAAAGATCAAATTAATTAATCTTTCTTCTCCCTGTCATTTTCCACTTTAAATCTTTCCATTGCAGCCAGTTCAAGTTGGTCCTCTTTATCTAAAAGGCCTCTCACAGGTCTCTCGCTCTTTTTCACACCTGTTCATGTTTCATTCCCCATTGTGCCTTCCAATATTCCCCTCCAGAAATATCTTTTGCGTTTGTCCATCTCTTCACTGTTCCTTAATTATGGGGGTCTGGTATTTTCTCGGGGTTTTTTTCAGGGCTGTCTTCTCTTTGTGATAGTTTCCAAAGAGTTATCTTGCCATTTGTATGCATAATGCCTCTGAACTTTCGGTCTCAGTTATATGCTGCCCTTTTAACATTAGCCAAATAATTAAGGACAGATAAAGGAGCAGTCAGTACAGATGAAGAGCATGCATTTTATTAAAAATGCTCAATTTAAATATAAGATAGTTCATATACATATAATGTATATTACACGTATATTTAAAGGACATAAATGAATAAATAGAGTTATGATAGACAAATAATGCATCCTAGTGTTGCCACCTAATTTGCATTTCATATGTTATTAATAATCTTTAATGGTAACTGTTCTGGGAAAGCACTGATAAGGGCTGCATATACAATATAGCTTGGGAACTATAACTATATAACTTCCCAAGCAAGTTTTGCATATATTGCAAAAGTAACTTTTAATTTTTTATTGCATTTTTTGCTACCAGATTTTCCTTCCACTCTAATGTATACTCTCATTTCCACTTTCCAACAGCAAAACAAAGCTAGTGCTTTTTCTTATAGTTTCAATCTGGCTTTCACATTTGTTTAAATGCACCCTAGAAGAGGTCACAGCAAGTGGTTTGTGATTCTTAAATAAATGTGCAGAGTAGTATTGGAACAAATAGGTAGCATTAGCTCTGTTCTTAAAATTGTGTACAAAATAACTAATCCTTTTCCCATCTCACAAAACCAAGACACTGTAAGTTCATTATTTATTGAAAGCTGACAGCATAATTGCTGTTGTGTAAGCAAGACTTTCTGCTTATAATCTTTTGCTGACGGCAGGTACTGACCTCACTAATATGTAGAAGGGCTGTTTTCTCACTTCTTGACTGCAGGAGCACTTTTTTCACTGGAAGTGAACAATGAAGTTTAAATGTATGTTGTGGCAAAAGCAGGAAATCTTCATGCCAAATATGACCAAAATAATGTAGGTGTGATGGGTTTGCACAGATGTTCACAGCCAAAGCAAGTTTGTGGGTGCTTCCCAGCCCAATAGGGTAAGAGTATTCAAAGGATTTCAGTAGCTGCCTTCCAAACCGTAGTAAAGGTTTGAAAGCTCAATCAAATTTGAGTGCTATTTATTCACAGATTATTTTTTAAAAAAAAATCCTAGTCTGTAATTAACAGCATTATTGTGAAGATTGAAGGTTTTATGTTGCCTGTGAAAATGTTGTAATCAGTATCACACTGAATGCAGAACGACATGTTCTTAAGTTACGCATGGGCTTAGTGTATAGCAGATATAATGCTATACCCATTGTCTGTGACATATAAGAGAGCAAAAAAATGAAAAGGGTGCTTAGCTGCATGATAAAAGTCTTGGACACATGGGAAGAACTATAGTCACTGAAATAATGTGGGGTCCCACGAGTTCGTAGAACTTCATGGACACCAAAGTTATAAAATGCTGGCATTTGTCTTAACATAAAAAAGTGCTAACAATGATTTTTTATTTGTATTTGAGTAAATATATATTGTGTTATTAAAAAAATAGGGTTTGACAGACAAAAGCACAGTGTGATAACTGTGAATTGAATAGGTCAAAGGACCATACTGAGTATAGTATTAGTTAAGTGACTCATTCAGACACCATCAGACCCTCTGTTTTAGTAGCTGCTATTTATTTTCTTCATGTTATCTCTTGTTTTGCAACAGTCCAGTTCCTATGAGTAAGAGTATTCTCAGAAGATATAAATATTTTCTTTTCATTTTTTAATGTAATAAAGTTAACAACAGAAAAAGACTTTCCTATTTGTAAAAATTATTTTCTTGGCAAACACAATTGCTAATATGTATGCAGAATAAATCCCTGTTTGATTATTCACTCTGAAAGAAACTTAGATGTTGAATTCAAGCTTTACAGATCAACGTAATCGCCACATCTCAGTTACATGGGATGATTGCTAGAATAGTCACATGGATTTTTTTTTTATTTGCTGGGGATTTATTCCTCCTTATTTTGAGGGGATACAATTATTTTTAAAATCATTGGTGCCTTAATCTTCAGCATCTTCACTGGTGCAGTATCTCTCAAGTCTGACAAAGTGAGAAAGACCTTAGACCTTGAGGAGTTTAGAAGGAAAAAAACACAAAGAAGATAAAAGCACCATATTCATTCACTCCACTTTATTACTCTTTGCCAGTTTGAGAAAATTTGGGTCTTACTTTAAAGCCTGTGTTAGAAGTGGTGCCAAAAATAACCCTCTGTAATGTATCTATTTGTGTAATTTGATGGCTGATATTGCAGTAACTCTTGGTGATCCCATCCTATTCTGTTCATGATCCCTGTTTTGACTGTTGTAGTCTCCAGCAAACATGCACAAAAGAAGAAAATAGTTTTAGTAAAAAGATAACCACGTTTTTGTTCTTTTTTTAACTGCATCTGATTTACACTAGAGGAATGGGAGAGCCTGTTTTCTTCCAGTTCACTCTTTATTCTTTGGTTTATTATTTCTTTGAAAGGGTTGCTGTGACTGGCTTGTAAATAAGTGTTAATGATATTATCATGGGAAGCACAAGAGAGACAGACTGACATGGATCTCATGTTTTTCCAGATGAGGATAGGCATTCACTCAGGATCGGTGCTGGCCGGTGTCGTTGGTGTAAGAATGCCACGTTATTGTCTCTTTGGGAACAACGTCACCCTCGCAAGCAAGTTCGAGTCAGGAAGTCACCCACGCCGCATCAATGTCAGTCCAACCACATACCAGTAAGTTCTCTTAGACTTTTCATTCTGTTTTCATTTCAGCATGTTTTGAGTTTGATCTTGTAACATGTTCTGTCCTCAACACGTGAACTTTAACAGAAAGTTGGCAGGGCACCAGGCCAACTGCAAAGAGTTGTTGCATGGGACTGTCGGTCTTGCATTGGTAGGTTTGCATCAGAATGCACAACGAAGTCAGGCAGTGGAGGCAAGGAAGCACAACAGGAGGTCCAACCATTCCTGCCTAAAATAGCATGTAACAGAAGAAATGGGAGATGTCTCCCAAAGCACCGTAATTTTATGTGCTATTACATCTTTAGGCTAAGGACTTGGGTTCCACCTGCTAAACACAGTCTGTGGAGAGAAGCATATTCCCATTGGCTCAGAAGAAAGTCTTTAATTTTGCCAGTGAGGCCAAGCTTTCAAAGAGTTTTCATGATTTCTTGAAGACAAAATTTCTTATATAGCACTGTAAAGAGACACTTGATAGAAGCATTTTCTTAATGTAGGAAAAAAGATTGAAAGTGGCAAAGCATTATCCCAAGCTCTTTGAAGAAATTATGCAAATAGAGAAGGCTTGATTAAATCTGGTTATGAGGAACAGCTCCTAAATAAAAAAGGTGTTCCTTACTGTTGAAATTTGACAGCTTGACTATTAGAATTTCTGCTGCTTGGATTAATACTGATGTATTCACTTTTTTGGCAGGAGATCTCAATCTTACTCTTTCTCCAGTGTTCTGTATCTGCAGTAATTTTCTGAAGTACGGTTTTGCTCAGGTTTTGGGACTGTTTCTCTGTGGTAAATCTGTATGCAATTGCTCAAACAATACTGCTTTTCTTTCTTTTTTTCTTTATACAGAACTGTGAATCTCAATATTTATTTTTTCCCCATAACTATCTGTGTAAATTAAAGTTTTAAATGGAATTTCTTCATCCAAAAATTGAAGCATCTGATATGCTAAAATATAAATCAGTCAGAAATTAAAGTTAAAAGTAATTAAAACCAGTGAATAAAATTATATTCTTCTGAACAGCCCATTCACTCAAGATCAGATTTGCAAAATGGAGGAAGTGTAGCTATTGAACAAGAGGCAGAAAAACTGAATAGACTTCTGATCATAAAGTGAACAGAAGCAGATTCATACAATTGTCTGGTAACATGCAAGAGAAACAGACCCAACCTACTATTGGGTATAGAAAATCTGTTCATTTAAATAAAAATAAATTCAATAAATATATAGGAAATTGCTGTTTGGAACTTGGTGTCACTTGAAAAGAAATTGTCTTTGGGACCTTCCAGATACAGTGTTCTAGTGGCTTTGCTTCCTGGTCTTCTACTGTGGGTAGGAGAAACCCTCTAAGATGTTATTTGAAAAGTGAACACAAGATTGTTCACCAGTTGTGTCCCAGTTTTGAAAACATAATCAGTAGCAGGGCCTTTGGTGTTAGTTTTATACAAATGGAGGTAAGTGATTCTGGCAAAAAGTGACCGAGGCCCTATGACAGGGACCTGAACTTTCCTTGTACAGGAACAGTTCTTACAAAGGGATGTTCTCCAACCTGAGAATGTCTTCAAGATATTCTGAAAGTGCAGTCTGTCCTTTTTCAGAAGAGAGATCTTAGTGCTTCACAAATGTGGTTCAGGGGTGTGATTCCACTCAGGCCTATGGTGTTGTTCAAGTTTGTGTCCCTGAGAGCAGAAATTGGTGAGCTAGAGTGTTACATATTTTAAGAAAAATACAGTTGGAAATGTAAGTAGTGAGTATTTGTGGGGCCAGTGATGTACGAAACTCTTTTCTTGGCATGCTGAAGCCAGATTTACTTTTCGAGTACCAGTGCCAGTTCTGTTGGGTTTGGTTATGAGAGTGATATGGCACCTTCTCTGTGAGACAACAGATTTGTGGTTATTGTTGAGCAACCTGATCTAGTTGAAGAAGTCTCTGCTCATGGCAGGGAGGTTTGACTAGATGACCTCCAAAGGTCCCTTCCAACCCAAACCATTCTATGATTCTATGATTGTATGTTTTCTTTTCATCGTATTGCTGGTAAAAAGTCTGTTCTGAAAGCCAGTTTGAGGGCTTGTATATGGAATTTGTTAGAAATCCGTGTTTTTGTGCTGCCCTTTATTTGACTGTACATCGTAGCACAGAGAAGATAGCTTCTGTTTGTCTGTGTCTCCCCTCTACCTGGCTGCCATTGGTCATACCATACCATACCAAGTCCAATGTGAGTAACCTGGGTTTGGAGAGCATTCTTACTAAGACCTAGCTAGCGTAATGTGAGTCAGAGTTTCTCACCCTCTATGTCCTCCAGGTTCTATCAAAGGGGGAGCTACATGTTTTTTTCACTTCCCTTTAATCCTAGAAATCCAGTAGGAATAGGACCATTTGTTTCAGGATGGCCAAACTTTTACTTTATATGATCATCATGTCTGGGCTTATCTTCCAGAAAGTTACAAATTTAAACTGTTACTTTCAAAAAGGGAAGCTGGTAGAAAAGTGACTGACGATGCAGTAATACTATAACATAAAATTACAAAACAAAACACAACACAACAAAATACAGAACTATTGATATTTATCTGCATTATTGTACTATGTAAAAAATCTGCTGTTATGTCCTGAACAAATTCAGTGCTCGATTCAGAGAACTTTAAGTGCAAGTAACAAGCTAGACATATGGTTACAGGTAAAGTAGAAATGGCAAGAAAATATATGTTTGAATGAGGCAGTTATCATTCAAGATGAATGGCTAAAAGTAATGATGAAAAGGCTAGGAACGAGTTTATTTTACATACTTCAGAAATTATATGAGAAAATAAAATGAATGTGCATGGGGCAACTTAGAAAGGCTATTTGATTGAAAGCGTGAGAACAGACAGGGGAGAAGTCAAGACATGACACTGCTGACACAGTGGCCAGGAGACACTTCAATTGCAAAATACTCTATAGGGCAGAATTATTCAGAGCTTCTGAAGGTGATCTAGGAGGTTTGAACATAATATACTGGTGCTATCCAAACAAACAAGTAGCGTTCTGATGCATCTGTATATAACTTTTCTTAAATATAATTTGCATGAGTATATAATTTGCTGTGTACAAGTGATTCATCGCAAACTAAAATGTCTTTATAGTTGACCTTATATTCCACCAAATGCTTCTATTTGATCACACTGTGCTGCTGTATACTCAGTTAATATTTTTATTATCTAAGAAGCAATGTTTTCCAAAGCAGATAATCCTGCAATCAGTATGAAAATAACAGAATTTTCAATTAATTAAAACTACTGGCATTTATCATTACATGTTTGTGTCTACCATGCCCCCGATGAAAATTCTGATACAAGTTTTGTGCTTACAAAGCATGCAGATACTGGAAACATGTCTAATACTTATCACCTTTCATTTTACAGTACAGATTATGCATTACAAAGCGTCATCAGCATTCAAATTATAATCACACTTCAGAATGCCTATTACTGGTTTCAGACACTTCCCTGTGAGCCCGTAATCTGCCTATGTAAGAATCAGAGTCTAAAATAATAAATATAAGATGTGGTGTTGCCTAGAAGCATCAGTGAACCTGGGGCAGCCTTGCTCCAGTTACACCTGACTGGGCAGAGCTTTGCGGTGTGAAACAGCACCTTTTACAAAGGTGACCTTTGAATCTGTTGGGGATAAGAACTCGCTTCTGTTCAAAATATCTTGTTCTCTTGACTCAACAGGTCTTTTGACTGAAGGATTACAGAGCCCCATTTGCTTTGAAACACTGAGCATTGTAAAATGGAAGCACTGGAACAGCACTGGTAAAACTTCCAGTGAAACATGTGGAAACTGGAGAGGGAGTAGAGGATCCTAGACTGGTCCCTGTTTAAACATGTGGCCAGGAAGGAATAGGAGAAGTATAACACATTCTCTGTTCCATTAGTAAACCAGCAAATCCAGCTCAAGGTTTATTTAATTCATCTACATTATCCTGAATTGAATAAAATTACCCTATTTTCAATACTCAGGAAGGAAGCATAATGAGATTTCTGAGTCTTTTCTTCAGCACAGAAGAGAGATTAAATATTTTTTAATTCTTTGTTTCAGCATTGAATAATGATGTTTGTCAGATATTAATATAATATACCCACATTCATCCTGTTTCCCTAATAGTATTACAATGTAATGCCTTGGGATCTCTAAGCAGTTATCAGAAGCAGGTAAACATAATTGTTGCTATTTGTCAAGTAACTGCATTTAGAAATGAATTCTCTTTTTCCTGTTCTTTCTACCTATGGTCTTTTCCAGCACGTATTTCCCTTGTGGAGAAGGTGCTTCTGGCATCAAGTGTTGGGTATAGATACTTTCCATTATCACATGCTGGGGAATACATCTGGGACCTGAGCTTAGGCAATGATGAATAGCCTATATCCCACATCCTTATCTGATTTAGGAGAGAGAGCAACCAAGAGTACCTCCTTACTGAGCTGGGTAAGGTCACTGCTGGTTCACCTGCCTAAATTGCCCCTCAGCCTTTAAAATTCATCAAAAACTGCAGATTTATCTCACAGAATGTTGCATGGAAGAAGTTTCACTTTCAGGTAATTAAGAAAGATGTATATACATCTGTCTCTATTGGGATTTTAAATTAGAATGATGCATTTGTATAAACTCCTTACAGATTTTTATTTTAATCAAATTCTTTTTCCTACCAGTTATTATCTATATTATTTTTCCTACAGGTTATATCTATATCTATGTCTGTATCTCTATCTCTATCTCTATCTTAATCTCCATCTATATCTACATCTGTATTTTTCTGCCTCATATGGACAAACAAATGGATTTGCTCTCCAAAAGCCTTTTCAGATTATTTTAAATCTTATTTCTGAGCATCCTTTAAAGAACTGTTTCTTTTTATATTGGTCAATTCACCATGTATGCTTTCATGAGACATATTGGTGGACAGGCAATTTAGTGATGGACAGAAGGGGAACACAGCTTATACAAGGACACAAAAAATTATTGTTAGTCTAACTAAAGTATTAAAATTCTAGTCAGAATGCACCAGTTTATTCTTGGTTTTCTGTTCCCAGTGTCATCTGTTTCCATGAGGTTGTAGTCCTGTAGCCACTGTGATTTGTGATTACAGTCCTGGGGCCTCTGCTGTCCGCCCGTGCTTGTGCTTCATGACACTACATTTTTATTCAAGGTTCATAGTTAGCTCACTCTACACAGAATAACTCTGTGTTAGATCACTGTTCATTAGTTAACAGTGTATTTTACACCACAGTTCCACACAGCTAAACTAAAGCTAAAACATACTTAGGCAATATTCATCTAACTGCTAGACAACTGCTAAAACTACAAAAAGCTCAAGCCTAGACAAATCCAAACAAGTCCTGAGGCCAGCCCTGTTAGATCAATGCAAAGCCTGGGGCCTTCTACTAGTGATGGCACAATCCTATTCACTGACCATAATTCTCTAATGTCCCAAAGAGAGCAGAGACCCAGTATTCCTTCTGCTTAGGTGTGTGAGAAATAAAAGCATTAAAGGTCAGTGACAGACACTCACTGTGCTGAGCTGCATGTGATATATAATATATTGCATTAAAAAATCATGGCTAATCCTTTCATAATCTTATTATTATTACAATTGATCTGTATGAAGGAAAAACGTCAATACACAAACTTCCATAGTTTGAAAAATAATATAGTACAATGTGAAATGCATTGGATCCAGACATAGTCAGAGTTTTTTCAGTCTCCTGGTCTTTCTAGCATGTATAGAAACTGAGGGAGAAATTCAAAGCCACTAAAATTTAGAACCAAGTGCACTGATTTTTAGTGTTACAATAGCAAATTCATATCTTTATACAATGTATTTTATGAGCAACCTACCAATATTTCTGATGCCTACCGTAATAATTTATCATCTGAATTCATATGGAAACAAATAAGCTGGCATATGTTATCAAACCAGATGCACAGCTGGTGAACTGACCAACACTCGTTGCTGCAGAGGAAGGGCTCAGCAATCCAGCAGGAGACAGTCTTCTGATAATCTGTTTGGGAAGCCATCAATTAAATTTTCCTAAATGTACCAATTAGTAGGTGGATGTGAACAAGGTTAACTATAGTTTTTATAGTTCTTTAAGAGTCAGGGCAAAAAAACCTTTTTCTTTTGTTGATAGCTATCCCTGTGAAAGGTAACATTTATGGAAGATTGACCTGGCTACTTTGCTTTTCTTGGTGCATACTATTTTTAGGAAGGCAGTGCATATTCTCCTTTATTGTAGTGCATTGTATTTCTTTTAAAAATATTGTTCAACTTTTGGTCTACACAAAACAACTTTCCTAAAAGAAGTTTACATTGAAGTTCAGTTCTGAGTGGGTGCTTTTTTAACTCTGATTCAGCAAATTGCCAAACCCTATCCTAACATGACTTTTATTTAGGGTATGTGGAAATTCATTATACAGAGGTTAAAATGTATATATATGAAAAAACAAAGATGAATAAATATTTAGCTGTTGTTAATACCTTACTGGAATATTACATTCCTGTTAAATAGATTATTGAAGCGGCAAATACTATAATTAGTGTCATATCTAATGAGATATGAACATGTGTTTGAACGTTGTTACGTAATACATATTTTATATACATATATATATAAAAGTTTATGGCACTTATTTCAGGAACTCTGATGTAAACTATATCCACTGTACATTTTGTGGAGGGCCTGAGGAAGACAGAAGGGAGCAAACCATGCAGGCAGGTGGAGATGCTGTACTTTGTTCTGGGGGGGCTGATACTCCTGAACTACTCCTGCAGTCAGGGGACAGCAAGTGGCAAGCTTGGCAAGCAAGAGGAGGAGCCTGGCCGAGGACTGGCTGCATCACCACCGGGATCACTTGCTTGCTTCTTACAGTCTGTTGACTCTGGAAGGATTTGGCCTGACTGCATGGCGTGAAGGTGGCTTTTAAGACAAGCCTGGTGTAAAGGGTGAGAGAAAAGACAGACCCCTGAGCACTACAAACTATGCAGTGTGCCGGGCTCCTGCAGCCAAACAAACCTGCTGGCATTTTCTGGGATTTGCAAAGTTTGCTGGCATGTGGCAACCTGTGCTAGCCATGTCCAGCAAGCAGTAGTGATAGCAGTGGGGTGGACGTTTCAAAGGTTTCCAGAGTCTGTATGGGCAATGTGTCCTCTGAAACTCTCATGGTGGAACTCAAAATATTAGAGCATGCTGAAGCTGGGCAAGTGCTTCCTCAGCACTGCTGTTTCTCAAAGCAGCTAGAGTTGAGTTAGCATATGTGGTAAACATTTATTCCTTTAGCTGTGGAAATACAGTTCTCAAAGAAGATCATCTTTTGTGTTTCTGAAGGAGTTGCTCTTTCATATTTCCGAAAGAGTTGCTACTCCAGGCTGCTAAGTGGCTGCTCCCCTCACCATCTTATTCCTCCCTTTGGACAGATCCTTCAGTTTGTGATTGTATCTTGTTTGGGAAAGAATGGAGCAAGTTAACCCACTTTTCACAAAAAAAAAAAAAAATATTTGCAGCCATCCTTCCTGCTGAGCCTGAGGGCAAGCAGAGGTACTTTTTTTGTGTGAATATTAATTAATCTTCACATCATCCAGTGATAAGTACAAAGGTCTGACATCTCTGAGAGATGGAGAGATAAAGAGGTGATATTGCTTTCCAATGGGCATGGAGAGAGTAAGAATCATTGTGGAAAGCATACACTCAGCATAGAGGGCCTTGCAACAAATAATTCTGTAGTAACAAATCTTTGTTACTTTATTTTCTGAATATAGGAACCCACTGATACAGATGTGACTGTTTCTTGCCAAAATAGTTTGAAATATAAATACTCTGTCATTTCCTCTATGCAAAAAAGAGCTACAGCTTTTAAAAGCTGCTTTGAGGTTCCCACTAAGTATGATCCCAGTTTTCATTCACACACAGACCTCCTGACCTCAAAATGCTTTGTGTTTCCACTAGAAAATAACCACATTTTCTGTTTCCATACTGACACTTTTTTTTTTTTAAATGAAGGAACTGAAAATTAAAAAATAAATGGGATAATTCTTAGATACCATCTCTTTTTGTCTGAAAGCAACAGCATTTCACCAGGGAAGGGACAGAACAAGAATTTAAACAGTTCTGGAAGATTTCAGGTTAGGAGGGGAAGCTGTCAAAGTTAATCAACTACAGATCAGTTTTTAAGAAATTCTTCCTCCACTGAAACATCAACAAAGACGACAAGCTGAGGGCAGACCTCAGTTCAATTTAGAGGAATGCTTGAGTAGCCTGACCATAACAATTTAAGCACTGAATTGTAAGTGGTATATCCAACCACTTGAGTGGAACCCAGAATTTTGAACCTGTGAATAATCTACTCTAAAAATATCCTTTGCAATAGTTCTTTTAAGGGAAATACACAGAAGTGATGCAGGAAATACAGCTGAGAGAAATGCTTTGGAATATTTTCAGACTAGTTGTTATATGCATATTCCTGAACTGCAGAGGTTGTGTAACTTAATCTCTGTGACTATGGGACAATCTGGGGACATTTTATGTAGAGCTTCAGCTGCCATATAATTTCTTGAAGGTGAAGGATAGATTGTGCTCTCAGGACAGACTGTGCTCTCAGACTTTCAGAACAGGCAGTGTGGCCTGGTCACAATAAAATGCTCTGAGAATGGTCCACGAGGTGAGACAAACAACCAGAACTGGGTGCCACCACCCAGGAAACCTTCCAGACCAGAAGGTTTTACACTGGCTCTTCCCCTGAGCCAGAGGGGAAATGCAAAAACTGATTATCTGGCTTGGTCTTCCCCTCGCTGAGGATCTGCACTATGTATTCAGCTGCCTGGCAGAAATATCTTTTGGGGTTCTTTGTACCTATGAAAAGGAAGACAAGAAACTTAGAAAGGGCTGTAGATCTGGGCCATGGCCATCAGCTGCTACTGTTTTCTTTTTAACATCATGAATGGCCTAAATACAGGAGGAAAGATTCCTGCAGAAAAATGTCCTCACTGCTAAGCACTGAGGATTAGCAGAGAACTTACTTCTTTAGTGTATATACAAAGCTATAAGAAATCAGAAGCAATTTCTGAACCATGATCTCATTCTCAGCCTGGGAAGCCAAGTGTCAGGATCAATATATTTAAGGAATCTGAAGAACCTGTTCTTTAGGAGAATGCTAACAAGAGGCCATTTTTGTCCTGATTAAAGTCTTTGTAATAGTATTATTACAAGAGCCAGCAAAAATTTTTTACAGTATAAACTGAAGTAGGATAGAGTATGATCATAAGTACCTTCCATTAGCATTTGGTAAAGAAGGTTTCCTGCCGTGCTTGCTTGGGAGCTGAAATGTTATCCCAATAAAGGTCAGCTAGACAATTTCTGAGGGTGAGAAGGTGATTCAAATAGTGCACCTAATATAGGGATGTGGAGTCTATCACAAGCCACAGCAGTGCATGAATTTCGAAAGGACTAATTGGTTAGTCGCCCATCATTCCTGGAGCATTTCATTGCAACCAAGTTACAAGTCACAAAACAAGTGAAAATAAAGCCTTTAATTAATAACTTGCACTTTTGTTCTATGAGGAAAATAGCGTGAAATATCAACTAAACTCAGTGCCAGCCCTGAACTGAATCAAAGAATATATACATTTTACAACTTCAAACTTGTATGACTGTCATTACAATTAGATAATGTTAGGCTCTGAGAAGGAAACCATTGGTTTTTAGCAAGGCCAGATCCTCCATAGTGAATAGTCAGTTTGGGGAAGAATGATGCCAGCGAAAGCTTACAGATTTAGCTCAGAAAGTTCTAAGAGTTCAACTGTTGCTTGCAGAAATCTAGTCGGGGAAGCAACGAAGAGTTATTTCAGTGTATTAAGCCTGTAGTTTTAAAACACAAAATATTTACTGCAAGCATTGCAGAGATGAAAAGAGAGAAGCTTCTCTGTAGAGTCATCTGCAAACTCTCATGTAATTCAGAAAATATTACAGTTTATTGATCATAAAATTGGCAGTCTGGAAAATAGATTATGACATTCAAACTGCATGCTAAACAAAGACCACCACAGACATTCAAAGGCAAAAACATCATTGGATTTATAACCAACTGATTATTTAAAAGCTGGGAAGAAAATGCGTTTATATTTCAGTGAGCTCACACAAATTTTCTCAGCCAAAACTCACGAAAAATAGTCAGTAAAGGAAGTGCCATAATGTGTGCTGAGAATCCTGGAAAACTCTCCTGGCAACAGGATTCATTCATTCATTTACTTCTCAAAAACCAGCTTTAGAGACATTAAATAAAGAACCTATTACAAAATCCACTGGAGCTAATAAAGTTCTTCCCACTGATGTTTTTGAGCTTCAAATTGATTGAGAGAAAGAATAAATATCTTGGGAGGTGAAAAGATGAAGACCGCTTTTGTATATCCAGCTGTACTCAGAATTTACTATTACCTCAAAACTGCTCTTTTCAATGCTTGAAGGGACTGAATACCCCTAACTTAATTTACTGGAAACAAAATGTATAGAGTAATATCGGGTTTTTTACAAGTCCAACTAGTTTCAGGGAAGATACTTGATAAAGAGGCCCTAAACTTTTAGATCTAGCCAGACAGAGAGTTCTTCACTATGGAAGAAGACGACAAATGGCAAAAGGCAGTATAGTCAGGTCTGTGATGTACCACTTGTGTGGACATGCCTGGAGAATGGCTTCATGGCTCCTGTGAACCTATATCCCTTTTTGACCACAATCAGGTGACCCAGATTAAACCCATAGGTACTTTTGATGAATAGTGTCAGATTTGATTCTGTTTTTTGTTGAAGCTGGACATGCTGTATTTGAACCTAGTTTATGAAATACAACACTACTGAGTATGAGAAGGGCACAAACTGACTACCCTGCTTCCAACTGTGATTGCTCCCAAGCACTACCACCTTCATATCTACTTTCCGGCAGAAGACCTAGTGGTAGTCATCACTCTGAAATGTTAATTTCTGCAAAACTGGCCAGACTGGAGTGTTTTAAGTGAGCCAAATGATATGTTATGGATAATGATCATTATGAATTTCGTTCCCTTTCTAGTACATGACTTTCTGAATACTGACACTGATTTTCAGAGAATGTGTTTATTTGGGCCATCTCTTCAGCTGATCTAGTCAACAGACCTCCTTGAAGTTGATGATGCTAAATTAACATACATCAGCTGAGGATCCTGGCTTAGGATTTTTTTAGATGTTACATAATACTTTTAACTCATTTTTTTATTTGGGACCACATAGGATCAATCTCTTCCAAAAAGATGTTTCTGGACTCTGTTTTACAGGTTTTTATATCCCTCTGTTTTGTTTTTTTTTTTCCCCTAGGCTTTTGAAAAAGGAAGAAAATTTTATTTTTATCCCTCGTTCCCGTGAAGAGCTTCCAGAAAACTTTCCAAAGGAAATTCCTGGGATCTGTTACTTCCTCGAAGTCAGAAGTAGTCAGAAGCCGCCAAAACCCTCCATCACATCTGCCAGAGTGAGAAAGGTTTCTTACAACATTGGCACCATGTTCCTCCGGGAGACTAGCCTATGAGGCCTGCTGCAGATCAAAGACTCATCAAAAAAGCACAAGCCCAGAACTGGGTCATGGCAGGGGAGTTGGAGTTTCTTTCTATTTCACTGCCTTGTTCTGAACAAGCAGTAAAAGCTCCATGTAATGTCAGGCAATAATCATTTTAAAAGGTGGGTGATTGCTGTCAGTAAACAAAGTGGGAATAGGGAAAAAAAAAAACCCCAAAACAAAGTACTTCCAGAGGAATTTCCTTCATAAACTTCAGTCTGGCCCCTCTATGACAAACAAAACCAAACAAAACAAAAAAACCCCAACTCTCAAATTAGAGGTTGGTTTTGTTTTGTGCAGAAAGGATGATGGTTCTCTGTAGATTTGCACCAGCTAAGCAGAATTGAGTCAGTTCTGATTATGCATTCCTACATTTAATGCGTTCTTCAGTAAGGTAATGATGTTTTTTAACTTTATGAACAAACATTTCATACATATACTGTAGACCTGTTTAACCTTCCTGGCAGGAGGAATTATAATTCAATACAAATATTGTAGGAATTTTACCTATTTTTATACATATTTCACTTTCTGGATAATTACATTCCACATACTGTAAACTGAATGAGCTTAGATAGCTTTTCAGAAGAAGCTACTGTATATTTCATACATTCTACCTATCAAACCTTATTGTTATACAAGTGGGAAGAAGTCATTTTTTGACTTTTTTTGGCAACAAAAATATCGACATTTTACAGAAAAAAACACTTTGGTAAATCTCTTTACCTGATGTTTATGCTAAAGCTTTAGATGAGCATTGTCTTGCTTATATAAAATAATGTTCAATATTTGTCCTACAGTGCTGTATGTCCAGTCCTTCCAGGACAATGCAAACAAAATGTAGAAGATCAATGTGTTGACAAACAGAAAAGTTCTGCTCAGTGAGGCTTGTTTCCCACTAAATTATCAACCAAACTGATTTTTGACAGAAGTCCTGGAGTTTTTTAAAAAATTTAATCTTGTGAAAACTTATTCTAAGGAATTCCAGCAGACACTGGAAGCTCTCTGGGTACTGGTTTTCCACATTTTTTTAATAGGACTTGTGCTCCTACTCCAGTTCGATTATTGAAAATCCTATCTGTTATTAATGATGCTTATCTGGAAATTTTCTCTATTGCTGGATTGGCTGAAAGATCCCCTGCTTTATCTAATGTAGACAGAAAAACCACTGAAAAGGGGTAGGCAATACTTTCCCAGGTTTAATGCAAATGGCAGTTCAAGATTTAGATGAGTCCATGTCAATTTTAAAAAAAAGGCCAATTCTTTGCTGTTAAAAATTAATATAGCTTTTTTGTCTTCAAGGGATCCAATTGTAACAAGATGTGGATCTGTCCCCTAATAGGCACATTTTCAGGCATTGTTTATTTCTCAGGTTTTCCTTTTCAAAAATAATGGCAGTCAGTTTTCCTTTGCAGGTGTACACTTTTTAGGGTCATACTGAAGTGGGCCGATGTTGTTCTGCTCTTGCAATTTGTTAGTTAACAGTTGTGCAGTGATTCTGAAGTGGCTTAACTTTACATGGGGCTGATCAAAGCTCACTGAAATCAAAGATAAGACTTTCAACAGCACTAGGGGAAGCTCTGCATTTCTACAATCCGGAGCAGAAATTAGAGTTTACTTATGGATTTAGTAGTCATAACTTGAGGCACATTTTGAAAATAAGTAAATAACTTTCACCACACATCCAGATTATCCAGTTAGATCTTTCTGTGGAGGGAATGACAGTGCTGTATTTCTCCCCTGTGACCAGTAGTGAGCATCGCACCACTAGCCTGTGCTGAACATGTTTCAGGCTTCCTTTCCATGAAGACTTTCTGGATGAGAAAGGACTATCTTGAACCTATACAGACTTCAGCATGTGAAGGACATCTGAAGTTATTATGTAGGGGTGTTGTTTTTCTTGTCTGAAGAGGGTAGATGCATGGGAATTATCCCAAAAACTTACTTAAATGGAAATTCCCTCGCTTTCTAGAGGAACACTGATGTTAAAGATTTCTTCCACTGATATTAGAGCATCCTTGGGATTGGAGGAGTTAATGTTTTCTCTATCTTGATAAACAGCATCTGCAGCAATACTGCCTATCTGAAAAATGACTTAACAAGAAGTGTTTGAGCTTGAGGTTGCAGAATTTCCATCCAAACTACAGATCTGAGAGTTTTCTGCGTAGGATGACAAGTTTTAGCCTATAGCCGTTAGTTTGCACATACACAGGATGTACCATGTATTTTTTTTCCTGGAAACACCAGTGAGACATGCAAGAATCATAAATGGAGCAAAGTTCATGTTTCACCACTGGAGGAGGAACATCACTTCCTAGCTAATAAAGCTGTGGTTTTGATGTCATTCCCTAGTACCCTAGAGGGAAAATTTTTCAAATAGCTATCGACAGATTGAGATTTCATTCTGACTTCACTGGCACATCCTTATTGTTCAGTAGGTGCTGATGTCAGAGCACCAATGTCTCTGGCCAAACTCTTTTTTCTCTTTTCACTGCCTGTAGTCCTTTATGAAGAGAACAAACATAGAGGTTAAGACCAAAAGCTTGTAGCTCAATAACTTGTCTCTCACAGTTGCCAATAGGAAATGTCTAGGTTAATTCTGTGGCTGATCTTGATAGATCTATGGAAACATTTTCATGAGAAATGATGGATAAATGCTAATTCTACAAGCAAATTGGAGAAGTAATCTAAAAAATTTTGTATCACCATCCTCATCCTCTCAGAGACTGTTTATTCTATAAGGAAATTTATAATTGCAGAGATCAGTGCAAAACCTGAAAATTGGTGTTGGCATCACCATGGAGACAATGACAGTGTTTGCAAATAAATAATCTAGCTCCGCAAATTAGAATAGATTTACTGTATAAGAATATACAGTCTCTGCTTTTTATAAGCTTGTGTAAAGGTAATGTGTCCAGAACTTCAGCACTGATGCTAAGTATTGTGTTAATTGTTTCAGTGTTATGACAAAGGAAGTTAATAAAAAAGTGTGGACTCTCTAGGGACATTTTTCTATCTAGGTGTGAGAAATGTGTAAAACAAATTTTCAACACTTTAACTTAGTAGTTGCATCTGTTGCCTTTAATATTAGGTTGCAAATTTATTTTGTTGGACACCTTTATGATGTGAAATTAAATTTATTATCAAGGTTGATGCCGTGAAGTCAATTAGGTGATTAGACAGACTCAACATTTCTTCAACAACACTTCCTTTTAGCAATACGCAAAACTTTCTCATTTGCTTGGTGTTGTCTTCATAAATAAAAAGGTTCTCAGAGTTTTTGTACCTTGGGATGATGAGGTGAAGAGTTTAGAGGTGCTGAAATGGATGCAGAAGTTACATACTATAGTTGGAATTTTCTTCTAGTATTTTCCTTCCTATAAAACAGATGATCTTTTGTTCCTCTGATTAAGAATTTACATGCCTGTGTTTCTTCACATAGCTGCAAGTAGCAACATCTGCTGTCTTGAGCTTCTGTACAAAACAAATCCACCCTCTCTGAAGATAGAGGGAGGAGATCTACTGCATATTGCTTGTACAAGGCAAAGGAAGGATGATGTGAGGACGCTAGCTGGCATCATCGGTCTCTTTGCAGCAAAGTTGTTCTGTGCAGCTTCCCTCTGCTCCAGGCTCAGAGGGACTAGAGACCATGGACTGACCACAGAGGCAGACGGGTGGGCAACTTCTTGTACAGAAGTCATGAGGCCTAAGTAAACAGAGGCAACAGTCATTCCCCCAGAGCACTTTTTACAGATCTTGTGTCAGATTTTTTTGTCTGCTTAAAGCTCCCTATCACACAGGCTCTTCTGTGATGCAGTGCATAGAGGTCAGGAACTCAGAGCAAGAAGGAAATAGTGATGGAAGTGGCAGAGTGGTAGATAAATTTTGTTCTACCATCACTCTGGTAATATCTGCCAATCAAAGACAAAAGCCTCTGTATGGGAGAATTGCTGCTCTGCCAGGACTCTCAAAGTATCGTTTTCTTGAAGGATCCCACAGGATATTTCTGTTTTAATTCCAAAGAACCAATAGTCATTAACTGTGGTTGTGGTTTTGGCTTCACTGCTCATTCCCACATCCAGCTGCAGATCTGAGTCTGTTTGGAAAGGCATTTTGGAGCCTGGAAACATGCCTCTGCAAACAGAAAACCAAAGCTTTTAAAACCTTGGAAATCTTGTATGGGAATTGCCTATTCCGAAGAAGAAATCCTTGTAGTTGAGTTGTTAGCATGTCCTACTGTAGTTCATGTGCGTGCATATGCCATTTCACAATGCTGACTCCTCCCGTGCTTACGGTGTTCCCTGCCAAGCCCAACAGCAGTATCAGGTGTGTGACCAACTTTTCTCTGTTTCCCATTAACATCCCTCTTTAATTTTTTTCTGTATAAACCAAGCAGTGCAGAACCATCACATATTGCATGCATTTAAAATTATCATAGCACTGCACTGAGGCTTAAACTCTGCTAACCAATTTCACATTGTATATTTCTTCCTCTGAATAGATCCTTATCCCAGATGACTTAAAAATTAAGAAAAAAAAATACCACCCAAAACTGCTGTGTTGAATTAAAAATGGTATGAAACCTGCATCAGTTGTTGGGGCAGGTTTAACTGCTGGACAGCTTTCAGATTCTTCAGCTGCCACAAGCTGTCACACTTGCATGCTTCATGTAAACTGTCCTGCCAAGAAGTCTGTAATCCAACAGCAGCATTGGAAATTTACGGCATTTTCTGGATTTTCCTCTTCCAGTCTCAGGCCACTACCTCAGCTCTACTGAGTGCTCAGAGCTCACTGAGGTGAGCTAATTCCCTATCCTAATGCAGTCTCAGAGCTTCTGCCTTTCATTTTGGGTTCTGGTGATCTTTTGCAAAATTATACATGTGAAATATTGGAAATAGCAACATGCTTGAATTAGCAACAAAACAAAAAGCATAAAAAAGCTTGTGAAATTCAGAAACAGTTGGTTCCTTCCTTGAAGGTAATACATTATTCATAGCACTTTACTGGGATTGAGGGTGCATCCACAGTAGAGGCTGTGGATGAATTGAAGATGCTGAGTGTGCAGGAGACTCGACAGGCAGGAGTTGATCAGCTCCTGCTACTGTTCATAATTTCATCACCTTGCATGCTATTTCCTGCTCTCGGTCAGGCTTCTGCTTTTCAGAAGACCTCCACTTTCCTTCCTTTAGCATCCTGTATGTGTAATTCCTATTATTGTTCTCATTAGCATCTGTTGTTGACATGGCTGCTTATATCTAAACAATAACTGTGATTAAAGGGCTGATCTTACTCTTTGCAGCAAAGACAAAACTGCTACGGTGACACAGCAGGCACTCACATCCTTAGAGAGGGAGATGACTGCAGTGCAAGTTGTCACTGGTGCATTTGGGTAAAGTCAGTACATTAACAGTCCATGGCACGTTTTTAGCTTTCCCAAGCACTAAATTTATCCATGCAGCTAGGAGCTACTCCTTAACAATGTTATTAATTTGCAATGCATGAGCAGCCTTACAACAAAAATCTGTAAACTGTTTAACCTCATATACATGATTGATCTTTCATGGCTTGGCTATTAATCATGCGTGAAAGCAAGTAGAACAGTGAAACAGGGGAATGTAACGTAGGCAACAGATCATTCACCTCTGCAGATGCTGACTTGTTCCTGTGGCTTAGAAACGTTGATCTCCAGTTATCCATGGTCCAGGTTGTTATCACTATGTCACTATAGCAACAAAATGGCCTCTGAAAAACAGCATGAGGCATCTCAGTCTGCTTCCCTGTGGGCTGGAGTTCACATTAGAGAGGCCAATACAGTAAGTGATGCAAAATGGCAACTTTGCTGGCAGCCTTAACAAAAGGATCAGTGGAGGCAGATGTTAAACCGGCTGTTTGCTCCTGGGATTTTAGTTTCCAAAGGCAGAGTGAGACTGAACATGTTTTATTTTGGACAAAAAGAGAAGACACAGGATTTCAGAGAAACAAGTGTCTTCCCTGCTTTATGGCTAGCAGGGAAGCAGCGGAGTGAAAGGGATTCGAGAGGGACATGCTGGCTGCCTCGGCTGCAGCCGTGCTCGCTTCTGCCTTCATCTCTCTGGCCCACTTTAGCTTTAACAATCCAAGAATCAAGTTTCCTCTGAAGAGTGGGGGACAGGTAAGTGCTCTAGGCGCTTGTCCCCTCTGCTCTAGACACAGCATGAGGCTGCCTAAATCCCTGGGTGTGCTTAACTTTCTCAGTGACCACAGATGGCAAACTTAAACTAGACATCTATTTTTTAAGATGGCCAAGATGAGTAAGATTGATCTCACTGAATTAAGCTCTTTCCCTGTGTCTCAAATCTTTTAGTCTTGCTGCTTTTCAGAGTTTTCATTGGCCAAAATAAATTGAATCAAGCTAAGTGGCAGAGGGATAGATAAGCATATTCCAGGATGAATGAAGGTTTGATATGGTACCCATGGTGACTGTCAAGAAGAGGGGCTACTGCAGTTCTGGAAATCTCTTCCTTCTGATATCTGAACCCTTTACATACGATATCAGCACTGCCAATCACAACTCCTGGATGCCATTAGGACTGTGATTTAGAAAAGCTTTTGAGCTTTGAGATCCTAGCCCAATTATGCAAAACCTCCATGCCACTTTCACCCGAACCATGTGCCAGAATGCCTACATAAACCTTGTTAATTATCCTGTAGTAAAGATAGCAATAAGATATATAAATTTTAAAGAGCAGAGAGATAGTTGCCAGGTTATCATTAACATATATTTTTTGCATTTTTATGAATTTGTAGGCCCAACATTAACTTCCCATTAGCAGGAGGTCTCACATTGAGCTACTTGTTTTCTAGGTAATTATTCCCTAGCAATACTCTCTAATGGCTACTCTTGAAGCAATAAGTAAAGCCATGCTAGTCTGTTCTGTGTAGATTCTTGTACAACACCTATCACCTTAATATTCCGCCTTTTAGCAGAACATTAAATGGCAGAATAACACCCTGTCACGTATTGTTTGTCCTTCCATCCTCTTCCCCAGGGGAGAAGAGTATGTAGTGGAATCATTTGATTTTGTGAGGCGTTGTCTTTTTGTTAGTTTTCTAAAAATATATGTTGCTACTTACTTAAATAAGGAAGAGCAGAATCAGAACTATAGACCAGGATTAGAAAAGAGTTTTAGTTGTAAACAGAGTGTTTTAAAGACTTCCTGTGGAGTAGGACTGGTCTCTCATCCTAGAAACAGCAGTACCAGTAATATATGTAAGATATACCAAGGAATGATAAATATGAGCAATAAAACAGGCAGGTATATATAATGGATAACTTCTGCTTTATACACAACAGTAAATAGATGCTAAAACTGTTTAATACTCAGAGAGGAGGAATACTGTTTAATCCACTTTGGCATTTGTTTATTACCAGTATACCTCTAAGGTATTATTTTTTCTTTCCCTAATGAGACTAGAACATACTGTTAAATCAATATCAGAGTTTCTGAACTTATTGCAGAAAAACATGGTCAGGAATAAATAACTATGGAGAGTTTTTTCAAGTGAGACAACAGATCATATAGAGAAGAGGTACGGACAGGTATATTTATTTTAAAAGTTTCTGTGGCATTTCTGATTGGTTGAAATAATTCTGAAACTGTACACTTAAAGCACAGCTGCCTGGTTCAGGTTATTTCCATTTGCTAAGAAGGAGGAAGTAAAATTTTCAAAGTCACTCAATCCCATTTTCTGTGCTTAAACACAATCTCTTTCTGAAGGTTGAACCTAACTTTTCTAAATGTTCCTGAGCTTCTGAATGCCTAAATAAGTTTTGGAAATGTGGGTTATAAATCCATATCATTTATGTTCCTTTGAAATATTGTCCATAATGATGTATGAAAGCAAATTCTAAAATTCCAACCAGCAGCAATGGTGCATTTTCCTAGTGCTAAGCTGTGATGGATGATGAAATGTGGAATTGTTTCTAATCTATGCAGTTTTTTACACCTTTTTTCCAGATGATGCTCCCAGATGTGTTGCTGTGAGCATATGAATGTTCTGGTATTCAGTGGGGATGAGGCTCGTTACTGACCTTTATAAAGTTCTGAGGGATCCTAAGGAAGAAAGCACTGCCCAGCCAACTCCATACAATTTAGCTCATCTGCTGAGGGAGTGTCAAGCTGAGTCTAAGATTTACTTTCTGATTACATCTCTCAGTCAAGTTCCACGTGCTTGCTAGTCTAATCATTCCTCTCCAGAAACTTCTCACAGGTCCTGCAAGTGTATAGGTAAGAAGCCAACAGAGAGAAAGCATTTGAACAAAGTAAAGTATGTGTGTAGGGGAGAGTTGCTGTACGTAGATGTGCTGCAGATTCTCAGCTTTCATGTATTTGGAAGTTGGATGACCCAGAGAGTATTCTGGGTGTGATGCAAAACGCAAGAAACTGCTTTACTTAATGTCATGAACTCTCAAGGCATTAGGATGAGTTTCAGAGTCCATAATCCTTAGAGTTTTAGTGGAAATGCATGAGGAATGCACTGTTTTTGGAGGAGAGAAAATTGCTTTGTATTTTAAATAAGAGTTGAATCTTTAGTTACAGAGAAGAAGTGTGTGGGAAAAAGAAAGTCTAAAAATTATAAATGCAAAATGCAAAGAATGTCCCACTTTTTTGTATCATTTGACTTTTCTGGAGGTAGGAGCCACAATTCCTCCATGAGTTTCGATACTGAATGCAAAACTAGATGTGAAAGAGTACAAGTGAGGTACTTCGCCAACTGGTAGAAATTTGGACGTGATAGTAAGAATACCTTTTAAAAGGTGTGTAGGGATATGGTACTTAAATGTTAGCACTTTAAAAAAATGGAAGGTCTTCTGCTTTGTAAGTAAATATTGTTTAGAAATGCTTGAACTGAAAGAACGCTTGGAAGATTGTTGTATCATAACAAAAAGATACAAAGTCTATGACATAATCTACAATTCATGCCATTCCTTCAGAAGTAGTCCTATATATGGGGTTTCCAAAAGCACATTCAACCAACAGTTGTTTATAGTTAATTTCAAAAAAGAGCAGTATTTCACCAAGCACCTTCTGCAAAAATGCAAAGTAGATCATGTTAGGTAGGGCCTACATTTAACTCACTTGGTTTAGAGCATATTAAGAGATACAGTGCATCCCAAAGTAAGGCTTTAAATGTGCTTCCTAACATGTGTCAGCATTCTGTCCTTTTACTGAAGTCTAAACAAAGCCCAGTCTAGACAAAATTCCCATCCCAATACATGGCGTTTATATTGCTTTGCTAGAAAATTAACACTTCACTAAGTTGCAGCCATTAATGTCTTTGATGCTGGAATATTGCTAAATTTTCTTATGTCTTACTCTGCCCAAGTTGCACTGGGGCCTATTACACTCTGGAGCACCAAGGGTTTGGGGAATTGCTGTAAGATTGAGTGAAATTCAGCTAACCTAAATTTAGGTATTTAAAAATTATGTTTGGTCTGACCTAGTTGGGTCAGCTCCCTCTACAGTCAGTGCAGACATCCTGGCATCTCAAAGAATGATTGTTCCAGGAGGAAGTGTTAAGGATGAGATAAACCACTGCCTTAGATGTGCCCTTCTCTCTCTCCCCAGTGACTACAGTGTGGAGGTGCAGGACTAGTTCAGATTAACTGTCATACTGTAGGTTAGATGAATTCCACTGCTGATAAGAATGAGAGGATGTAATAGGATAGAACAGCAAATATACATGGAGAGAAACACAACAGGGGCAAGGGCCAGGCTTCAACCAGAGATTCAAAGGGGTGTGGTGATAAAATTATTAATATTTGAGAGGTCTGGCTAGGAAGTTTATCATAATTAAAAGAACATTCCTTTCAACTAAAAACTAACAATCTGTGACTGTTTCCAACTGCCCACTTCTGATCAAAGATAATACTGGTGTGCCACTCCTATAGGCTCCACCAAGAGCCATCTCTCCATATCATCGTGTTATTTACTGCTTGATTCCTTCTTAGAATAGTGGCAGTTAGCAAGCTACTTAAGGAGTCCATCCCTCCCAGGAGTGGATATCTGGTTTTCTTAACATTTAAATGATTGTTTTTCCTCACCTCTTTCTTTTTTCTGAAACAGTATGTAGGCTGGTCTCTGCAATCACTAGGGAAAGAAGAGGGGAGCAGAGGGGGAGGTGCTGGCCAAATGTTCTCTCACTAGGATCATAGTTACTAAAGCTTCTGTCTGACCTGTCCTAAATTCTACTTGTGTTTTTACACCCTTGGAGTACCCAGATTCTCCAACAGGATCTTGGGTCAGGCTCTGAACCAGAGGTGAGTGGGAAGGACCAGGGCTGCCACTCTGCTGTACCGCTCCCATGCTTCTCTCTTCCGTTTGCAATTGCCACTTTGATCCTTTGACATCTGTGGCAATTTTCACTGCAGTCATGGTTAGGGAGGCCATGGGAAAGTCCTTCTTGGGAAGAAGCAATAGTATGCAGTTCTCCACACTGTGAACTGTCACTCTCTCCAGAGAAAAGGAATTAGAAATAGTATTGTCCTCAAGAGCTGAGAAAACTTGCAGATTTTCCATGTACAGTAAACAGTTGCTATAATTACGGGAAAACAAAACAGAGAGGCAAAGTTGTGTAGCAGGGGCATCCTGTCTCATACACACTGCTGTGATAATGAAATCCAAACCCTGTGGAATTGCAGGCACATTATTCTCACTTGCTTTAAAGGTCAGCTAAGAAGCTAATTTCTCAAATGGGCTCATAGCTCTGAGAAAATGTGACACTACTCATTTCTTCCAACAAATTGCAGTTGTCAGAGAAACTGGATTAGTAGCTCACGGAGCTAAAAATAGACATTATGCACTTGCCAGAGAAGGATGAATTCAGTAACAGAGGTGAAGGTATATCAAAATACCATAACATCTGGAGAAAAAGCAACAAAAAATGCTCAACTCAAAGCAAGTTACACATAAAATTACATTAAAAATAGTCTTCATTCTGTTTTATTCACCTTCCAGATACACCTTGCGGTTGCTGCTTTATCAGCTGAATCAGTTTGGCCACAATGTCAATGTCATGTACCTCAAGTTAGGCAGTGAAAGTCATTATGTTTAAGCCATTATTTGAATACTGAAAAAGAAGAGTCTTCGGCTTAACATTTTTATCTTCTTTGCGGGGGGGGGAGATAATTTACCGCTAAACTTATTAAACTGAAAAATAAAAACTAAACTCCCAAAGCCCAAATCTAATAACAGAGCTACAGTGAAAGCAACTTTCCAAACCTCAGCATATCTTTACTAAAAAGGGGATAATTATTTTTCATTACATCAAACATTTGCATTTTAAAGAATTCTCTTTTATGCCGTGATTTTGCAAATTTGTATTACTACTTGCTTGGACTTAAAAAAAAAAAAAGAGAAAACTCTTCTTTATTCTTCATTCTTCTTCAGTTATTTATTATTTTCCATAGCAGAGCAATTCCACCATACTGTGTATGACCCTGAAAGAGCAGCAATCCACTGCAGATAGGGAGCCTCAACCTGTCTGGTCAAGGTGAAAATTTCTCCAAGGTACAGGCTGGGTCTCAGCTGACGACAGGGCTGGCAGAAGTTGCATGCAGTTTGTACTATGACTTAAGTAATTCTTTTTACTTTTATATTCAGAAGCAGACCTATGTACAGCTCAGGAATAATCTTCGCCACTTTCTTTAGAAATTCTTTCTGTAGTATGTGTCTTTTCTGTGCACCTTTTATAAAATCTCTGCATTTCAGATCTGAGGCATTGACAAGTGTAGGGTATAAATAATAACTTAGGTCAACAAATCAAATCACTGTGAAAAATATTTGTAAAGTATTTATGCTCATTGTCTTTTAGATATCTTATAAGCTAGAGTCCTTTTTGCAAATTCTGTTCTTGCAGAAGCCTTTGGTCATCATGCTTGGAGAGGTTAAGAGTAATCTTGATTTTGGGATTCAGTTAGCATCAATACCACTTATCTGGCATTCACTGTGTACCATTATTACTGCAGTGCTAAGGTTCAGTTGTGAAATTGAAATGTCAGGATAAGCAGCACCAGCAGTTAATTGCATTGCACATCCTACACACTATGTACACATTTCATGGCATACTTTGTATTTTCTAGAACATTATATGACTGGTTAAATATGTAGAAAAATAGTTAGGAATAAAAATTACAAAATATGTGGACATTGCTGTGTCTGATTGATAGCTGTCTTGAGATATTATGGATATATTATCACCTACTCTTGGGATTGCTCTGAACCAAATCATGCATCTTTGGCATCCATCCTTGCTTTGGTGAGAGGTATGGTCATCATCATCCCTTAAGTTGTTAATACTCAGTTACATTAGAGCTCAGAGATTAATAACACAGGAATTTTTCAGCCGACCATTTTAAGAGAACTAATACTGGTGGTTTTTTTTTTAATATAGCGGGCTTCACTGCTAGGGTTGACTTTACATCCCTTCTTGATTTGTTTTTAACCTTTCCCAGTTTACTAAAATTCTGCAGTTCCTCTTTCCAGGATTCCATAGTGTTTTGAAGAGTGTGTGTAGTCTGCTTGTGCAATCCACTGGTGCAACACACGAATGTTAAGCTGTTTCAGACCACCATACTGGAGACTCCAACCAATGTTTCACAGCTACAAATAATCCCCTCATTCTCTTTGCCACTTTGCTCTGCCTGTATGGCCAGCTTTAGAGAAGGAACTGAATGCCACTAAAAATCTTCTGGTGGTTTATATTTGTTTCAGTGAGATAAATTAATGATTAGGAGAAACTTTTGCAAAACAAGCTAATGTTATTGGCATGCACTTCACAGCCTGAGCCCATCAAGTCATAGTTCAGCCTCTACCCAAAGCCTTTGAAAACAAATTGAACTTCACATGCAGTATCTTGCCCAGAAGAACTGATAACAATTTTTCAGTTGTCTGTCACTGCAATGCTGACTCTCCCACCTAACAGAAAACCCATGAAATTCATGAAACCATGAACAGAAAATCTCATACTTCTGATACTTGTTTAAACCTTTCTTCCAGGACCCTATTGTAATTCTGAAATTGGTGATTTAACTGGCAATTCATTCAGGCTCATCTTCATTTCCTCTGCAGGTAACTCTAGAGGATGATTAATCTTTGATGCCTTAAAGTTGTATGTTTCAACTTTTCCCTTTGATTTCAGTGTTGCCAAAGTAAAATCTGAGGGCTAATTCCTAAGATGGTCACAAACAGCTCCAATAACAGGGCCAGACATATGTGAAGGTAAGTTGTAGGTATGAGTAAAAAACTTGGATTGTTGTAGGAAGATGGGTGTTCACTCACGTTCATGATGCTCAGTTTTAGGAGTGGGAATTTTTAGTAAGAGTTATGAGTTGCATATTGGTGGTCTGTCATTTACTAAGAGCAGAACAAAGGGAAGGAGCACTTCAGTGCAGTGCAGTTTTAATCTCAGCTTTATGAATGCTGAGAATTGCTGCTCATCTTGTTTCAAACATCTTTGTTTTGCAAGCTGGATAAAAATAGTTGGTACTCCTAAAATGTGAAGATTGATCACCTCAAAGTCTGCACTCCTGTAGAAATGGACCAATCTCCCCTGGGTGGAAATGCTTTTTGTGTAATTCTGTAATACTGTTTTAGTCTGTTCTATAAAGCTTCTCTGAAGAGACTTGTACAAGCATTCTGCACTAAGTAACAAGATTACAACCTTGCACTATCAACAAAGGATGCTTAGCATTAAAATAATATTTGATGCCATTAAATAATACTAGAGCTCTATTAGGGTTTAGAGCACTGTGATGTTTGTGCACTGAAGCAGTTTGTATAAAATTTCTTACAGACACAAGGATAATCTAATTAATGACAGTATTTCCATTTTAGTAACATGCAGAGGAGGTAAGGTGGTGTCCCTAGACATTTCTGTCAACTTAATGGTTAAGAGATTAATTTTAGTACTATGTAGATCTGAACATTATTTTAAAACATCAGCCTGCAATCTACTGGGAAGGGATGTAGCAGGTTAGAGTTTTACTGTGAGCTAGCATGGACAGAAAAGCTCAGCAAAGCATATAAGCCAAGACCTTCCCACACTGAAACCAAGGGAGTAATTGCAAAATCGAGTCTAGCTACTTGTCCTAGCTGTTCAGCAAAGGAATCCACCTGCCAACAGAAGCAGAGTCCATACAAACTATCGCATGCTGTATTTCAGTTTTTTTATTGGGATTCATTTGGCAGTCTTAGTGGTCTGGAAGTTACAGCAAGTACCTCTGGTTGAAAATTACTATTTCAGTTATGATTGCTTCCCCAAACCAACTGAATTTACTACTAACCAAAGACTTATCTACTTGAAAACAAAACAGTGAAGTTTGGTTCTGTCATTTATGTCTTTGACTGCGAGCAGTTGAAGTGCATAATATATGTACTAACCAGGCCTGTATTGTGTCATTGAGCAAGTTATTCAAGGCCGCAGCACCAGTATACACAGCAGAATTCAGTATTAATCCCTCTATGGGAACATGAGTCTATGTAATAAATCGATGTGCCATATGTGTAGGCCATGGGAAAATTGTGTGTGCAGTGAACTACGTATGGTCTTAAAAGCTTTAACATTTGTACTGCTTTTCCTATAACAGAATGTATATCTTGATAGCTGTGACCCTATGAGCTTCTGAAAAAAAATGTAACCTAAAGTTTATTCTTCTTGTTTTAAAATCACTGTTTTGTGAGTAACTGTTTACACAGGCCTCCATACAGCAAGGGGTCTTTCTCCATGTGTTGCTGGGAAATGGAAAAGCAGATGCTATCTGTAATCTTGCAAGCTAGAGAGATCAGTGAATGCCTTTCCTGAATCTCCTCCTGATAAGCCCCTTCTTGTTTCTAGCAAATGCAGACAGTGCCAATAGCCTGGGCCTTGTTTAGAAGAAACAAATCATTTGTTAAACAACGGCCTTTTTCTGTTCAGCTTCTATTGATACTTCTTCATTTTCTCTTTCTGCCTCTTTTTGAGTAGACTTTGGTGATGATTCTTGCAAAATGTAATTGAGGGCAAACAGTTTGCCTTTTTTACCCTTCCTTTTTTCAAAGCCATGAAGGCCTCAAACAAGAAGAAAAAACTTTACAAAACTCATGCAGGCATGTTGTTAACAGATAGCAGAAGGATAAAACAGCCTTCTAAGAGTACTCCAAATTATCTTTTAATGGCATGCCTGCACTGTGTTGTGACTTGACATCTTGCTTTCATAGTGTGACCTGCTATAATGGTGTTTGTTACAATGAGGTCCTTTTAGTTTGTCCTGAAAGATTTTACTTGTTTGTCACCATATTAGAAACAAAAGGTATACTCTATAAGAAAAGCAATATACAATATACTATACAGCTTCTATTTCAATGCCTCTAGTTTTAGGCTAGTATTCATATAAATGTTTATAATCAAAATACAAGTTTTATTGTTCTTCACAGGACCAAGCTAAGAAGTTTTGCCTTGTCTAAATACTAACAGTAACATTTCTTGTCAACAAATACTCTTTTCTCTTGCTTCTAGTTAACTTGTGGTGGGCTCCATCCTACTCTGATTCCCCATTAATGCATTTGAAAGGGAAAAGTAATGAGCTATTTGAGTGCATGACCTTTGCGCAGTACCTGATTCATAAAGATAAATGGATCCAAAATCTCATTTATTAGTTATTAGTGATCAGTAAAACAACAAAAACCCTTTGAAGTTCAGCTGAGTAAGTTCTGAAGATCTTGCATTGCTTATTCAGTTTAGCAAAGTTTCTTGAGTCATTGTAACAGACATATTTGATTAAGCCTCTGCCATGGACACTGGCACCAGCCTTCATCAAAAATTGTTCTAATTTCTGCTTCCCATTTTATCTGGAAGTCTGCTGTAATGGAGAAATTATCTGGATATAAAAAAAAGAAAATCATACAGGTTTCCCGTGTTTGACCTAGTCCTCTGGTAGATAGGTCACATTAATTAATTTTTGTCAGTAAGTAGTAGTATAAGTCACTGAAGAGGTGTTCAAAGAAGGCAAAACATTAAGACAAATCCAGAATTTTTACACACAAGAAATGTGTGTAGTTTGCTAAAAAAAGTAGAACAATAGGGAAGTTACTGAGTTCTTTTTTTTTCTCATTAAACTTTGCTGATACACATAACAGTTGCTCATAAAATATTTATTTCTTCCCTCACATTCTCTCATTTGAAGCCAGTAGAGCTTCAAAGCAAAAAGAGTTACCTGGTTACTTTGTCCGAATTACTTAGTAAATGCAGTCCAGCTGCCAAGTCCATCCAGACTGACTTTCAATGTCACAAATGTAGCTAATTTGCTGGAAGTCATTGACAGAGCTTGGTTTTCTAAGCACTGCAATAACATGATACTAAATGTACCAGTTTAGTTACAGTGCCGGGTGTTCAAGATACCATCCAGACTGTATTTATTATTCTTCTCCCATCATTTATAAAGGCAAAAAATTAGTTTAAGTCTGTGTCTTTGCATTATTCGAGTTCTCATATGTGAAGACTGCATCTGGTAGTATGTTGCAGACTTGCTTTCTCATGAATGAGTAGCTGGTTTATCTCTTTTGTGATACCTTTTTTGTCTGTCTGGAATATTTTGACATCTCTTCAACCATGTCAATAGCTTGAGTTGGGCTGCCTGATGTCTGGAAATCCTGGATAAAAGGCCACACTAAACATGTGCAGAACAATTCTGTATCTTGGTGAGAAGAGTTTTGTATGGATATGTTGGGTTTACTGCTAGGGGCCGACCAACTTTGCAAGTGTACTGGACTCATCTCATGCTGTAGAATTGATGTGTATAGGCACAACACATGTTGACACATTGCTCAGCTAGTGCAGACTGGTCATGTATTTCAGTCTGGCAAGTCTTGAGGAAAAACACGGAAGTTGCAGCATTTGGAATTTCAGATGTTGGCAGGAGTACATGATTTGTACCACCTCTTCTGTCTTGTGTCATGAAAACTATCATCTTGAACAATAAGTAAAGAAGAAAAAAAAAAAAAAGAAAGAGAAGTGAGGGGGATTGTGAGGTAGAGCTCATTTATCAAACTTCATGTTCTCTTAAACCTCCTTCTTTGCCATCACCGCATGTGGAACTAACACCGTTCAAATACAGTGGTCAGCCCTGATGATCTGTCTCATAGGAGCTGTATCTGAGTTTCCATAGGTAAATTTTATGCTGAGTAGCTATAATACTGCCATGGGGCTGGAGCTGACTGTCCTTTTTAATAACCATTGTTTAAAGATTCGTTGCTGAAATGGTCAATACCCAAATACCTGTCAGGACTTGCCAAGTAGGGTTCACTTTCCAGCAAGGTTTTGTGGTAGGAACTTTGAATGTTATTGTGAATTAGGACTGATCTGTGGTGGTCCTAAGCCTTCACAAATAAAGCAGATTATTGCAGCACAGTCAAAACCTTGGTCAGTACTGCCATGCCAGAAACCCCCTGTTCTGAACAATTGCAGGCTTCTTAACTCCTGGTAATCCTTGCAAAGCAAACCCATGTGACTCCTGTTATACCCAATAGGAGTCCTTGTTTGGGCTAAAGTCTGCAAAGAGCATTGAAACCATACCCTATGCTCCTTGCTGTACAAAACCATCCATGGTCTGATACTGCAACTGTTATATTTGCTGGGTAATGCTCAGCCTGTAAACAGAACCATAGTCCGGCACATCAATGTGTAACACATTCCACGTAGGAGCAAGACAGCACTTTCCCCTGACCTGCATTTGGATTTAAAGCTTAGTTACATGGGCCATTTAGGCTGCAGTCCTGTGTGTGCTCAGGTGAACAGGTAACTTAAAGGACATGGAGGCCTCATGCAGTGCGTGCTTTGGCCAAGCCTTCTGCAAATGTTGTGAGCAAGGGTGACGGGACTGCGGCCATACCTCATCGTATGGTTGTAGATGGGAGTTGCACACCCAGTATCTAATGCAGCATTTCAGATATCTAAGGACTTATTTTTCCATACATTCTACACACATTCCTACATATTTTATGAATCAGGTCTGTGATCAATGTTTTGAACAATTTGTTTGCTGTGGTTTCATGGGGTTACTATCTCTTTGGTTTGCAATGTAAATAATGTTATACATCTGCTATTTTATGATACAAATGCCATGTGAATTGCTTATTTTTAAAATGTTATAGCTCTGTTATGGTTTATTTACAATGCCATCTTACAGTATTGGTTTAATATACAATGTATCTGTATGGCATGAATTAAATTGCTTATATTTTACAATGTCAAATATTTTATTTTTGTTTTCTAAAATGACTACATTTCATCCTATGCAGTTTCATAAATGTTTCTTAAGTGGCTCATTACATCTGGAAATATTGCTTCCTCTCCAGTAGTGCAGGCATAAGAACCAGTATTCCTGATCAAAATCATTGGATATATCATCTAGCAATTTCAGATTAGAAATATATGTACAAAAATGTAAGCATTTATAGTTAATCAGAACATCTACTATATCTTCCTCGCTTTTCATGTAATGATACATTTTAATCATTTTGTATACTTTTTATTTGTAATTATTTGTGAGTCACACACAGTGTAAATAACATGCTTCATTATGCAAGATTTCTAGGTATTCAAGATTACAAAAAAGTTGAATTTGTATATGAAAAGAAATTGACAGTAGATTGGAATGACATAAAATAAAGTGGTGATGACTATCTTCTATTTATACTGTTCATTTCCAAATTGTCTGTTAGAGATAAAACATTTCATTTGCCCTTTAATGTCCAACTAGTTATTTACAGTATAATTACATCAATAAATCATGCAAAAGTCTATTAAAAGTCATGATGAATCATTGAAAGTTGCCTTTTTTTCTGTTGACAGCTTACCTATGGAGAGCAGAATTAAAATGTACTAAAACCCAATTCACTGGAAACAGTCCAAAAAGTCAATGAAGATATTTGTGGAAAAGAACCTCTTTTCACTCCTAGCTCTCAAACCTCACCTTATACCACAAATCTAAATGTATTGTTGAGCAATAAACTAGTAAAATATGTTATAACAAAATGCTAGATGCTTAAATACACATTGCATATATCCCTTGATATGTAAGCTTTGGTTTTCATGGACATTGCCATGTAAAAACCTTACCAAAGCCTTTTTTCTTAACTGAACTTTTGGAGTTTTGAGGCAGAGCTGCTTAAGAAATTTAACAGATTGTTGGAAAGAAAATGTCTGGTTTGGGTGATACTATAATGGCTAATTTCTTCCAGTGATTGTTCAGTTCTTGGTTCTGTAGAACAACAGAGCAGAACCAGATTTCAGTCCTGGAGAAAAGAGTTAGAAAACGGGTGACATTACAATGAAATATCGACACTAGCCCATTCCTACCAACACAAGAACAAAGGAAGCTGGCACGCTGTAATGTCATCAGCCTTACAAATGCTGCTCATGTTGCCCATTTTTTCATTCCTTCTTCATCTTTTCTATATCCTCAACTGAGAATATGACTCATTCTGCTCTGCTGTTTTTTACAGAAGGCCATTAACTAGAATTAGTTGTAATATTTTTCTGTGGAATGTGTTACTGGGAGAAAATGAATTTCAATTAATTCAGAATGTTGGCAGGGGAGTTTGACATTTCAGTACCAAATGTGCTTGGCTTTTATGTGGCTAAAGCTAAAGGTAAGGAAGGTCTAACCTCTCTAAAATTTCAAGGATTGTTGCCCTTGCCACAGCTAGCTTTAAGCCCGGTGAATATTTTCCAAGAAAGAGACTGATAATTTGCCTATTCCTGTCTTAAAAATTATTCCAGAATTTTTTTCCGGAATATTTAGATGGGAATTTGAATAACTCTGGTATGTGAGAGTCAGTTCTGCTCCACAATAGATTTGGTAACACTGTGTGTCAGCCAGAAAATTATGATAAAGACAATTCTCAGAGTCTTTCTAGCTGGGAGAGTTACTCTTCTCTTAATGTTACACTGCATTTTGAGATCTTACTTTGTCCAATAAAGCTCATTTATGTGACTCTATGAATGTAAGGAATGCCTTCAGTTTAACGCCCATATGCAGTCCAGATAATTCCAGCACAGAAGGATACAACAGAAATAAAAAAAGCTACAGACAAGGACAATAACAATTATGAAAGCTGTTGCATATCTTCCTGAAGTTAAATAGGCAAGAATTGCCCAGGTCTGAAAAGACATGACTGTGATAAAGATCTCTGAATACTATGGTGAAAGGATATAGAAAATGATTATTCTGTGTTTCTTACAATGCCAGAATTAGAGGGCATTTAATGAGGCAGCAGATTAAAAACAAGTAATGCAAGAGAAAGTACTTTTTTTCATAGAGTGTGTAATCAAATTGTGGCTTTCAGTGCCAACAGAACATTTCAGAGACTAATATAGAAGCAATTAGAAAAAGCTCATGGAGGGTAGATTCATCAGCTGATTTTAAACATGTACTGCATGCTATTGTCAGCTCAGGAAGCCACTAATCCTTTGTTGCAGGAGTCCGGGAAAGTATAGCAGCTACAGGTCTTGTAATGCTTTTTTATGCTCTTCTTTGTGTAGTATTCCCTGTGGATATTATTGCAGGCAAGTTGTTGTGTAGATGGATCTTTAAAGAAAAAGTCTGGGTTTATATTCTTATATGGGAGACACTGGAAGAAGAGAGTCCAGGATGATCTGCAGTCTGATGGAAGAACGGGAGGAAGAGAATTTAAAAGTCATACCAGCATCAGGAGAAGGTAGTGTAATGCACTGGAAACTTATTATTAATACACGGACTGGACATCAGAGTTGGTCTAGGGGAAAAGAGGTGGGCTATCTTCTGGGAGCAAGCATACAAGGTAAGGATTTTAGACTGAACAGGATATTGGCTGGAGCAGGAAAGGCCATCTGGTTATTCTTCATTGGGGGCCAGATCAAAAAGGTAGATTTCTACTGAAATGTCTCAGCACAAACAAGTTTCATGTGATCTTTCACAGAACTTTCCCTACTCCTAGGAAAAAAGGAACATGTGGACCAAGGAAATGAAGACCCAATGATGGGCCAAGATTAGTGCTGCAAGAAAGACTTTGCATTTTTTCGTCATCTTGATGGGGAAAGCACTCTGTCCTGTGTTGACTCCACCCTAGTACCTGGAGCATAGGCATTGCGCAATTAAATCTGAAACTTTAATAACAGCTTTAAGCAAAAATGATTGTTTAAGTCATCTTACATGCAATCCCTCCTTGATTTCAGTACAGAGGCAGAGAAAATTTGATAATAGTACTGAATAAAGGAGTTATTCCTGTAGGTCTACACAGACAAATGATTTTCTTCACTCTATATATGAGCATATCACATACTTTAATTCTGTTTTACTAGCCTCCTAAGATGTAGGCACGTGTGAGATAAACAGGCTAAGTGAAACATAAACTGAAGTTGAGGACCACTTTGATTCAATATTTTCATTAAAGACCTTAGTACAGAGGAGAAGAAATGGCATCTGTTGATGGCACAAAACTGGGAGTTGTTATCAACACAGCAAGAGCCAAATGAAATAAGGGAAGAATGGAGTGGCCTTCAGACCACGTAAAATAGAAGTAGGATGAAAGGATAAGTAATGTGTGCCAGGATTAATTGCGGGTACTCCTGTAATAACTGGAAGCTCATAATTTAGAAATGACAGAAGAAGAAAAAGAGATAGAAGGGTACTGACTGAGAAGTGTATGATTATAGCCACTAATGTCATATGAAAAAATCAAATGTAACCACAAGAGAGATGTTTCTGATAGATACAGGGAAATATCAATGTCATTGCATAAGGTACTTGTGGGATCATATCTGGAATACTGTGTGTAATTCTGATTATTTGCATTCAGGAAATTAGTGTATTCCTGGGAGTGACAGCAGGTAAAGCCTAAGGGAAATATAATTATTTAATTACTTGATTCTTTTCCAGTGGACCATGTATTTTTTAAAAAGCATCTATATAAAGCATTTTAAGTGTGCCTGATGCAATAGTATGTCTTTGAGTAGAGAATATCACACCATCAAAAACATTCAAAGTGCTCACATTGCTTGCTGCTCTGTTAGGCTAAGGAGGCAGAAAGTGATGCAGCTTAAGAATATAGCTAAGAGATAGAAAAGGCTGAGTTGCCATCTAGTGTATCTCTCGACAGATCCAGTTTGTGATTCTCTGTACCTTTTCCTGTTTCATGTGGTGCTAGAATCAACAGGTGAAGGACCTTCAGCCATCGCCTGTACTCCTGACTTTTCTTAAAAATGTGAGAAAGTTAGTTAAATATCAATATTTGTGCAAGGCGTCTTGGTTCAGCTTCCTAAACATATACCTCTTCTGCATTTGAGATGCCCTAGTTCACCTTGCTTGGCCTCTAGCTCCTCAGTGGCCAAATGAGTTCTGTAGATCCTGGGCTGTATTTACCAATGCCACATCAATCTCTTCGATGCCATAAAATGACACTGTATTCAGGCAACTGAATTAATTACATCATGCTGAAGTTATCATTGATTTCCCTGACAAAAACATCACACTGTTTGAAGGGAAAACTAGCTAACCAGACTAAGATCAGAGGTCTTCTTTTTATCAGTGTACAAGATTTCTTTTACTGGAGTACATTCAAAATGATAAAATAAAGCTTTGCATATGGTCCAGAGAAATATTAAAAGAAGTTTGAATAATGTACCTGACACGGTAATACAGTGATTTGAGTACTTGTACGAGCAAGCAAAACAGAACTGTGATTTGATTTATTTCATTTGACCCTGAAAATGTCTCCTTAAGTCCATGGAAATAGACATAATTTGCATTTTTTCCTGCCATGTCAGTTATTTCTGCTAATAGTAGTCCCTTGCTCTGGCTGTTATTTCTTGTATAATGTGCTTTATTGTAATTACTTGCAGAAAATCAATATAATCCTGCAGTGCACAGATCCAGACAGACTGCTTGTCCTATGGTAGCAGAGAAAGAACAAATACTGCTTTTATTTCAGTTGTCAGTCTGTCAGAGTTTATTACGCTGCACATGAAAACGGTGGTATTCAGAAATACTCGTAGTGGTATGGGAAGCTGAGTGCAGTGCTCTTCAGCCAAAAAGACTCTTGATTATATTATCGGCAATGTTCAGTTTCCTGTCAGAAAGTCCTGTGACTGGCAGCATGTGGCTGCTCAGCTCTGAGTTTCATAAACCTTAGATGGTCCCTCCGTAGTGACAGCAGCCTGGTGATGTGTCAGGTAAGAAGTAGACCTGTTGTCACACACCTGAGTCGTTACAGGGCAGGTCATACAGGTTGTTACTGATGTTATTTACTTGTTCCAATACACCTATAAATACTTCTTCCCAGTTTTAGGACTGAATATTACATATTTATTTCTTTCTTTGCTTTTTCTTTCCTGTCAGGTATTTGCCTTGGGAAATGCTAAGCTGGATAATGAGTTATGACAAAGTGCTTAACTTCATTTCTCACCTCTCTTTCTTGAGTGCCGGATGCATTTACAATTTCTGGCCCATCCAGTTCTTTCAGGTCTGAAGACAGCAGAGTGTTAGAGATGTTGATTCAATTTTCCATTTACATTACTAAGCACTCTATTATCAGAATACTAACAAGACATCTTGTGCTAGATATCCCAGACTCTAATAGATTCTTCCCCTAAATGGACTCAGAGCTTCTCCATCACTCTCACTAACACAGAGAAACATTCAAAAATGCTCATTGCAGTGGGAAAATGCACTGAAACTTCACACTGCTTCTTCTCCAGCAATAGAAATGTCACCATCCGAGGTGAGAGCACCCAGTTTGGAGTCAGAGCCACATCTTCCTCTTGTATTAATACCTTTATAGATCACAGGCTGATCACCCCTTCCATACTCTTGAGTTGCCTCCTTCATTACAAACTTGTGGTCAGCTGACAGTATTTGTAAAAGGATGTTTCGTAAGGACTTAATATATTGCACCTGGCTATTATGATGAACAAGAGACTTCCCATTAAGATCTTTGACTGTGTTCAAAACTGCAGCTGTCATGTTGTGCATGACATGGACACTTGTATTTTTACAGGTTATGTTAAGCTTTTGTTTTTGTAAGCATATTATCGAGCTGAGCTGTATTTTGCTCTTATTCTGTATTTTTTCAACAGCATTATTTCCAAATGAGATATTCTTACAAGTGGTACATAAGCAGTAAGTTGTCCATGGAAGAGTTTCGGGTCTTCATTTATATAATCTTCAGTATACTGAAGCCATGGGCAGTACAAATACTAAATATCTCCATTTCAAAGGACTTTAGAAAACACTGGGATGGCTGAAGTCTTTGAGAAGCCTACACAGTAAATTTTGGCTATGCAATGCAAACATGCAAATGTGTCAAATTTAAATTCGTGTGTGTTGTATTACATACAAGGCTTGCTTTATTGCTGATTAGGTCTATGAACAAAGCAGTACATGGCTGAGTAATGATGTCTTCCAAGAAAGATGCATGAAATCAGGCTTAAGGTAGAATCTAGAACTGAGCTCAAACTGAAATGAGCACAAATCCATCTGAAATAGCAGTCTAGTGAAAAATGGAAGATGGAAGAAGGAGATGGAGTATAAGCTAGGCTAGGTAGGACTTCCTAAGGGCAAAAGAAAAAGAGAGATGCTGCTGTTATCTGGAGAAAACTGTTCAGAAGTCTTCTGTTTAAATCATGAAAGAATAATATTGCAGCCCATTATATAAATCTGCTGCTGAAACCCCATCAATAGCAGTAATAATAATAATAATACTCTTGAATTCCAGGATAAGCAGGGGTTTAAAATTAACTTGAACATTGGAGACTGTAGTTTATAAGGAGGAAAGAATTATCTCTTGATGTCTGTGCTGGCATTCAAGGGAGGAAGACATTTTTTTTCTGCCAGTAAAGAGAAGATTATTGGTAGAAAAAGGAAGGATCATTCTTTGATTTAGGCTCAGATTTATTTTATATTGGAATCAAACAAAAATCTTCTCTATCTCAGAAAAAGCTATGAATTTCTCAGAAACTCTGGAAAATCAAGACCAAATCAATTTTAATTGTATATAGCAGATAACTACCTCCAGGAACTGTAATATAGATTAACTGTGAAACTTGGCTGAGTATTTGCTGCATGCTCCAGGTCAAAAGGAGCTTGGGAAAATGTCAGTGGCATAACTGATCCGTGATACTGGAAGTGTGTGGTAAATCAATATTGTCTTAATTACAGTTTCTTGAGGCAAATATATAGTAGTCAGAGAAGGATGGCATATTTAGCTTTAGCATAATTTATAAAAGCTTAACTAGTCCTTTAATAAATTCATTGTCTGAAAATTGTTAAAAAAGCCACACAAGGTTTTCCCATACTACTAATCTGACTAGGACATTCCTGGTGGAGACTGCATAATGGGCTTTGGTCAGCCCCACGAGTCACCATGCTTAAGTGTTAATATTGCAGAGACCCAGAGAGATCATGGCATTAGGGGTCACCATCCCTGTATGGTGTCCAGCAGCCACAACCAGGTGGAGGGCGCAGGCATAAGTGCCGCTGGTTTGCAAAGTGCTGTCTCCCCGTCTCGCCACTGGAGTGTATCTTTGTGGTAACCACTGTTCATCGTCACACATCACATTGAAGTAGTGAATGAATTGCAATGGTTTCACAAGGTGATTTGGAAGCAGAGAACACAACTCTTTTTGCACCACCCGAAGCATTTTCCTGACCACGAGTAACATGTCGGTATGGCACAGATGGTGCTGCTCTAGTGACTGCAGTGCCTAGAGTCACTTGCCTGCTGAGGCAGCACCTCCACAGAAAGGGTGAGTGAGCCCATCAGCCTCCTGCTTGCAGCCTCAGGGTAAGAGTGGCTGAAGAAATGCGGCAGATGTAGTGTGATTGCAGGAAGGTTTCAGCATCGCTGCTTATGCCATGAGCTGCTGTGAGGGCAGACTGTTGCAAAGGAATACAAGCAGCTGCCTTCAGCCAAGCCTGTGGGGTATTTGCAGCATGAATGGTGTCATGTCACCTTTTCTAAAACAGGCGATGCCAAGGCTCTTCTGGCTTTGTAACGGCTGGCAACTCCATTCAATCAATACCCCCATCCCTGAGGACATGGCAGTTTCCTTGCAGAACAAAGCCTGCAAGAGAAAATGCTTGCTGAATCTTAAAAATGACCAGCTCATCGCCAATGGGAGCCTTTGTTAATGGCCGCACACAGTGTTCACCTACTGATGGGTGGCTTCACTGCATGTTGCCATACATTTACATGGCAAGGGCAGGCTTCTCTGTGTGGCATGGTGAAGGAGGAGGTGGTCGGTAGTATGAGAAAGTGAAAGAGTGATCAGCATCAAAGAAGATAAATCCCCTACAGAATGTTAAAGCCAGTGATGTGGTTATAACTTCGCCCCAGAGAGGGGGTAGGCAGCAAGCTGTGGCAGTCCCCACTCAGGCTCTCATTTCCCTGTGGCAGTGGTGGGCTGTGGCTAGTGCTTGTTTCTACATCAGGGGACCAGCTGGATTTATGTTTTTCTTCTTTATTTATCTGGTTTAGGGCTCTTTACAATATTTTGAGGTGTGGAGCAGCCCCAAAAGAGAGAACTTATGATGCTTAAACCACCCAATTCACTTTAAAAATAAGTTTCATACTTCTTTTAAGAGAGTTTTAATTGCCACAGCTGCTGTGGTTTCTTGTGCATTTCCAAACACTACATGAAGGATGCTGAGACTGGTTAGCACTTCATCTTCCCTTTCCATTTTGATGCCTCTTCCTGGGCATTATAGCAAAGATCATGTATCACAGAAATAAGTCAGGATAGGCATGTGCTTGCATAAAACACTGATTTTTCTTTCAAACCTTATTCTGCTGTGCACACAGCATTACTGCCCACATGAACCTTCAGGCTGACCCAGCAAAGCTGTTCATGCGTGGCTGCCCAGAAAGCCCATCAGAGACCCGAGCCCCACAGGCCCCAGAGACCTGTTGAGGCTTTGGAAGGACCTCAAGGACATTGCAGCACATACCAACAGGACAGGTGAGCAACGCCAGAGGAGCAGAGGCAACACAATGGCTCACCTGCTCCCAGGGAGCACTCTGCTGTGCTGCTCCTCCTGGGTACAAAAGCAATCATTTAAAATAAATACTGAGATAAAGCCAAACCATTTTCTCCTGAAAGCCACTTTTCACTCCACTGTCCCGCCTCTTTAATAAATGGTTAACACTACAGCATTCATTTGATTAAAAAGGATTCAAGGAGCTACTATGCAGAGGTCACTGCAAAACACAGTGGTGGATTTCACTACTATTCACGCATGAAAAGTGCAAGATATTCTTTACAAACTCTGTTTTTAATGAGTGCAGGCGGCTCAGCTCACTGCCCATCTCACTGCCCAGTGAGAACTTTTCTGCACTAATCATGGCAGTACCTTTGTTCATTTTCTTCCCTTATGTAAATAATTAATGCCATGAAAATGCATTCCTTCTTCAATCTGTGTGCCGCAATTTTCAGTGTCACTCAGTACAGTTGGGAACTTAATTTCTTAATTAGGGTCTAATGTAGTAAATTTTGAAAAATATGGGATCTCACTCAGAAATGAATAGACAAGTAAAATGACTCACTGATTGCACTTTAGGCATGCTTGCAAATTCCTCCTCCCTCCGCACACACCTCAGTAGATGGTATGGTGTAAATGGAGGATTGGACCTAGAAGAAAATGGTCTTAGAAGGAGAAATGTGGTGGAGAAATGTGGTAAGAAGTAAGTATTTATGCGAAGGCTACAAAAACAAAATAGTGAAAAAAAAGGAGAGAAAGATTCAATTAACCAAGGTTAAAGTGTACAGAACTATTTTAATAGCATCTACTGCAGAGGTTAGGAAAGCAAACAGGTGACAAGGAAAAGTACAGGCAGTAAGTGAGAAAAAGCCTGTTCCACGAGGAGACTATTCCATACTCACATCAGACTGAGGAAAAGTAACGGGGAGGATGACATAAAGACAGGGAAGGCTGCCCTCCTGCTGAAAGGAAACCGGTGCTTTTATCTTTTGTGCAGATTAATTATTTTTTAATGCAGCTTTATTTGCCATGTCACACAGAAAAATGCTGTTCATAATTTAATTTTTTTTTCTTTTCTGTGCATGGTGCTGATTGGGTTGAGCTGAATTTTCTTCAAATTTCTCTGCAGCAACTTCCAGCAAATATAGACATTATTTTTATTATTATTTAAATGTTGACTTCTTGATTATTTACTGAAAAATCAGACCAAGACAAACCCTGATTATTTTTTTTAAATGGCTCATGACTGCACAGATTTTTTCAGTTTGGCACATTTGGTGACCATTTCTGCTACAAAGAAAGTTTGTCATAGATAATTCATTTTCACAGTGGTGAAAACATAAAGATTGGTTTCTTGGCATACTCAGAGACTGAAAAAAGAGATGGTGAAGTGAAAAAAGAGCTAGAGAATAAGATCCAAACAGATGTGGCTTCAGCCAGTGAAAAATGTAAGTGTAATATACCATGAGCCCCCACAGATAATAGAGCAATGAGGAGCTAACCACATCAGTATGTGAAGAGAAAATGAGGACAACAGAATTCCCATCACAACTGGCTGCTTTCAAAATGGTATGGCAAGTTAGGAGGTCTCAAAGAGGCAATTGGTTTATAAAGGCTTTGCTTGTGATTTGGAGAGTTTGATGCAGCACTTCATGAAATCTTGTCCAAAGAGCTGACTTGCATAATGGCAAAAATATCTTAAGCAAAATAAGGTCCAGAATATGAATTCACTTGCTAACGTATAGCAAGAGGTGTCAGAAGTTTTGGTGCCTTGAGGACAGACTCATTTTTCCCTCTGGCTTTGCCAGTAGACCAGCAGGGAAGTTACCTGCTATGGGAACCATATCTGGGCTCTTTGCAATTCCTTACCCTGCCTGTTTACTGCCTGCTCATTGCCCAGACACAGAGAAGCAGCCCTGGCTGGCTCAGTGGCTGCAGCAGCAGGTGATGTGAACACAGCCCAAAGACAGAACATGCTTTGACAAACTCATTGATGCTTGCCCCAGGAGAATCCATATCACTTAGTCTGATCTTCATAACTCTGTATAAAAATCCTTATCTAATAATTTTTCATCAAGACTGTATTTCTCTTCTCAGTAGAAAATGCCTTACAGAAAGAAAACCAGGCTTGGTTTAAAGCCTTTGGCACGGAGCTCTGCAGGTTCAATTTAATTTTTCTAGAAAGCACCCGCATAAACATGCTAATCCAAAACCTATTGTCCAGCCGGATAATTTCTGCATTAGCTTAACTGCAAGATGACACTGGATCTTTGGAAAAAAAAAAAAAAAGAAAGAAAATGCGGCCAGTCTGTGGTCTCAACACAGGGAACAGCACTCAGATCTGTCAGGTGTTAAACTGGAACATTTAATTGTCCTTCCATGCAGGACCAGAGTAAACCCAGGCACAGCCTGAAACCCTGGTAGGGAAATGATGTTTCAGGGTTTTATTGCAAAAAACTAAAATAATAAATAATGGAATATTAAAACCATGTACCAGACACTGTTACATTAACAGCTTTAATACCTTTCCTCAGATATTACTTTGTTGTAATTCATAAAATGACCATGACTACCTCAGCAGTGTGGGTGACTACTGTGTTGGTGAGATATAGTTATTGCAGTGCACATTTGCTGTCACCATGGGCTCACAGATAATAAACATCATTACCTCCAGGGTACCAGCCAGTGCTTCTCCTTGCATAAATTATTTTGCAATGGTGTGACCTATCCTCATGTGGTGTGCTTGCTGCTATTGTATGTCATGATCCTATTTCAGCATGGTATTAGCTGCACTGTATCAAAGCTGTGAAACTGTTGAACACAGCTCCTAGAAGATTTCAGCCATTTATTGAATTCCTAAGAAGGAAAGTTTCATTTCTTACCGGCTCTTCAAGAGGGTCCTTGGGGTTTTGTCTTGGTAATGTGTAATTTTTTCCCTATACCACGTTGCATAAGCATGCTTATAGAGTCTGATTTACACTTCTAGATTTACACATATATCTGATTTGCATTTCCACCCCCTCTCCTGGGACAGTCTAGACAGCTTTACAAGATTGATAGACAGGAGAGTATCTCAAAGGCTGCACTTTTCTGTCCAAAACTTCTCAGACGTTTAACACCCTTTGGCAATAGCCCTGAATGCGGGGGAGTAAACTCAGTTCTTTGAGATGGCACAAGCCCTTGGAGAAACATCACTGCGTCAAACATACTCAGCTGGAAATTGAAGAGCATGGTCTTGTACGCAATGTATAATATCAGCAAGCTGTTGGGCAGATGTCAGGTTAGCTGATCTCTGGGAGCACAGCTGCTTTTTGGAGCATCCTTTCTTCCCTGCTTCCTAGTATTACTTTCCTGCTTCAGACCACTCCTCCCCTAGAACCAGCGGCAATATCATTTTCCAGCACTGAGATGGACAGATGCACCCTGTATTCAGTCTGTGGAGAAGCCTGTTTCTAGCAACATGAACCTTATTTCTGATAAAGGGAAGGTAATAGCCCATGTCTGACTCTATATCTATGTAATATTAAATCTTTGGAGAGACTGCAAGGCTGCCTTGTTCATTTTCTGTGAGTGATCTGTCTCCTTTCAATCTCCAGTCTGACAACCATCTATTTCCTATCAGCATCACTGCGTGTGCACCAGGACTTACTTGCCAGTGGCATGAGACACAGGGAAAGCTTGTCTTCCATGTCTGGATGTTGACTGCCTTCCTGAAGAACTGCTACCAGGCATCTTGGTAGGATCCGATCAGGAAGGTTTGCATGTAACCTGTGCTGTGCCTGACTGGGCACCAAGTCTGTACAGTGTACAGACATGAATAGAGAAAACAGACATCGATCTTACTCTTGAAGAACAAGACCCCTTTCTAACAAGACTGCTTTGCTTCACACTGCCTGGTATTCATCACAGGACACACTCTCAGTTTGTGATTCTCTAGTGAATTAAATTCTTTGTACTCTTCATCTTATCTCTCATGGGGTTTTATACACTTGATTTTTTTCTTTGTGAGTCTTTTAACATTATTATTAAGAGTACAAGGCTTCCCAGCAGGCTGCAAAAAGGAAAATTCCGCTGGCATAAACAGCCCAGAACCCTTCAGTTCAGCCTGTGAAATGGCTGTCTGCATGTTTCTTTGAGTGGTCCATCTTTAAAATTGATAAGCAAAATCCTAGTTCTTCAGAAATTATGCAGGTGTGAAATTATGCATGAGCTATAGAACAAAAGACACAAGGCAAATAAAAGTGGAGGGGGAAGAAGCAGTGGTTTACTATGCAGGGAAATAAGTGGCATTTTACATTGTCATGAAAAGTGTGAGATAGTTATTTGATTTTCCTTTGTATCAGCATAAGCAAATACATATTCTCTGACCAGTAGCAATGGACTCATGGTGGGGTCACATCTTTTCTGCATTTTATCATGACAGGAAAATTAAAAAATAAACCTGAAGAGAACCTGAGACATCAAAGCATCCTGAGAAGGACCGAACACCATTGTAATACTGAAATGTGAAATTTGTGCTATAACTACAGTAATTCAGTTGACTGTGTCTGACAAAAGACTCAGATATTGATCTTAGTCCTTCCTTTGAAGTTCTGGTTACCAAATATATCTGCTGTGGCAAGAGTTGCAGAATTTAACTTGTAAGTCTGATATAAAAATGAAATTGGAGTTTGCCCTGTAGTTATAACTGTGATTGATAGTAGGGATTTGCCTGTGCATGCTCCCAGCGCACTTAGTCACTCGTTCCCTGTGGGGTTCCAGAAACTCCCCAGCCAGTCTCTGCATAGGTGAGACATGGGACCAGTTTGGTTCAATGGACTGATGCGCCACAAAGTGCTTGGCTGAGCTCCTACTGGCTTCGCTATGAAGTGTTTGACCAATTTCGTCAGCTGCTCTCTGGGGGGAATTTCGAACAGCCCTGCAGATTCCCCCTGGGCAGCTGCTGCTGCACATAGACCAACTGATAGACACTGCTGCTCTGCCTTGGTGTGCTCAGTAACATCCCAGGTAGTGACTCTGGCCTTCTTAGAGATGCCCTGAGGCTGTTCCCATAGCAGAGTTTACCAACCTGTACATAAATAGGACACCTGTATGGTCAGTAGAATCTGTTTCTGCAGATGCAGGAATGGTCACATAGGAAAGTACTTTGTACATACTTCAGATAGGAAAAGCTTTTACATAGCTGAAGAAAATCGGTAGCAATGCATCTTGCTTGTGTGGGTGCAATCAGGTAGCCCAGCTGGATATAAAAAATCCCTATGTCTTTAGTTTGGGGTGTCTCACCTGACCCAGCTGAAGATGCTGCTGCAATGACCTTTTCAGACCCCCATCACCAAGCAGACAGCAGCTGATCATCCTGTCTGAGAGATTCAATTTCCCTTGTGAGTATTAACCTACGCAGAGATCTCAATAAGTCAGTTTATCTAACAAACATTCTCTGTGAGTGTCTGCACCACTATGGCAGAAGCCTTGTCCTCACATGTAGAAAACTGATAAAGTCTTTATGGTAGAGCCCTGAAAATAACTGGTATCTTTCAGAGATGCAATAATCATCTTAAAATAATTCATTTTCAAAACTGAAGTAAACAATAGTGGACACTTTTCTTCCTCACAGGTTGTTAAGCAATCCTGTAGAGTTTTACAGCACAGACATAGTTCCCTAGTAAGTATAACTATTAATGATACATTCTCTATAATTTCTTCTCACATGAAACTTCACAGTATCTTCCCATATGGTTGGGGTGAAATGCATGTGCTACCATTCTTTCAGCTCTCAGGAAACTGTTACTACTTTAAGGTTTATCACTCCTCCAGCTGAAGAAAGGCTAGAGGCCTGACCATAATGGATAAAACGAGTTTGTATGAAAATAGTATAGTAGATATTAGCTGTTGTGCCACAGATGTACATTATTTCTGTATTAGTAGGAATAAACATTGACATACTGCACTAATGTCTTAGAATTCCACCAGCTGGAACAATGCTAAGGGAAGGGGTATATTGAATTTAAAAATACACAGTCATAGAGGTCTTAATTTGGAAGAAGAATGAAATAAAAGAAAGAGAACTAGCATGGAATCAGCTGTGAAAATTTTGCTTTATAATATGTTTGCACAATTTTAATGTACAGCTGATCTTAATAGATATGAAAAACCTTTACAGGCATTTGTGGTGAAAAACAGTTGCCCATGACCATGTCCAGATGGCTTTTGAATATCTCCAAGGTGGGTGACTGATACACATTGATAAGATCCCCCTGAGCCTTCTCTTCTCTAGGCTAAACAGTCCTGGCTCTCTCAGCCTTTTCTCATGTGTCAGATGCTCCAGTCCCTAATCACCTTGGGAGCCTTTCATTGGACTCTCTCCAGCATGTCCATCTCTCTGTTGTACTGAGGAGCTCAGCACTGGTCACAGCACTCCAGGTGTGGCCTCACCAGTGCTGAATAAAAGGGCAAGGATCACTTCCTTCCTGGCAATATTGTGTCTAATGCAGCTGAGGATAACATTAGCCTCCTTTGCAGCAAGGGCCCATTTCTGGCTCATGTTCAACCTGGTGTCCACCAGAACCTGCAGTGCCTTTTCTGCAGACCTGCTTTCCAGGTAGGTGGCCCCCAGTGTATACAGGTGCCATGGGGTTATTCCTCTCCAAGTGCAGGACTTTGGACTTCTTGTTGAACTTCATGAGGTTCATGTCAGCCTATTTCTCCAGCCTGCTGAGGTTCCTCTCGATGGCAGCACAACCTTCTGGCATATCAACCACTCCTTCCAGCTTTGTGTCACCAGAAAACTTGCTAAGGGTACATGCTGTGCCACCATCCAGGTCATTAATGAAGATGTTAAACAAGACTAGACCCAGTCTTGACCCCTGGGGTACACTGCTAGTTAGTGGCCTCCAACTAGACTTCATGCCATGATCACCACTCTGTGGGCCCAGATGTGCAGCCAGTTTTCAGTTCACCTCACTGTCTGCTTATCCAGCCCATCAACTGCTTCTCTGTGAGGATCTTATGGGAGACAGTGTCAAAGGCCTTACTGAAGTTCAGGTAGACAATATCCACTGCTCTCCCCTCATCTGCCAAACCAGTCATTTCATCATAAAAGTTTGTCAAGTTGGTCAAGCATCAATTCCCCTTGGTGAAGCCATGCTGAGTCCTGGCAGCAAAGACAGCCAACAACAGCCTGGGCTGTGTGAACAGGGGCAGAACCAGAGGTTGAAGGGGGTGGTTATCCCCCTCTACTCAGTACTTGTTAGATGACATCTAGACTACCAATCCAGTGCTGGGTCCCCCAATACAAGACAGACTGAAAAACTGGAGGGAGGGAGTTCTAGGGGGGCCACAAAGATGGTGGGGACTGGAGCACTTGTCCTGTAAGGAAAGCCTGGGGGAGATGGGCTTGTTCAGTCTGGAGCAGCGATGGCTTTGGGGGAACCTAACAGCACCCCCCCATGTGTACGAGGAGGTCATTGAGGAGATGGAGCCAGGCTTTTCACAGTGGTGCAGGGTGGGAGGCTGACAGACAATGAGCATAAAGTAAAACAAGGGAGGGTCAGATTGGATCTAGGGAGACATTTCTTCCCCATGAGGACAGTCTGTCAGTGGCACGGGTTGCCCAGAGAGGTTGTGCAGCCTCTGTCCTCAGAGGTTTTTAAGTCCCAACTGGATGAAACCCTGAGCAGCCTGGTTGGACCTCACAGCCAACCTGCTTGTGAGCAAGAGGTTGGACCAGAGAGCCCTGAGCTTCCTCCCTGCCTGAATCATCTTGTGATCCTGTGGTCCTCTAAGAACTGTGGCTAACCTCTGCATGGCTGCTCCCTGTCTCCAAGGAACCCTTTTCTCATTCCTTCACTTACCAACCTTTTCTTCTTATATCCCCTTTACCATAATCCTGTGTTGCACTGTTGTACCCATCTGAGTACTCTGAGCTACATCTGCTTGACAGAGCTCTTGCTAAATTTGCGAGTGGTTAAGGTTGGGCTGAAACCTGAGTTTTATCAATACAGAGAAGGACTCTGCTGTAATTTTTTTTCACTGTGAGCATATACATAGAAGTTTGTAGAGCTTGATGTTCATACAAATACATTTACCTGTGGGAGGGGAATGACTCATCTCTGGATTTTGAAAATGGAAGTGATGACTGGATTGTTTTTTGGAGATAGTCTTTTACACCATCTGCAATGCTGTCATGTTACTGTGAACAGACCCAAAATGCAATCAGAACAACACTGTAAAATAGACTTATGTGAGAAATTCCATTGGCCATACTGTGGGAATGTAGCAGTGAATAGCAGTGAGAAATGCAGTTTGTATGAAAAATAAAGCAGCCTGGTACTGAGAGCTTTCTATGTGTTCCTAGAAGTTAGAGACTGGGTTTAGCCCTGAAAATTGAGGCTTTATCTTCTTTCTGAAATTCTTGCTGGCATTAATTCATGTAACCATTCAAATTTCATTCAACATTGCAGAATCCTTGACCTCAATTGCACCTCTATCAATGTATTTGCTCCACAGTCTAATTATCTGCTGTAGGGAATGGATTTTATCAGTTTTCATTCTGCCAGCTTTCAGTTTTGTTAGCATATCTTTTTGTTCTTGCATTGCAAGAGAGAAGAAACAGAAGTTCCCCATCTACCTTTTCTATCACTTCCCTTTATTTAGTATAGTTATTTCTCATCTCCTCTTATTAATCTCCTTTCTAAAGGAAACAATTTTACTCTTTTCAATCTCCCTTTAAATATTTTTTTGTGTTCTTAATAATTATGCTCTTCTCTCAAGCCCTCTATAATTCTGTGCCATTTTTCTCAAAAAATTGTGCTTGGTATTGTAGAACTAGCAACATAATTGCATTACTTTTGCAATATTCTTCCCCAGGCCATTTTTTTATGCAGTCTGACATGTCATTTGCCTTTTTTCCATCACTGTGATGCATTAAGTAGAGGTTCCAGTGATGTATCTGTAATGATATGCAGCTTCTTTTCCTTAGGTGATAAAGCCAACAGACTTCTAATTCAACTGTTGAAGGAAAAGTAGTTTGTTGGGTTTTTTCTACTTAGCAATTTCACATTTCACTTGTCTGTATACTATCTGTTCTGTATTCTAAAGTTCTTTCTCCTATTTTCATGTTCTGAGTAGCCTAAATAACTTTATCAGATTTCAGATTTTGTGGACAGATTCTGTAGGTAGAATTCTGCCAGTTCTTTTGTATCATTCTTGTTCAGTGATAATGCTTTTTTCTTATGGAGAGTGAGACTTCAATTTTGGTTTTCTTGTGCTGGGAATGTTATATTCCTCCTAAAGCAAGCATACCTACCAACGTCCTCCAGTTCCTATTTTCCACAGATTCATCCACAAATCATACAACTTACAGATAGAGAAAGGAATAAAGAAAAGGAGCCAAATGGATTTCCAGCTTAGTCCCCTGCATTTTCGGATTATCATGTAGAAGGCATTAATTCAGGAGTTGTCTATAAAAGCATCTGTTCTCCATTCCTTCTCCCATCCCACCACACAAAAAACCAGCAAAGACCAAATTTAAGTTTGTAAAGCTTTTTAGAGTTTGGAATTTTACCTATAGTGTAAATAAAAATTCTGAAAACCATTCAAATAGTGGGCAGTCCAGTTCAAAGGCATTGCTAGCACACTGGCACATCGTTAATAATTTCAAAGTACAACTCACAAAGTGAATTTTTTTTTTTTTAATTGATAGCTGTAAATCACTAGAAAAAGAAACAAGAACTCACCTGCTAGTTGTGGAGGGTTCCTGCTCCATATGCCTAATAATGTGGGAGATTTACTGAGAAACTTCCTTTTCTTCCTTCTCCCATGCTCATAGAACAAAATACCCATGGGAGCAGAAATATATGGCAATGTGGCAGTGTATTGTTTTGATAAAGGAACTAGCTCATTGCTGAAAGCAGGACAATGGCATTAATGCCATATTCCTCTCAGACTGGGAAGCAGGACCTGATAGCAAAACATCATGCTACCATGGCTCTACCATTTCTCATATCTAAGTTTGCATGTATAGGGATAATGCCTAAAAGCTATTGTGCGGCACTATGCAGACATCACTGCACATCACTGCAAAACTTGAGTTCAGAAGCTCCAGCCTGGGGGAGTCTGGGCTCTCTTTGAACCTATACAGTGTATCCCAATCCTGCTGCAATAAGTACTGTATTGTCTCTTCTAGCAGGCACGGTGTAGCTAGCTTTCAGAAAAAAAAAAAAACCTGTTCACCATCCCTATGGTCCTCTGTACAGAAGGAGGCTTGAAGTAGATGGGGAGCCACAATGCTGTCCTGAAAATGTAGGCAATGTCAACTGCCAGTTAGGTCTGAGGATCTTGTACACAGTACAGAAGATTTCTCAAGCATTGTGTTCAACTGTTTGTGCTTGCTGACTTATTCATCTTTACAAGTACAGCATAAGTTCATCAATATGGCCTTAAGAGAAGGAGGGAAAGAGAAAAGAACAATTATTTTTAAAACAATAGTTACAGTTATGAGATTTTTGTATGTAGTACTATGTAGTATTTTAAGATCATAAAACTCCAGTTGTATATTTTTTAGAAAAAAATAGTGGAAAGGTTTTGAAATTACCCCGTGGAGGTCCACTGCGGAGCAGATATCCACCTGCAGCCCATGGAGGACCCCATGCCAGAGCAGGTGGGTGCCCGAAGGAGGCTGTGACCCCGTGGGAAGCCCGTGCTGGAGCGGGCTCCTGGAAGGACCTGTGGCCCAGTGGAGAGAGGAGCCCACCATGGAGCAGGTTTGCTGGCAGGACTTGTGACCTATTATTAATTGGCAATAAATTAAATTAATTTCCCCAAATCGAGTCTGTTTTGCCTATGACAGTAATCAGTAAGGGATCTCCCTGTTTTTATTTTGACCCACAAGCTTTTTTCATCTATTTTCTGCTCCTGTCCTGTTGAGGAGTGGGAGTGATAGAGCAGGTGGGTGGGGGCCTGGCAGCCAACCAAGGTCAAACCCACCACAGAGCCCCTCTCTGTAACCTCAACAAACTTGACATCTACCAAACACATACTTGCCAATGGAGAATACTTTTCACTATATACATGGTCTCCAGTTCACTCAGGGATTGTATTCAAATGGAAAAATCACCATGCATAACCTCTTCCATAAATAAAGGTATAATTTTCCATATATTGTACTTTGCATCTGAGACCTCAATGCCTGGTGCCAGGTATCACAGGCCTTTGTGTAGAGACATTAGTAAAAGTTTCTAGTCATGGATATACTGCAGGAGGTAAGAGGGGTTTATCTTTTGATATGACTAGTGTGTCATGAGCATGGTGTGCAACCATTTCTATTTCGAAGTTGTGTCTGTCCCAGAAGTTGCCAACCCACAAAAATATCAGGAGCAGAGGGACCGAATGACTGGCCCCATTAGTCAGTCTGAGAGAAACTTAACTTTCAAGGCTCCTGGATGTGACTCTCTTAATGCAAAAGTGATAGAAAGACTTTTCTTTAGTTGTTCAGGCAGATGAATTCCTGCTGAAATTGGCTGCTACTAGACTAACCTGATGATACTCAGTTTAGGATTTTTAGCACCTTCTAGAAGCAGCTTTAAAAAAACAGCTTTTTTCTTCTTTTTTTTTTTTTTTTTTTTTTTTTTTTTTTTTTTTTACCGTGATCAGACTATTTAGAAGCTCCAGACACTGAAGAGGTGAGGGAGCTGGAAGTGCTGATTGAGGAAGACAGGAAAGTGTCTTTGTTTTGCCCTCATTTATGTGGACAAGCTGACAGAGTTGAAAGCGTACTTTCAATAACAAATACTAAAACCTGAGCATGGAGACTTGACCCTCCTATAAGGAGCAGAAGCTCCATCTCTTCTGCCTTAAAATGGCATTAACTCGCAATTTGGGATCCAAACATTTGGAAGTCCTGACTTCCTCTGTTGCCCTTTTTTGCTCATACTCATTTCTTCAAAGCCCCTTGAAAGTCACAAAGCAGCATGGCAGAATCAATATTCCACCAAGAGAACCTGACATTAGATTAGTCTAGCTACAAAGAAGAGTGGTAAAGCAGAGGAAATCAAATCACAGAGATCCATCCGAGAAAGAGGCAATGTGTGGTGTGAAGTGTACACAGCTAGCAGAATAAAAAGGGCATTCCAACTGAAAACAAAACCTCTAAGGTGTGTAGAACCTGTGATTGCTGCTGAAGGAGCTATGTTATACTGGTACTGAAATAAGGAAGTTTTAAAAAGCAATAAAACAGCCAAGGCTGATGGCAGTAAGCAGTGAACGGAAAAATCACTTTCTGTGCTATAGGCTGCTGAGAAAAAAAATGAAAACAAGGCCAGAGAAAGCAGGAAAGAGTTTAGATTAGTTTCCTAGAAAATATTTCTTTCTAAGTGAAATGTTAACGGTGGGGAAGATACATGAACTGCCCTGCAATGGCTGTTTGTATTGAAAAAAATGGTGTGCAGATTTTATTGGGTCGTCACTGGAAAATAACATTTTTTTTTTTCTTTTGCATGCATTGCATAAATTAGATTCCAGCTTCTGAGCCATGAAAAGCAAAAGCCTGTTTAATATCATACTTGCTCTGAGAGGAACAAGCCCCCTGCCATATTGTATAGCAAGCAGGAGACCATAGGAATGTATAGGAGACTAGTGGAATGTATAATTACAACAGGCATGAAATCTCAAGATAACTGAGAAGTTTTCCACATGTGACTGAATTTGCCTCTTCGTCCACTGTATGTATACTTATCCTCTGGAGGAACTTTAAAACCATAGAAAAGTTCATTTTGCACTTAACACCACACATTTTATAGAGATTGATTTTGTTGCATAGAGACATCCCTCATAATCTCTTTCCTCACCCTCAGGTATCATTTGTCTTTCTGTACTAGAGCCCAAAAGTCACTCTGACTGTGCTGGAAAGTATTTGGGAATATTAAAAGTAGAGATGACTTTAGCTAATGAAGAATGTAGAAGCTCTACACAATTTTTCTATTTGGAGGAGAAATCTGGCTTTAGATCTGTACATACCAGGTTTCCAGCATGCCTACACTTATGACCATTTGTTGGGTGGCACTGTGCCCATTCTCAGACACGTAATACAAGTTTCATGGAGGAACAGGCACCAGCCAAAGTGGAGCTGACAAGGAGAGCCTTCACATCAGGAGGCAGCTCTCACAACAAGCTGTGTTGATTAGCACTATACACCTCTGCAAGATGGTACCTCTGTGATCAGTCAAGACTTTTTTCCATGGGTCAGAGGTAGAGGCTGACAGAAGTTACTGGAGGCATAGTGGGCACCTCCCTCCAATGCCTTCTGATGATGCCTTCTGAACTAGTTTCTCTCTGGTGCCCCACTATCCCTTGTTTTCTCTTGGATATCTTGTAAACAGCAGGGAAATCGGTGAAAACCTGTTTTGCTTGGAAGTAAGAAAGTTGCAGCCCACTTTGTCGTAACTCTGCTCTTGGACTACTTCTGAGTTCTTCCTAAGACTCCCTACAAATAAACAACCTATGGAAATGCTTGCAGCATGGATAAGAAGGTACTGTTTCATACATATGGAAAGGCAACCTGATTCCCTAAAACTTGGAAAGAAGAACTAATGAGTCATGCTTTGGGAATCTTTTGAATTGCCTACCAGCAACAGAGCTACCTCCTACGTATCTCGCACACAGGAGACATGAGTTGCACGCTTGGGAGGCTGCCTGGCTGAGGGTTTACTGGGAAGGCAATGCCAGCTGACCGGACCCGAGGTTACTCCAGAATAACATATGTGGATTGTTTTGAAAATAGCAAACTCCATGTTGTGGAAAGGACACTGGAAGACAGACGTCCAGCTACATTAGCTGAGAAATCAGCTTTTCTTTAACACTTAAGCATTATTGATTTGTTTACTTAATTTTTGCTCTGAAAAGGTTACTTTACCTTAAGTTGGATAAAAATGTACATGGTAACAAGAGTAAACTTTTTTATGGCTGCATGGGGTTTTTATGACAAGGAGGCTATGGACTCAGTAAAAAATGGAAACACCAACACTAAAAGGTTTGTCTTTCTGAAGATAAGATAAAGAAAGTGTGCCAATAGCTCAGTATCACAAAGCTCAGGCACCTTATCCATTTGGGTTTGGAAGTTGATGTCTTCTGAGTGCTTATCCTATTGGTTTGAAATTTACAGACCTGCCGAGCTGGGAGGACTTTTTTCCATTGACTCCTAGGATTTTCTGGTTCTGTCTTAAACAGTTTCCAGAATTATATGCGTTCTTCCATTATTGGGAAGAACACAGAAGACAGACATATAAAGAAAGACACAGCAAAATACCCTTTGAGTTGAGTTCTCATGATAACATTTATGCTTTCAATGTAGAATCATAGAATCATAGCATCAGTTAGGTTGGAAAAGACCTTTAAGATCATTAAGTCCAACTGTTAACCTAACACTGCCAAGCCCACTAAACCATGTCCCTGATGTAGTTATGCTTGATGGGGATTTTTTCCAAAGTATTTCCTTTAAATTTCAAAATAGGGTGTCTTTATATCCAGAAGTATCAGTCAGGAGGTCCAAATATTTCTGCGATTCTCTTTGATTCTGATTTGCTGCATGAACCCAGGAAAGAAACTACTTTCTTGACTCTCATGTGGCAAACCATAGACTCCAATAACCTGATTCATTTCTGAGCAGAGGGACTTCTGGCATCATACTGACTTTTAAACCTTTGGTATGCAAGCTTGATCTCACTGTACTCTTATTAAAAACAAAACCCCTAAATAAATAATTTGCTGCTTCACTCCAGAGCTGTTGCAAGGCTGAGTTTAAAAAGCTTATGCAAAGTATAAAAGTATTATACTTTTTTTACTGTCAATGTAATCTTGCTTCCCAGATGAGTGGCTGCCTCATCTACCTACCTACCTACCTACCCACCTTTCCTCTATCTCAAAATATGCTGGAAATAATCTTTTGAAACTTCTTAAGGTATCTGATCAAGAAAGAAAACAGTATTCTGGATAGTGAAAACAACTTGACAAAATTCAACTCAACGTGACAGGTGGTGCTTTCCCTAAAATAACAATTCCTTGACGTGATTACAATTATGTCACAGCTGTGATGTACTATGTTCACTACCATGTGGTATCACATCATCTAATTTTATTCTCATACCTGGTTAGGTCTGATGACCAGCATGTCTTTTGATGAAGCTTGGTCTGACTCAAACACCACCCAGCTTGTGATGGGCCAGGGAAAAGACTGACACTTAGACCCTTGTGTTTTCACACCAGTCATAAATACTTAGAGCCCACCACACTCATATATTCTACTTTTTGGCAAATGAATATTCTCGATTGCTCACACCTGATTAACATGCAGTGCCTACTGGAGCACTAACCCTTTTAGGGAGAAAGGAGGAAAAAAAATCATGAGCTGCCAGAACTAACAATGCACTTATGAATTTATAATTGAAATGATGAAAGGCATCAGAAAGGAATTTTCAATTATTTACTAATTGTTACAACTAGAAAAATAATTATAGCAATTTATTGAAGGTTGCTTTAAAGCAGAGATTGCTTTAAAAAAGTTTTCCAGTGACTCAGTAACTTGAAAGAAATTCACAGCAGTCTTTGCATTACAACTAAGGAAGGAGACACTCTACAGCATGGCAAAAATGGACTGTTCTGAGTTGCTTTAATAGCTTTTCTGAAGTGGTTTGCAGCTGGACTGGCATTGTGTTGGTTTTGTGTCTGGTTTACATGTATGCTTTTGCTGAGCTCTAATCAAACTATGCTGTCAGTCAAACCTATAGCTAATCAGCAAAATTATGCCCGTTACTAGCATCTTGTGGTATTGATAGCTTCGTATCAGGTCCTGGTTAGGAGACACATACACAAATGGATAAACTGGAGAATTAAAAAAAAAAAACCAAAAAACAACAAAATCCACACAGAAGGATGATTTTGTCTTACCAAGTCTGATAATAGCCTTGGATCTAGAAAGGTCTTTCTTTTTTACACTTCATTTTCCCTTTCCCATTCTCCTTTTTACACTTCATTTTCCCTTTCCCCTTCTCCTTCTGCGAGAAGTCCTTACTGTTAGTCGTGATTGCAATTAGTTGGAGGTGTGTTTTTTGATTTGACTTTTAAATTCTTAGATTTTTTTTTTTTAAATGAGGAATTGAGCAATGTTCTCATTCACTTCTGGATTTAAGGGTAGGATTCAGATAAAGGTTCAGACATCTACAGATACGTGACACAGTGCCAGTCCAGCTGGGGGACATTTTAGAAAAGCCATTAAAGCAACTTAGAATATTCCATTTCTGCCACATACAGGGCTGCTTTGTCTCAAATTATAATGTGAAGACTGCTATTAACACCTTTAACCTCTGAGCCAGGCATCTAAGCTCCCATTATAATCAAGGGAGATTTAATCAAGTCAGCCAATGGAGTACAGAGAGCTATTTACCTGACCAAATGAAGATGTTTGCTTTTAGAGGAGACAAATAATTCTCCAGGGTCCATATCTGTACTGGCCAGATCTCCGTTGGCTACCATCAAAGGTTAAATTTCTGGCTTATGCAGATACCTAAATTTAGGTGCCTAAATCTTCAGATAAATTGTCTGAATTTGGTAAGCTGCAATGTGTTTGACATTTATTTATGCAATAGATATGCTGACATAAAGCATTCTAAAAATCAATTTTCCCTGCAGTACACACCATTTTTTCTGAGCATAAGCAAAGGGGTTTTTTTGGTCACATCGGAGAGTTCCAGGCAGAGAACAGAAGCTGTTGTGCTCAGCAATGTTTGTAGACATTACAGAAGAGTCGCAATTTCAGACAGCTATCACCTACATAAACCAGTGCTATAAGTAGATCTGTATATATGCAAAACTGAAGAGTCAACAACAAAAAAGGGAAACAAATCTTAAATACTTCTTTCATACTTGCAAAATTTTATTTATTCTTTGCACTTGTATTTATCTGAACAGTCTGCTGTCTTGTGACTTTTTAAAGGTGGCAAAATGTACATTTGTTGAAATGTCCTGCTTTGCCTCTGTTCTTCCTCCAGAGCTCTTCTTCCACAGGTGAATAAATTATGTCCTTACTTGCCCATTTCTTATTTTTGTCCTTTCTGCCTTCCAATTGTAGAGCATTCAGTCACTTCTTTTTTCTGTTTTCCTTTTTAACCTGATTCTTACTGGTCTGTTCCTTGGTCTCTTTTTTCCCCATCTACCCACGGGGCTCACTTTGCTTCTCCCAGAAGCAGAAGCATATCAGTTTGAATGCCAGCAGCTATTTCCTAAAAGTGAACTTTGCTTACAGATTTAAATTCCCCTCTTAGATCTGTGATGTATCTAAATTATTTTTTTAGAAAACTAGAAATTTCCACTGTGTTTTAAAAACAATGTCTGCACTATCTGCAGAAAAGAATACAAGTTTTTTCTAGGCTGCCACCTTGTATTTTCAACTCCCTATTGCAGCAGTTCTTTTTTATTGGATTGCACTGTAATTGTTCTTCACTAGTACAGTGAAATGTGAAAGTATAATCATCCTGCTGGCATTTCTTTTTTGGCTGTTTATTAAATAATAATGCAAAATGTTGGTAATATCATGCAACATGTCTATTACGGTTAAGGACACTTAAATACATGAGAATAAAAAGAATAAGTGCAACCTGGTAAAATTCTGAAGAACACTGTAATGGATATTATTGCTCAAATGCCTGAAAAAGCCCATTGTATTACACATCTGCAGAAATACCATTGTCAAATATGCTATTGGACTTAGAATGAAACACTGGGACATTTTCCTAGGTATTACGTGAGTACATGATCAGATTCTGTATTTATTTTCCAAAATGCTCAGTAAACCTGATCAGACATGGCTGGATTGCTAAGTCCCTAGGAAATTATGACTCCCTGAGTTCAGTTTTTTGCTTAGCTGCACGTAACTACTGGCATGAATGGCTGCAGCCCTGTGTCTTTCTCTAGCAGGAGAAATAGAGGTTGAGGGGGCTGATATTACACTGGCCATTGACCTAGACAAGTCTAGCTCCTCTTTACCCAGCTTGGGTGCAGTATCTCCAAGGTGAAAGTAAGATGTAGATCCAAATGAAACAAACATTCAAAATTAAAAGAAACAAAGAGGGAAGCATAGTTCAGGTAGCAAAATTGTGTTGTCAAACATAAATGTACAGAATACTTTTCTGAAAGCAGAGATATACTCCCTGTTTTAAAGAGAAAATCTGTTTTTATGAACCTTTGTTCATACAAACAACCTTCTTCATTTCAGTATTCCCACTGGAATCAGTGCAGCTTTTATCAATAGTGAGCAGAGCTGGTTTTAGATGTGACAGCTGCAAGCAGAGCTGGCAGTCAAGAAAAGAGAAAGTGGAAACTTTATTGTGGTCTCAGTCTGGCAGTGCTCTTCAAAGTGGGATGAACTTAATATTTATGCACACACCTGAGACTAGTTTTATGCCTCATGTTGCCCTTATGGCCAAGGATATTACTGCATCTTTATCTAACGTAGCCTTAGTTGTCTTGGTGACCAGTTCAGCTTTAATTCAACTAAGTTCTTTCTCACAAAATATTTCAGATTCAACCTTTCCTGATTATGTCATAATGATCTCTTTCAGAAAATGACAGCAACATTGGTAGCCCTTTTCATAGGTAAATGAGACAATGACCAATAGACCATGTTTTATAAGAAGTCTTTCGAAGCTTTTATATTAGCTAAACTATTTGCAAGTCTGGAGGGCACTTGTAGTCTGCTTGTTCTAAGTGTAGGAGGCTGAAGGGAGCTTGTTTCATTCTGCAAGATGTTATCTGTGAGTTAATATTTCAGACGTCATGGTAGAGGGAGGCCGTATAGCTCCTTGGATATGGTACTGCTATATCAGTTGAGATAACAGTAAGAACTTGATATAAAGAAGCTGTCAGGTTTGTCCCCTCCAAAATGAATATGAACTGAAAGCAGCACCCTAACCTGCCACCTTACTTCCTTTTTATAGCAATTTAAATATGTGCACATCAGTCATACTGTAAGGTAGTTGTTGCTCTTCTGTACAGCTTTTCTTTCCCTCTCCCATCCACGCAGTAGCTCTGTCTGACTCTGTGGCAGAAATCAAATTTGAATTTTAGCTGGAATAATGCATTTATGTTATATGTCCTTCCCATGCATCAGCACCAGAAGAACAGACAGGGACTGGGACAAATGGTGTCTTATGGGTCAAGTTTAGAGGACAGAGTAACATGGGTGATGGTGTGGTGGAAATCCACTACAGACTGCCTGAACAAGAAGTAGATGGGGCCTCATGTTTGCAGGGCCTGGTTCTCATGGGGGCTTTAAACATCCCATTATCTGCTGGAGGGACAACACAGCAGCGCACAAACAATCCAGGAACTTGCTGGACAAGCACTGATGACAACTTCCTGACACAGTTGGCCAAGGAGCCAACGAGAGGAGATGGGCCTCATGATCACAAACAAGGCAGGACTGGTCAGGAATGTGAAGGTCGGAGGCAGCCTTGGTTGCAGTGACCATGAGTAGTGGAGTTCAGGACTCTGAGAGGAAGAAACAAACCAAAGAGCAGGATCACAGCCCTGCACTTCAGGAGAGGAGACTTAGGCCTGTTTGGGGATCTGCTTGGAAGAATCCCATGGGATATGACACTGGGGTGAAGGCAGTCCTGAACAGCTGGTTGATTTTCAAAGACTGTTTTCTCCAGGCTCAAGTTTGGTCCATCCCAATGTGTACAAAGTCAGGCAAAGACAGCAGCAGGTCTGCATGCATGAACGGGATCTCTTGACAAAACCCAAACACAAAAAAGAAAGCATACAAGATCTGGAAGCAGGAAAAGGTGACCCAGAAGGGATATAAAGACACTGTCCAAGAGTGCACAGACAAGGTTAGGAAAGCCCAAGACCACCAGCAGTTGAAACTGTAAGGGACATGAAGGTCAGCAAGAAAAGTTTCTACAGGTACTTCAGGAGCAAAAGGAAGATGAGGAAAAATGTGAACCTTCTGCTGAATGGGGCAGAAGACCAAAGGCCAAAGGACACGGAAAATGCCAAGGCACTCAATGCCTTGTTTGCTTTGGTCTTCACTGGTAAGATTTGCCTTCAGGAATCCCAGAGTCCTGAAACCCAGGGGGAAGTCTGAAGCAAGAGATCAGGTTGGGGAACATTCAAACAAAACTGGGCTTGTGCAAGTCACTGGGACCTGATGGGATGGATACAGCCAAAAGTGCTGTAGGAGCTGGCTGATGTCATTGTGAGGCTGCTCTCAATTATCTTTGAAAGATTGTGGTGATCAGGGGAGATTCTGGGGGATGGGCAGAAAGCAAATAATACTGCTACCTTCAAGAAAGGCAAGGAGGAGAATCCAGGGAACTACAGATGGAGCAGCCTCACCTCAGTCCTGGAATAATCCTGGAAACTGTTTCCAAACATATGAAAGACAGGAAGGTGATTGTGAGCAGTCAGGATGGAGACACAGGAGAAATCAGGCCTTAGCAACACAATCACTTCCTATGGGGAAATGACTAGCTTGGTGGATGAGGGGAAGGCAGTGGATATTGTTTGTCTTGGCACTAGCAAGACTTTTGACTGTTTCCTATAACATCCTCACAAAACAACTGATTCTGTGATATGTGTGGAATAGACAGGTTTTAACCTTTACTGAATGGAGTTTGGTTTATGTGCTTCTTACTGGGTGTGTTCCCACTTAATGGTTCTCAGGCTAGGAAAAGATGTAACACTTTTCTCTCTCTTCTGATGAAAAGCAAAGGGATGACACCAGGGTTCCATGTGTCAGGACCTGCCAAATTAGCTCAGGAAAGGATTCTGATCCCAAATCAGATTGCTTTCCTTGCATTAAATTTGCAGATGTGAGGGTCTGGAGTAGTCTGGATTTGTCAGCTCTTTTGAAAACTGATTCATTTGAGAAAATGATTAGTTACAGATTTCAGAGCCTAAATGTAGGCACCCATCTTTTTAGTCTTGGCCATGGATTAGGCTTCTACTCATGCTTAATTCTCCTCTGTCTCATAGTATTTTAAAGCATATGGCTGAAGTTATTCTACGTCTTGCTAAATGTGTCATCCAAGCAACTCTGACACTTAAAATGTTAATCAGATGGTAGTCTTCCATTTGACAAGTACGAATATGACATCATGAAACTCTTGGTTTCTTAGATGCTGCTAAGTATATGCAAAGTATTGTGATTTGATGGGAATTTCGATTTGCCATAACTATGCATTGCATGAGAAAATATAAACAGATGGGTCACCTTGTGATAACGAGGAATAAAATAACAAATGGGAGAGTTTGTTGGGAGGACTTTTATAGCACTATAACTGAGAGCAGAAACTGAATATTAGGGCATTTGCTGTCAGGCTGAAGCCTGGCCAACGGCATTTCAGTTCCTGACTGTATGAGGTACTGTGCAGATCAGTATGTGGAGATACTGAAATTCACTTCTTAAAGATTATGTCTTACACCTGCTCCCTCTGCAGTATCCTCAGGTTATCTGTGTTCCCTGAATTCCCATGATACCATCTAGTTTATCACATGCCCAATATCCCTCTTGGTCCCCTTACCCTGATATCATTCCCTTACTACTGTGTTCCCTGCCTGTTTTCTGTTTTCAAGGCAAGAAACAATCATGTCTGGTAGCTAGGTTGGAATGATGAGTCTGCTGACTGGCCATCTGGTACTCACGGCAGGTTGGTCAGTTGTCTATTACTTCTCAAAATGGATAAATGCTGAATTCTGCTCTCCTTGTCCTCATTATCAACCACCTATTGATTTTCACAAAACTTGTTGGTGCTGGGTTCTCATGTGATGCCTCTCCCAGTTTAACTCTGGTTGAAATTAGCCAACAGGTTTAGAAGTTACAAGTGGAGTGGGATAAGATATTGTATTCCCTTAGCACAAGGGATCCTACAAAGATGGTTTCCATGAGTAGAGAAGATAAGCAAAGCATAGCAAAGCAAAGAAAAAAGCAGAATAGCTGCATATTTTGAATCCTAGCTACTGGAAATTGTTCTTTTCAACCCAGAGGGCTAGAGAAAAAAAGTAGCATTTTTTTTTGTTTGGGTCTTTATTCTTTTTCACTTTTAACTTTTTGTGGTGCTGTGGAAGAAAAATGACCATTGGTAGGATTCATGTCATTTGAATTAGATGTTTTAACTCATCTGTCTAGGCCACTCCATAATCAGTGGAAAGAAGGATATTTGAAAGAAGATTCATTTTATTTTGAGGTAGGTCAAATGAATCTTACGTTGATGTTCAACTCTCACAGAGTAAAATTAGCTAAGAAGAATCCTATCAAGTAAGACTAAAGATAGTTCAACCTGATTTTTTCATTTAAACATAAGGAAAAGCTTTTTTACTCTGAGGGTGATCAAACAGTGGACCAGGCTTTCCAGAGAGGTTGTGAGTCTCTATCCTTGGACATATTCAAAAGATGACTGGACCTAGCCCTGAGCAACCTGCTTTAAGAGACTCTGCTTTGAGCAGGGTGGTTGGGCTAGATCATCTCCAGAAGGCCCTTTCAATTTCAATCATTCTGTGATTCTATGATTCTGATTTCTTTTGCTACAACATGTGTGTCTAAGAAGATGGATTATACTAACTGATGTACCTGCACCTTGCAACGCTTCCTTTAAACTCATTATCTATTCTCCTGCTGGCTTAGTGCTCAGGTAGTGAAAAAATCTATATAATTATTATATATTCTATATAATTATATAATCTATATAATCTATATAATTATTATATAATAATCTAATATAAACTAACATAATACAAAGGTGATTGTCTTGAAAAGATGATGTTTACTGATGATCATAAAATGAATCATAGAATCATAGAACGGTTTGGGTTGGAGGGGACCTTAAAGATCATCTAGTTCTAACCCCTCTGCCATGGGCAGGGACAGCTTCTGCTAGACCAGGTTGCTCAAGTGTTTCCTAAGTGTTGTCACAACTAACAGGAATGTGTAGTGGAGCACACCACAACCTTGCAGTAGGCTTTTAAACAACTTTTTAAAGCTGAAGTACTCAATGTTTTCTTTGCCTCAGCTTCTCCAAGGCCTCCTGTGAAGGGGTTTCAGGGAGGAGGAGAATGACCAGCAGCAGATGAAGACTGAGTCAGGGAATGCTTGCAAGGACTTGACCCATATGGACTCAATAGGCTGCATCCAAGGGTGCTGAGAGAGCTGATAAAGTCCTTGCAAGGCTGCTCTTTATCATCTCTGAAAGATCATAGAGGTGGGAGAAGGTTCCCTAATGACCAGAGGAAGGCAGATATTGCACTTATATTCAGAATAGGCCAACACATCAACCTCAGGAACTACAGTTTGGTCTGCCTCACTTCAGCCCATGGGAAAAATCATAGAGTGAGCCCTCCTGGAGGACATTGCTGGGCACATGGAGGACAAGAAGGTAACAGGGAACAGTCAGCATGGATTTGCCAAGGATAAATCATGCCTAACCAATCTTATTGCCTTCTACAATAAAATGATTCTATGATCAGTGGATCACTATGAAAACACTAGCACACAGCCTACTCTGCCAGCAGTAATAAAATAGAGGTTCTGATTATTTATTTGGATAAATTTCAACTCAAATAATGATGAGGCTGCTGAAGAGCTTGTTGTCTATTCGGAGACACTTTTTGGAGCACATCCATGTTTCATTATGGAATCTATATCTTCACGTAACTATGACATGAGGCAGTCTGGTAAAGATATGCTACTTTTTTTTTTTTTTTTTTAGAATAGGAACTGTTTGAGTTCTTTTGTGCTTAATTCTAAGTATGCTGATATAGCTTGAATACCAGCATTTTTATTGCAGGTAATAGAAAGCACTGAACCCTGAGGTGAACAACAGATGAGGACCAAATTGCCATAATCTAAATCCAGCAGATCTGCTTCTTTTCCTATCTCCTCCTGACATGCCCACAAAGAGTGGGCTCATACCTCTCCAGGTCAAAGGCTTGGAAGCAGAGACAAAACTCCTCCTCTACTCATCCTCTCTCCTCTTCCTCTTCATATAATAAGCATACCTAACTACCTAAACCCAGATAAATTGCTTATCTACATTTTCCATTCTCCATTTAAGTCTTGTGGTTGAGATATACATACACATTAAACACTTTCAAGATCCATTCCTTCAGGGAAACAGACAGAATGGGATAACATTATTCTTTTTTTTTCTAAGCAGATTGGAATGACTTGCATGTAATGTAGCTTGAAACCTTTCTCTAACTCTCAAAGGGGAGCACTGAATTAAGCCTCTGATCTTTGCTCATCACATTAAGTCCATGTTTTCATCAAAACTGAACCAAGTAATTTGTCCATAATTCAATTTTATTTTCCTCCTAGATCTTTCTCCAAGATCCATTATTCCATTTTCATTTTAATATTATTTCTAGTGGGACTCAATATGAAAGAAATTATTCTGAAATTAAAACCTCTGCAGCAAAATTCTTTCCTAGTGTAATTATTTCATTTGCAATGGATTCCTTTGGTCTCACTTTAAAAACTCTTCCATTACTCAAGTATTCATTTTATATCTATACATATGTATATCTAAAATACCAGGAAAATAAAAAAAGCTATTAGATCCATGATAAAAAACAGCCAAAGAATTAACAGCTGAAGTAGAGGACAGTGCAATTATCTGAAATGCCAAACAAATAAAGGCTGGGAGACCCACCATGAAGTCACATCATGATTGTCTCATCTGTAGCCTAGGAATACAATACTGCCATTACTAGTAACAAGTCACAGGGTTTGTACTGAGTTGGCAAGGCTTTGTCTGAACTTTTCTTGACCTGCCTAGAGCTTTGTTTTCATTTAATCACAACAGCAATGTTTCCAATGATCAACTAGTTATGTCTAGCTTGCTTTACTGTTGCTTACCTGTATATGGTACAACTATAATTTTTATACAGATGGTAGTAGCAAGTAGGCATTCTGTGTAGAATGAAATATTTATAATTGTGACTTAATAATGTGGTGTGGAGAAATTCCCACCTGTCAGATAGCAGAGACCTGGAAGAATGGGTCTGCAGGGTGCAGTGGAGAGGATTGCAAGCAAGAGATGATAAGAGATGGGGTACAGGCCTTGCACTAGAGACCCCATGGCTCTAGTGCAGTGGGGTCTCTCACCAATGGTTATTTAAAGAAATGTAGATGTAGAGCTGGACAAAACTGGGTTTACGGGTAAGAAAGAACAAATACCTAACATACGTAAAATGTACCACATACAGTAAATTCACATGTAACGTAGCATTGTAGAGCAATGAAGAAAAAGAAGTGTATAGGTGAGCTAACAATCATAAGAAAAAGACCCCAAGTTTATCCTAGAGTGAAGAAAGAGAAACCGTCACCGCTTCTCCTGGTAAAGGACACCAGGTGCTGACAACTTGCTGAACCCTCTCCACCCCCACCAGACTGAAGCCATCAACCTATGAGTCAGAGGGGCAGTGGCAGCATGACCATAGCACCAGGAAAAGGGCTGCTGTATACACACATGGAAATATATGGATAACAATTGCAACTGAATTATTATTATTACTGAGATTTTTTTCTTGTGTAATAATATGCTTTTTTTTTAAATTTCTAAAAGTTATCTTTTTTGTTGGAACTTGCAGCCTATCTCTTCACTAGTTTATATTAAGACAGAACAGATCATCTAAACTCTCATCTGCAAAAATAGGAGACTAGATTCAGTGGTCCCCTAAGTCTAATCTAGTTCGTTGTTCTCCTTTGTTTAATTTAATATAATGTTATGAAAGGAGCTTCTAGGTGATGATGATTCATATCACTCAAAGTCTTTTGTGTAGAAAGTGAACTTCAGTCAAACTGTGACAAAATCTTAGCATGGTGATGCTGTGGGCTCCGAGGCAAACCACAGGAAACATAAATGGTGGCCTCCCTCAGACTTAATATCTTCATTTGAGTTGCAAATGTTTAATTATTGCTTTAACACTGTTTTTAACCATTACCATTCCAGGAAAAGTGTATGACTCTAAATAAACTAATTTGAATTAGGAACTAACTTCAGTGCTATCACTGCACTGCCTTTGGGAACATGGTCCAGACAGAACTTACTCCACATCTTAGCATGTTCCCAAACACAGACCCATGAATCCTTGGTACCTGCACCACCAATCACTCCCTTACCACAGTGTATAAAGATCAAGCTGTCTACAAACCCTAGGTAGCCCTGTGGCATGCACTTTTAGGGCCATGTGAGAAAGGACCCTGGATTGTCTTGTTTGCCTGACAGCCATGTGACAATGCGATGGAGGCAGGTGGGATATCTGGTGGACAGACAGAGCACAGTTGTCCCAGACAAACTCTAGGAGAGTACTTGCTTCTGTCTGCATTAATGGGTAATGCAGACCCAAGGTTTCTCTTCTAGTGTTTCTCAGAGAATATCTGGGTGCCTGGGCAGAGTTTCTGTCCGCACTGCAGCTGAATAGGATCTCTGGACTTCAGTATAGGCTGTACTGAGAGTATACGTGTGCCTGAGTCATTGATTTTTCCTGTAGCTGGACACTAACAGTTCAGGCCATGACATCTGGTGTGGGTTGTCAGGAATAGCTTTTACCTTCAGTGAAGCTTCTTTGCTTTGATTTCAGGAAAAAAGATCAGAAGTCTTAGGGGACACTTCTGTATACACTCACTCATTTGCATTTCTTTGTTGCTTATGTCAGTTTTGCAGCAAAAACAACCTTGGGAAAATGCTTGCATCTTTGCTTGGATGGAGTCAACTTTGTACTTTTAAGTTGCAGAAATTAGAATCATTTTGTGTGTGAGAGGGGGATAGAAGGAGGAATGAAATACAGCATGTTTCTAATGAATGAAGGCACATCAGAACTAAACCCACTGTGAAATAATACAGAAGTTGCATTTAACATTTCTTTGAGGCTGCAGACATAATCTGTGCTACTGAAAGATGGGATTCGGCAATATGAAGAAGCATGATTTCCTAGAGGGAATGAAATACTGTAGAACATGATATCTGTGCTCTCTGTTGTGACTGGTTTATGCAAATCTTCCCACCTTCCGTCCGACATTTATCTATTTATTCATCTGCCTGACATTATCACCTGCCAGCACTCTAGGTGGCAGGACTGCCAGTGTGGCTTTTTCCTCTGGTGTCTAGTACAGTAGCTTTTGTTTGTCTAGAACAGTAGTCCTTGTTTAACATTCCTGGCTACCACTAAAAATAGAAATATGTATTATTTATAATAGGAGTGTGATGGGTTGACCTGGGCTGGACACCAGGTGCCCATCAAAGCTGCTCTATCACTCTCCTCCTCAGCTGGACAGAGGAGAGAAAATATAATGAAAGGCTTGTGGGTTGAGATAAGGACAGGGAGAGATCACTCACTAATTACCATCACAGACAAAACAGACTTGACTTGGGGAAATTGGTTTCATTTATTACTAATCAAATCAGAGTAGGATAATGAGAAATAAAACCAAATCTTAAAACAACTTCCCCCCACCGCTCCCTTCTTCCAGGGCTCAACTCCACTCCCAGTTTTCTCTACCTCCTCCCACCTCAGCAGCACAGGGGGACGGGGAATGGCGGTTGCTGTCAGTTCATCACACATTGTCTCTGCCACTCCTTCCTCCTCAGGGGCAGGACTCCTCACTCTTCCCCTGCTCCAGTGTGGGGTCTCTCCCATAGGAGACAGTCCTCCATGAACTTCTCCAATGTGAGTCTTTCCCATGGGCTACAGTTCTTCACGAACTGCTCCAGCGTGGGTCCCTTCCACGGGCTGCAGTCCTTCAGGCACAGACTGCTCCAGCATGGGTCCCCCGCGGGGTCACAAGTCCTGCCAGCAAACCTGCTCCAGTGTGGGCTCCTGTCTCCACGGGGCCACAGGTCCTGCCAGGAGCCTGCTCCAGCAGGGGCTTCCCACGGGGTCACAGACTCCTTCGAGCATCTACCTGCTCCAGCATGGGGTCCTCGCCAGGCTGCAGTTGGATATCTGCTCCACCATGGTCCTCCCCAGGCTGCAGGTGGACATCTGCTCCACTGTGGACCTCCATGGGCTGCAGGGGGACAGCCTGCCTCACCTTGGTCTCCCCCACAGGCTGCAGGGGAATCTCTGCTCTGGCACCTGGAGCACCTCCTCCCCCTCCTTCTTCACTAACCTTGGTGCCTGCAGGGTTGTTTCTCTCACATGTTCTCATTCCTCTTTGTGGCTGCAATTGTGCAGGTTTTTTCCCCCGTTCTTAAATCTGTTATCCCAGAGGTGCTACCACCTGATGATCTTGGATTTGGCCAGCATTGGGTCCATCTTGGAGCTGGCTAGCATTTGCTCTATTGGACATAGGGGAAGCTTCTAGCAGCTTCTCACAGAAGCCACCCCTGTAACCCCCCTTCTACCAAAACCTTGCCATGCAAACCCAATACAAGGAATTAGGAATCTTGAATAGTAGTAGTATTTAACTTTGGCCAGCCACTGAACTAAACACTTTATGCCCTGACAAGTTATGATGTGGTGGTACAGAGATTCAAGTGGGAGGAAAAAAAGGCACAGAGGCTGTGAAAATCTATTAGACTAGTATACAAATGTCAAAAGCTAAGGCTGGGTTTTTTTCAGTGCTGTTGAATACCAGTTGAGAGATAGAGTTATGTTTTTCATAGGACAAATTCATGACATGAATCATTCTTCCCTCCTGAATCACACTGTAATGACTGTGCCAGACAGGTCTGCTGTAAGAAAAGAATTACTATTTCCTTATGCTGATCAGTACAACCAGGGCTGAGGGATCAGCGTGTGATACCTAGGAGATGGCATGTGATATCTAGGAAGTGGGTATTGCAGGACCTGTTTCTGTGAGGCTACAGCCCTAGGTCTCTGCTCAGAGGCACACCTCTAAAAGTGCCCCATTCCAGGTCAAATTTCCTCCTATCATTTGTGGATCATGATATTATTTCACACACTCACTGGTATCAAGGTCAGACTTCCAGAAGAAGTCTTTTTTTAACATCCTGCAAGCTCTTGGCTTTGCATGCTCTTGTACTCCCATCTGAAAACAAATCTCACCTTTCTGGTCCTCAACTTTTGTGGTGAATTCCTAAAAGCCTGCTTTCTTCTGCCTGGTGTAGGTGCTTCCAAAAGGATCCAGTTCAGCTAGAATAAGCTTGTAGCTTACTAAAAGCACTTGAGATGACTCTTGAATTCTCCTTTGCCTTTTCCCTGAAACTGAACGGACTCTGGAAGCCAACCCATCATGTCCAGTTGCTAAAATCCAGGCAGAAGTTTCGAGAGGTGGAACTCTAAAGCAATGAACACTTACTGTATTTTGAAAGAGAAAGCTCCTTACTGGCCAGGAGAAAAGAAAAAGAAAAAAAAGATCTTCCAGGCTTCCTGTTCACAATTATTTTGGGGTGAGCTGGAGCTAAAAGCATGGGTCAACTGATAGGTGTCTAATCCCAGGGTAGAGCCCCATGATTCATACCACAAATTAGACTTTGAACTCACCCAGAAACAATTATCATTTATATGCTGCTGGTAGGTGAACCTTTTCCTCTTTCTCTTCAGTTCTTCCCTTGACACTGAAAAGTCCCTCATATAGACATTTGGCAGCTAAAGCTGTATGACAAAGCTACACTGAACCAATATGATAGGAGGCAGACAGTTTCCTTAGCAACTTTAAAGCAAATTTTAGAGCAATTTCTCCCCAGTCTGGTACATTTCAGTATAACATTCAGCACCTCCTGGCTGGAAAACTCTGTATTTATGGCCACTTGAACTGACTAGGCATGATCAGAAGAAAAAATAAAGGTCACCCAAACTGACTCCTTCAGTCAACAAGCTCATGCATGGATGTACTCCAGACATAACCTCGGAGCTCCCCTAATCTCCAGTTCTCTGATGTTTTCTGATGAAGCAGTTCTCAGACTGAAGGGATGACAAACCCCGCTGTCACATCCTCGGTTGTGGCTGCAGTGGAAGATTTTTCTGACCAGAATTTTGTGTTTGGTCCTCTACTTCCTGAAAGTCAAAAGAAATTTAAAGGCAGCAGCAGTTTCATCACCTTTTGTCCATATATCATGGTTGAAACATCAAAGTAAGCTTATCTAATAGCATTTCAGTAAAGACGTGAAGTCAAGCAAAACCAACAAACTTTTATCTGCAACATGTACAGGTAAAATGAAAGAATCATTTGGACTTCAAGGAGCTTCTAATGAAGCATGGTATTCCAAAATTGCCCATACAGCCTGGATATAAAATATGCTATGTCTTTGTTTGTAGGAAAAATTTGGAAGCATAGCCACTACATGAGTTTTATATTAATCTGTCTGCAGGCATATTAGCAAACCGGCCTTCTCAGACATGAATTAGTACAATGACAGAAAATTATGCTTGTCATGATGCTTGATAAGGTCAGTAAATGCTGTATATGTAAAAGGCATGAGGTATGCTTGACAATATAAATGAGATCAACAAGGAAATCTTCCTATTGAAATTCCCTGCACAATGTTGCATTTAGTATTGATAAAATGACTTCTGAAGCCAGGAAATACTTAGGAAAGATACTTGTAAAGCACTAACAAATATCCTTCTTGAAAGTGTACAGCTAAACATGATCACGGATATCCATTTGAGTTAAAATTTTTAATTAACAAGAATTAAGTATGTGTAATATAATTTATGCAACAAATATAATAATATGCAAACAAGATTTATTCCTTCCATTTTTACTTGATTAAAAATTGTAAACCTCTGTAGTGTCCAGGTCTCCTATTTATGTACAAGAGAGAAATAGTCCGTATGATCTAGCATGGGAAATGAAGCCAATAGATAAAGCTCTGGCCTGTGCATAAAGTAACCTTGTAATGAGCTCTCACTGCTGAAAAAAATATTTATAAATTCTGTAAAACATTCATTTGGATTTTTTGTGCTTTTCCTCAGGATTTCACTCTGTCTGTTAATCAGAATCTGACAGAATTGCATTGGAGAAAACAAACATCCAGTGCTGCCAGGGCTGGGGTACTGAGCTAAGTTAAACATATCTTGTGAGGTGCTAAAGATAGGATTATTTTTTTCCCTTTAAAACACAAACAAACATCACTGGAAACCCTGGGTGCCATATGCCAACAGCTGGGTAACTAAGTGACATATCCAAATGTGCATGCATGTGGCTCTGAAATTTTAATTAATCTGCTCCAGAGAGCACTCTCACTTGGAAGATTCAGAGAACAAAATGCAAAGATGTGGTACAGATTTGAATTTGTCTATTCAGTTTAATGTGACATCCAGAGCCCTCTCTGCTTTTCTTACTTGCACTTTTTTATTTTTCTACAGAGTAAGATATTTACAAGTAGCTTTCACAGTCTTGGGTAGCCTGATGCTACCAAGGAAGTGGGATAAAAAATTAGCTCTGGTACAAACTATTCAGAGGAAACCTGCTACTCTTGTTTAGATATATTTTGGAGAAAACTTAATTTTGTTGTTCTCTTTTGTATAGGAAAATACTATATCAGAATGCAAACATAAGCCAGCATGTATTTTTTTTTAAGAACATTGGAAAATTACTATTGAATACAGAGGGGTCACCAGTGGAGGTACAGAAGGAAATAATTAAGGAGTTTACTAGGTAGTTAAAAGTTTGTCCTTGAAAGAGCATATGAAGAAAAGTTGGGTGGGGAAAAAGGTCTGACTTGATAATGACCACCTATTTCTCTATTAATAATCAAGTGATTGCACAGGAGACATCTAATTCTCTGGCTATATATTGCAGTCTTTGTTCAAGGATTTATGCCCTGGTCTTCTCTGGGATAACAGCCCCCTTATCTTACTTTGCTCAATTCCTTGTCTTCAGTCCTCCCATTTTGCTTCTCTAACATGTAATTTCTATCAAAACACATCTGACACTCACTTGGACTGATTTACAGCAGAATAATTTACACCACTTCTGAATGTTGACCTTACAGTTGACAATGTAACAACCATTATTTTTGTTGCCATCAAAGACTGAAACAGGAATGTCCAGAGAAGAGCACGAGCCTCTGCAGAGGAAAAGATAATTCCCTGGGCTAGGTCTGCAGCAGATCAGTCCTGTCTGTGGAAGAGTCACATGTCCCACAGTGACCCTGAGATTGCATTGGGCTAAGAAATTGCGTTGCGCTATGAAAAACCTCAAGGACTACTTGGGGGTATTATTTATTTAAGGCGGAGTTCCCTGTTCTCAGCAGCACCAGTAACATTAGTAGTGTTCAAATCCCTTCTGTAGACATGTGGAGCTGCTGCTGGTATTTAACAACATGCCAAATACCTACGTGTGAAACATGGCTAATTGCCACTGACAGCACATTCATCCCTGGGTACCCCATCAAGCTAACTGTAGTGAAATGTTAATATGCTGGCATCAGTAGGAAATGCATACATGTCCTCAAAGGCTGTGTCTTTTTAGACAGTGCTGGTGCCCCCAGTCATGCAAATGGGGTGGCATGTATGAGTGCACCACCAGTACCCTTCTGCCTGGCAGGACATATCTAAGCCTCACAGTGGCATGAACTCTGGACGTCATCGAAGCACACAGTCATAGCTGGGAGCTGGGGAATGCTCCAGGTCCTTTCGGATTTGAGTTAGCCATTAGAGAACCGTGCCTGAAAGCACCTAATAGGCAAAATTAGGATAAGTCTTCAGGAGCAAGCTTGCCCCCTTGGTTTTAAACTTTTCTTCCCCTCCCTGTCAAAAGGAGTACTCCTTCAGGCTCTTTAAGATTTTGGAAGTTGTCAAAAGCCAAGCTGAGGCTGGGAAGTGGTGCAACATAATGGAGAACCATTTGGAGAACCAAACAGATTTGAGGACCCAAAGTCTGCACTGTCTGTGTATTTCCAAGGCAGTTTCACCTGGACTAACTAGCTCTGCTCTGGCCCTGAGAGTTCAGGGCCCACCAGTGGCCACAGCACCCAGGTGGGTTCCTCTTCTGGTTTAGCTTCAGCTGGAAGAAACCATTTGTGTGCTGTGAGGTCACTCCACGGTACAAACCAAAGTGGGAAAAAAAGGCTATTTGCTTCCAGACCACACTCATGATCCAAACCGCAATGCTGCTGTAGACGTACTCAAAGTTAGATCGTATTTCAGAGCTGCTCTTCTGAAGTCTCCTACTTGGGGTAACCTAGAGGAGACTAGTTTTCAGTGGGTGAATTAACTAATATCTTGAGATGATCAGAGCACTTTAAAGCATTTCTGGTGAGACAGTTAAATGTGGATTTTACCTAAAATCATCGGTCACATATGACAGCCATGACTGCAAGCTAAAAGAAATTTAGATATAGGTGAGAAACAGTCATGCCTCTTTTGCTTTTCTTTTCCAGGGAAATATTGCTCACCAGCAATAGTCTGTTCAGCTTTCTAGTCAGAATAATATTCTTCAAGACAACAAAGAGTGTATTTTCAAATTTATAAGCCAATGCAAACTTGAGACATAAGGGAGTCTTGAGAATCAACTCAAAAGCTGTAAGTTGCCAGGTGCAAGAAAGCTGAATGTTAATGAGCTGCCTGAGCATAAAGTAAACGCCAGAAAAAAACTGCAACTGGCTGTAGTGAGGAAGAATTAATAAAATCGTCAGTCCCTGCAGGGAAGTATTTGCTAGGTAAAAGTATTGCACATTTCAGCTGGTTGGCAGGCTCCTGATCTGGGGACCATCAGATGTTAAGAGGAATGTCCTTTTTATTCTTATGGTTACTGATGTGCCATAGCTGCTGCCACTTCTGGGGATATATCTGTTGTGCTTTTGAATACTTGGATCAGAAGAGGCAGTGGTTTGGTGATGAAGAAGAAAGGAAACCAGGGACAGTCAGGGGAAACATAGAAAGAAAAATTTTCCCTATTCAGCTTTATTGACATTTTTGCTTTTGTGGTGGGCTGACCTTGGTGTTATCAACACCCTTCTAGCTACCAATACAGAGCACAACACTATAAGGGCTGCTATGGGGAAAATTAAGTCCATCTCAGCCAGACCCAATACAGCTGTATATAGGTACAGCAAGATTGATCAGTGTCTAGCTTTTCTGAGATTAGCATCTATGATATACTTTTTTTTTGTTTCCAGTGCTTTCATTCACACTCGGGTTTTGCCTGTTGTTCATGTAAAATTACCGTTTCAGATGGACTCTTGTTCCCTATGGCCTTATTTACACCTAAGAGTAATAGATTTTGTTGACTTGACACGATCCTTGTTGTGTATTCTATTTTCATACAAGGGCTCCTGATACTGCTTCTGTTGAAGCTTAGCCATCAGCTGTGGGAAAAATTAAATCTATCCTATTTAATCCATTGCAGTCATCTGACATAGGCAAAGCTATTTCTTTCACATCCACAGTCACATGCCTGAAATACACTCTGATTCTTCTGCTAGCTGAAGTTACTGCCAAAGTAATGGAAGTAATGAAAAAATCTGATAAGGTTTTCAATAAACTACATCTTATATATGGGGAATATAAGGCATGTCAGCAAGCATGGAGTTCAAGAAAATAAGTCTTATTGAGCAAACAGGTGGAGGGTTTTTTTTGGTGCAGTTTCAGATTTAGTCAGTAAAAGCTGAGTAAATATGATAAACTTACTGGAGTTTGAGTTGACATAATGCAAGATTTTATAAAAAGCTTAGTATCAAGAATCAAGCATTAAATGTTCAGAAATGTTAATGAGAAGGTGCCAAAGGATGGAAGTTTATGAAAAATTATTTTTTTAAATTGAACGGAGGGTTTTTTCTAGTGAGGGTGTGCAAGGCTAAAGATAAAGTCTCATGATACTCAGCATATCTACCAGGAATTAGGAAGTAAATATGCATGATGCATGAAATCTCAGATGGCAAAAAGTGATAAGAAAGGCCCAATCAGGGGGTGGACTATGGAAAGCAATGGATCTGAAAGGGCTAACACATCATAATAGAAAAGCAGTTGGAAATGAGTCCCTAGTGCAATGGTATGGCAAGGGTGAAGGGAAGCCCTGCATGAAGAACTGGTTAGAGAAAGAATTTTCTGTTGGTATGTAGGTCTGCTGGAAGGAAAATACAGCAGCGCATAAGCAATCCAGGAGGTTTCTGGTGTGAATTTGTGGCAACTGGAAGCTGTTTCCAAACATATGGATAAGAAGTTTATTGGGAATAGTCCGCATGGATTTACAAAAGGAAAATTATGCCTGACCAACTCGATAGTTTTCTGTGATGAGACGACTGGCTCACTGAAGAAGTGGGAGCAGTAGGTATTGTTTGTCTTGACTTTAGCAAGGCTTTTGACACTTGCGTAACATCTTCACAGACAAACTACTGAAGTGCACGCTAGATGTGAAGAGTGAGGTGGAGAGAAAAACTGGCTGAACTGCCAGGTTCAAAGGGTTGTGATCAGCTGCACAAAGTCCAGCAGGAGAGCAGTCAGCAGGAGGATGCCAAAGGGGTCAACACTGTGGACAATACTATACAACTTCTGGGAGGAGCAGCTGACACACCAGATGGTTGTGCTGCCATTCAGAGGGACTTGGACAGGCTAGAGAAATCGTCTGATAGAAACCTCATGAAGTTCGACAAAGGAAACTGCCAAGTTCTGTCTCTGTGGAGGAATAACCCCAGGTACCAGGAAAGCCTGGGAGTGACTGGCTGGAAAGGAGCTTTGTAGAGAAGGACCTGGGGGTCCTGGTGGACAACAAGTTGACCATGTGCCAGAAATGTGCCTTTGTGGCAAAGAAGGCCAATAGCCTCCTGAGCTGCATTAGGCAGAGCATTGCCAGCAGGTGGAGGGAGGTGATCCTTCCTTTCTGCTCAGCTCTGGTGAGACACATCTGGAGTTCTGGATCCAGTGCTGGGTTCCTCCCAGTACAAGAGAGATATGGACATAGTGGAGCTATTGTGATGGGCTACTGAGATGGTTGGGGATTTGGAGCATCTATCATAGGAGGAGAAGCTGAGAGGGCTGGAACTGTTCAGCCTGAAGGAGAGAAGACTCAGGTGGATACTGTCACTGTGACTCGATGATGTCCAGATTTTCCTTCCATACTCAGCTATTCTGTGATTCTGTGCAACTATGCTTATATGGTATTGGCTATACACAGCTATGTTTGCATATGGCATATGTTTCTGTATGGCATAGTATACTTAGTAGTGGAAATACTGTGTCTAGTTATGGTGTTCATATTTTAAAGGCTACCAAGAATGAGTGCAATGAGCTGTATGTGACTACAGGTCTTTGCTATTCCATGCTCCAACAAAGGACCCTAGATAAAAGAGACATGCCAGACGTCCTCAAAACAAGAGTGGTATGTGGACACTAGTCATATATAGATTTACAACACACAGATGGCTTCAGTGTCTGGATGTCCTCATCTGGCGAACTGTCAGTAGAAGGGAGCCCAGCCAAATTCTGTCATCATTCCTTCTCTCCACAAACCCAAGGAAGTGTTTCACAGTCAGGAACGGGCTGAGGGACAGCAAGCTCTGGCCTTGCCTGCTGATGCAGTGTTTTGCAAAAAGAGGCGATACACAAACATTCCATAATTTCCAAAGATCTTACTCTACAGTGTCCCCTAGAGGCCAAACCTGCCCAGTTTATGTTATCAGAGCAGTAAAACGGTGTTTATATGCAACAGTCTTTCCTCTTGCCTGCAATTTCCACACAAAGTCTTTCATGATGCCAGAGATTAAAGAAACTAAGGAACCAGCCTCCCTGCTGAGGGCTCTAACAGACTCACAGTCTTCCTGGGTCAGGCAGAGGGGACAGAAATACTTCTTTTCTGATAAGCTATAGCTGTGCCTTTTTGATGGGTTTTCTGGAGGTCACTCAGCTGAACTCTGTCAGCTCGTTTCTAGTCTACCTTTCAAACAAAAGTTAAAAGCAGTTTAATGTTTGGGGGTGGGGATGGGGATTGTTTGTTGTTGGTTTTTTTTTTTTCCCCTTTTAAGCCAAATGGACACTTGGATGTTGAGACAGGCTAAATACAGTTTGGGGAAGTTCAATGCCGTATGATAATGTGTCAGATGGTAAAAGGACACAGTCATTCCTTGCCCTTCCATTTTTTCAGTCATGACTTGTATGCTGAGGAGGGAAAAACGTGGTATAAGAACTGTTCTATTGATTGCACATTGCTCCAGGACATGGGAGAGAACAGGAGTCCTTGGGAAGAGTTGTTAATTTTTTAAATTGTTTTTTAATTACACTGAGGTTTGTAGCAACTCTGTTACTACACTTATGTACCTATGTTGATACTTGTAAACACAAATGGCAATATTACTACTTTTGTGTTCTCCACATAAGGCTGTTTCCACATGAATTCAGATGGAACAATACCAACTTCTTAATCATAAGGAACACTTTAAACCACCATTAAATCAGGGGTATAAAGTTATAGATGCACATATTGCATCTGAATACTGAAATTGTCAAGCTTGATTCAGTGCATTATGCAAGGCTGATGTAATCTCAGCCAAGAATATACAGCTCTGTGAACCCGAGATCTGAATTCAAGCCCTTGTGGTCTAGATGAAATAGCTCCAATCTCCTGAGATGAGAGCGATCTCTGAATTACCAGTCTTACGAAAAGGCTAAGCTAGTAGACTGTGTGAGCATGGGGGTAAACTGAGTATATCTCACCAATCTGCTAGATCAGGGCAGGATACTTTTGATCAATCAGTACATCACCAGCATGGTGACTCTTTTCACTACTTGTGCACAGCAAAAAAAAAAAATAGACTGTAGCTTTGGCATTTATCCTTGCAGTTGTTCATTAGCAGGTGACTGTTCCCACTGTCCAATTTCTAATACCCAAGCTTAGAGACTGGTCTTTCTCTCATTATACAGCATTCATGCAGGTAAAGAAATGTCAAAGATTTTTACCTCCTTTTGTAGGTTCCTGAATACACTGGCAACACAGGTTATGGATGATTTTCCTGAATTATTCTTCTAAAATTAGTAACTTAAATTTTAACCTTCATCTCGTTTTGATGCTTGAAAAAACTATTAGATGGCAGTCCACAAGAAAAAGGATATCCCCAGAAGGAGCAGCTTCTCTCCAAGCAGCTGGGAGACCAAAAAACTACCTGCAGCTCTGTTTGTGGGGAAATGAACAAAAAGATCTGTAGATCTGGCTAAACTGTAAACCTGCTAAGAATTCTTTTTAAAGGGTCTGAAGTAACTTTTGTCTTATTAAAAATTCTTCTGAAAGTTCTCAAATAAAATTTTCATTGAGTAAGCCAGCTCCAGACACGACATAAAGCTCTTGTTATTTTCAGCATGCCATTTCTTAGTTTTCCTGCAAAGGAGCATAATTTGGTGCATACTGTTTCAGAGGCTTAAATTACATTCCTGATTATTTTTAAATAAGTTTTAAATCAGTTTACCAAGTATTGAACAGTAGAGATCAGTGATGTCAAAAAAAAAAAAGCTTTCTCTGCTTGAGATGTGATTTGCTTCTTGATTAATAAATTTTACTGTATCTTGCACACTTTGGAAAATAATTTCTTCACTGGTAAGATGTAAAAAAACCATAGAAAAGCTCCTGTGCCTGGATCACAATCTTCCTGTTGAAAATAGGAGTTTGTCCCTGACAATCTAAGTCATGAAAAGGATGGAGATGTCTTCATACATTTCTGAAGAGCACATTGCTTTCACTTTGAGAGATGTATTTTTCTGTACCTGACTGGACAGGGACAGATGGGATTTTTTTAATAGAAACTCAGCCCTTCACCAGGTCACCAAATGGAAAGCAGAACAGATACTTTTAAGAAGCAGAAAGATGAGTCTTAAGCATGGCTTTTCTAAGGACTGGAACACTCCATTGGACAGCTGGGACCTGACAAGGTGTGAGGTCTCTGACTTCCTCCAATAATATATGAAATCAATTGCCAGACTGGCAAAATGTAACATTCCTGCCCTGAATCTATCATCATTACTTACACTGAGTTGCATTTTACTATTGACTTCCTCCACAGGGTGAGTGCGGGGAAAGTTCCTACTCATTGTAAGTGCTGGGAGCTGCATCTAGTCCTTGGAAGCTAAACAATAAATTTGTATCAATATCATGTTCAAATACTCTATAGGATGCTTCCACAGAGAAAGTAAAATGTCTGTGTCTTTCTTTTTAAGAATGCATTAAGAATACAAGGTCCCACACATAGACGTCTTTTCATATCTAAATAAAGGTTCTTTAGCCTTTTTGATAGGCAGTCTTAAATTACATTAAAGGCAAAGATGGAAAACTCTTAGATCTTTTGGAGATGGAGACAAGTCAGAATGACTTCTAGAAGGTAAGATAGTCCAAGAGACTACTCTGCCAATTTATTCTGCCAGAAGTCTGCAGTAGACCACAGAAAGTTGTTAAAACTCACACTTTATTTGAACACACAATAGCAAAAGATCAAATGATCTGAAAGTGACTGTTAAGGAAATTTAATAGTCATGGGGTAGTAGAGTGCAGTCACAGATTGGACTCTGTCTACGAAGACAGACAAAAATAGAAATAGGTGACTAATTGCCAAGATTGGTGACTGACACTATGATAGCAGACAAAAATTCAACCTTGGCAAAGGACACATCATTGGACTGTGTCAACTGAAAAGTTCATGCTCATTACAAGGTTCTGGATGAACTGATTAGTTGTAGCTATAAATATGTATATAGTTACATACATATACATGCATATACACACTTCCATATTTTAATTTCCTATCCATCACAGTACTCTGCGGTTTCCATGATGCTGTTGCCCTTTCCAAAGATCATTCTTAATTCTGAACGGTGTTATTGTCTTGTTTCTGTTTCTTATTCCTATAAAATCCTTCATCCTTCTAGTAGGGAGAAGTGTCAGACCCATCTATAATTACTTCTACCCTGAATGCCAGGGCATGAGGGGAATGTGACAGTCAGCCAAAGCGGAACATACATACTTGTCTATTTTTTCTGCAGGTTTATTTATTAAATAAGTGTCATAGAAATAGTGTGTCATGGTTTTTTTCACAGTTCTCCACTCTCATTAGCTGTAAATACAAAACTTTTTATGAATATGGCTTTGTGCTTCACAGGATTTTAACGTCCATTAACATGAAAGCAAAATGCACTGGATATTATCCACCTTCCTTGATGTAACTCTCATGAGCACACTGGAGCTATATGAGGAATAATTTTGTTGTCTTCTATCTTCTTCAAAATACATGGAAATTATTCTATTCTATTCTATTTTCTTCTATAAATCTCAGTGCAAAACTAACTCTCTGTTGTATTCACAAACAGCTTGTTTCTCAGTTCAGGAGGAAAAAGTGTCTTTTAAAGTTACCAGAGCAACCAGCTCTGAATTGCAGAACATTTTCTAGGCAAGACAGATAGTCTTTATTTATCTTCTTTCTCTTTTTATAAAACAATATATCTTTTAAAATTTGAAGCTATTTTCTCTCATTAATTATGTGTAATTTTAAATAAATTTTAACTAGCGTGACAAAGACAAGCGAGACTGTTGACACAAACAAAAGCAGGGTCCAGAATATCGAAACACACACTCTGTGGAAGGGGTAGGACTGCAATTTGCATTAATTAAACACACATCTATGGCTGCCTTGTCAACTGGTCTTGATCACCCCTCGCCTGGCTCACACTGTTTGATAATCTTTTCAACCACGTACCTCTTCCCAGCTCATCACTTTTGCTGCACAGCCCCTCCATCAATGCACCCCTGTCCTTTCCCCCCTGCCCCAGGTGTTTCCTGGTCCCTCCACCATCTCAGGGTTCTTATTCAAGTCCCAGCTCCTTGTCCATCCCTCCGCTGAGCCAGCTCTGAATGCCTCCCCCTTCCAACATTTTAAATCTTCCCCCTAGTCCTTTTCTTTCTCTTCTTCTCACAAGAAAAACTCACTTTTACCCTCTTCCCATCTCAGTCTTTCACCTGAGTTGCCCTTGCCCCACAGCATCTTTGGGTCTGAGCTGACAATTAAAATCCATCTTCCAACTGATATTTTACTTCCATTTCTTCCTAATCTCTCTTTCCATCCATGATCCCAGCCTCCCTTGTCCTCTGCTTCTCTTTCCCTTTCCATTGTCTCCAGTCTTCATGTGACAATCTACTCCCTTTCCTCCTCCCAGCCTGTTTTTTATTCCTTCTGCTAGCCTGTGGCCTAAACCAGGAGACGTCCTTCCCTTAAGTAATATTCCCAGAGAGCTTCAGTGAGAAGGGAAGCCTGAAGTTGTGTAGTCCATTAAAATCTGGTGGAAAGAAGAAGAGATAAAGGAAACAAACCAACAAGCAGGCTGAAAAGATGTTCAGTTTGCATATTTTTTTTTAATCAACTTTGAATGACATTTCTGTTGAAAGGGCAAATGTGTCATAAAATGGAGCAAAGTTTATACCTTACGGATGTTTTAGAGTCTGGCACCAATTAACCATGTCTAAGTCTGGCTAGGACGTTTGGTCATCTTTGCCTAAAGCAACAATTTGCAGTCTTGTGGTACAAAAGTCGTAGGCAGTAAATGGGAGAGGACAGTTTATCTAAGGACTGTTTGCTTTTTCTTAAATATGTATGAAGGTTTGTTCTTCATGTTACATGTTCTTTTCTTTTCAGAGCATGTGTGAAATACTGAAGCAAATTAGTGGTATAATGCTACAGCAGCAATGAGTGATGGTGTGGTGGCAACAGTTCTAGCAGCCAGTGCTTCTTGAACAGAGCAGAAGTAGAGGGCAGGACAAGAACTAGTGCACTGAGGTCTCCCAGGTGCCTTAAGAAAGCAGCTTTTCCTCTAAAAACTCCTCACTTCATTCAGATGCCAAATGTGGGTACAGCACTATTTCAGGTCACACATCGGACAAGCCCTACTAAGCCATTCCTCCTCACAGAGCTGAAGCATTGCTAGGACTGAAGTCTGTCTCCTGATACGCTCTGGAGCAGAAGGAACAGGACACCAATCCAAATGTCAACTTTTTCACTGGCTGCAAGGTGTTTTGAATGTGGTCCTGAGTCAGCATTTTGATGAAGTGATAAACTGAAAAGAGGAGGAACAGATTTCATCTAGTTCTCTTTCCATATCACCTAGTACCCATACATGCCACAGGGCTGGGGCATAGAAGATATTTCTCCTTGTCAGACTCACAGAAGCAAGTGCAGCTCTGCATAGAGGATTTATTAGCAAATGAGCAGGGTTGGGATCACAGAATAATTAGGCTGGAAAGGACCTCAGGAGGCCTCTTGGCCAACCTTCTGCTCACAGCACGGTCAGCTTCAGGTTAAACCAGACTGCTCAAGGCTTCATCCAGTCTGGGCTTGAAAACCTCCAAGCACGGAGATTGCACAACCTCCTTAAGCAATCGTCTCTGTTGCTTGACTTATTGTGCATACAGGTCTCATTACTGCAGCACTTTGAGAAGAAACCCTTTTTATCTGCGCAGTAGGGACATCAGCTACCAAGCGATGCTACTGCCATATGGGAACATGTAAAAGAAAGATGACTTTTGGTTTGAATGTGATCAGCACTTTTGCCATCTGGCACCAAGCTGAACACCAGCATTTTTCATGCATCTAAATAATTCCTTACTCCAGGCAGCAAGCACATATTATAATCTCCAGCTAAGCTAAGGAAGAATAGCATTAAATATTAGAATGCATAAACCTGAACAGAAAATATTCTCAGTTTCCGTGCCTTCCACTTTCTTCTGCCATATCTCTGGGTTTCAGTTTTTAAATGATAGGTGACTTCTGAACTTTCCCCTTCCACCCCATCCAGGCACAATAAAAGGTAATGAAGGCCAATATATTGTGTATGGTTTTGAGAAGTCTAGTGAAAGACTGGAGGAAAAGAGTCTGAAATAACACAGCAATATTATAACCTAGCCATCATCTGATGTGGTATGATGCACCACAACATGGGGATATGCTAGAATGTGGGGGACAATTCCTACAGCAGTCAGCCCTGATCTCCCAGCAGAGCTCACTACCCTGCTAAGGCTGGGTTTGCCAGCCCAGTGCTTTCTGCACTGGGAACTGATTTTATCCCCTTCTAACCTAGAATAGTTTTCTCTGAGGGAGGATCTGGTCATTCTTTGACATTTAATTTGTTTATTCACATACGTGTTTCCTTTAATTTCTTGCTTTTTCTTCTTCTATAATTCCTGTCTTCAGATAATTTGGATCTAATTAAACTCAGTTATGCCATAGTAAAAGGGTTATTTCTTCAAGCTGATCCTTTCTGGCTCCACTTCAGATTTTACAGGGACTGTACGTGAACCTACTCATCCACCATTAAACAAAAGGCACCATGCATTCAAACAAGTGAGTTCTAGCAAACGAAAAACCTCCATAAATTAACTTAAAGCACATTAATTCAAGTACAGCAATTGGAAAATACTGGCGTGTTTGCTGTACCACATTTGTTTATTCACCTTAGTGACATCTCATCAGCTCAAAATGCACTAACAGCAAGAAGAAAAAAATAAAAAAGTTAGATGTTTGCTAGAAATGTTTGGGGTTTATTTTGGTTTTGGTACTGAGGACGGGAAGTATAAATTGGTATCAGTTGCAAAGCTAACTGCACTAAACAGTGTAATTGAATGATATAATAGTAATAACAATTAATGATGCCAGAGTAATTTGCTGATGTAGAACAGGCACAAATGTAAAGGCAAGATACAAATAGCATTGGAAGAACTGGACATGTATAGAGGAGTAAATAACCCAATACAATATAGCAGGTGTATGAAAACTTAATATGCATAAAAAAGAGCAGGCAAAATAGAGTGTGAGAACTATTCAAGGATTAATTCTCATGTTGAGATTTTTCTAGAGGAGGTGAGCAGAGGCAGCAGGGAGAGAGAGCTCTGTGCTTGGGTAGAACTGAGGGATCCCTTCTTTCATGGTAATAAAGGAAAACCATAACCAGGTGGTGCTATGCCAGTGAACCTGCAGTCTGCACAAAGAATTCAGGTTGGCTGGAAGAAGATGAAATGAAACAACTATTATCTAATTACATCTAACAAACCAACAATGTTACCTTTTTTCTTCCATCTACTGTTAAGGATTTGCTATCTTTCTTCCCAAATATTTGCCATTAAGTGAATTTTTGTGGCCATCTTTAACACTCCTCATTAGGAGAATATCCATATCCAACCATTTATATATGTATCTGACATGTACACTTTCTTCAGCTTATGTAGAATTACCCTTCTGAAATCTGGGAGGGTCATAGAGATTAGATTAATGTTAATGGCAGGGCCAGAGTACTCCTTACATTTTAGATACTGCTGATAGAATAATTCACTAAAGAAAACCCAAATCGACTCAAGCTAGGATTTTTTTGTGTGTGTGTGTTTGTGTGTGTGATGGCATATTATTCACAAAATTCAGCCTATGGAAGGCTTTTTTGTTTTTTTTTTTTTTAAATGCTTCATTGTGACTACTTGCTACCTGCTGATTGTGATTTGCTCTTTGAATTGCAGAGAATTGCTGCTTATGATTGGTGAGTGACATTTTTTAAAGATGAGACTAGTGCATGAAAAATAGTGAATTACTTCCAGCCATCTCTCAGTGTAAATAATCATCCATGCTAAGCTTCATGAAATGTTTAGTAGTCATGTAAGCATTTATAAATAAATTGGTGGTCATCTGACCACTGGAAAAAAAAAGAAAATAATTACTATCACACCATGAAAAACTATGCACAGAAATCAGTATGCTCAATTAAGAGATATTAGAACAATAGTGTTTGCATTGTCTGATTAGCTCCAAAACCAGAAAATGGAAATCGGCATTTCCAAATTTATGTTTTCCATCATCATCTTTCTTTCATAGATGTCTAGTCAATGGGTGCCCTTTAAATTTCAATGTCACATTTTGACAAGAAAATGCAAGGAAGGCATGTTTTGCAAGTGCTTTTTGCAAGTAAATGGTATAACACAATGTTCTATAGTTTTGCCCGGTGTTAGAAATGCTTTGTCAAAATACTGCTTCAGTGAAATCTAAGGTTTTATTTTAAGGTAACACTGAAATATTTAAGCAAACAAGTAGGCCACTGTTCTAAGAAATGCATTTTCTGGTTTGCAGAACTGTGCAACGCAATGAGTATTACTCATTATCCCTGATTTATTCATTGCAGTTAGTTATTAGCCAGCTCTATTGAATTTCCTAGCAGGAGACCATTCTATTTTAAAGGCATATGTGTGTTATAGCAACCCTTAATTTATTGCTCTTTTACAATATAAAAGCCCTATTTGTTGGTTAACAAAGCTGTAATCATGCTAAACTTTGTCATTTTACTGGCTTTCATTGAATGTCTTGTGAGTGACACCTTCAATGCAATGTCATCCTTAACCTTATTAATGAATCAGACCAACCTATAGCTTCGAATAGTCTTCTCAAATTTTAAGAGATGTCTTTCTTATTTCACTTCTAAGAACAAAGATGACTATAGCACTAGTGCTCTTTGTGGTTTCGCATGTAAAATTGCTCTGCTGAAAACTCTGTGAATAGCTGGGTATTCAGAGGTTCAAAATGCTTTTTTTGGTGTTTTGAGGAATGAAATATATATCTGAGTTTTATCAAAAATTCTTGCTTTCCTACCACATTTCTTTTAATAAGCTATGGCTAAAAACAACTCATAGTGAATAACTTAAGAAAACATGGTTCTCACTTAATCTCATTTAAAATATCCTTGGGATTTCCAAGGGCCAGAAAAGCAGGTTAAAAATTCTTTTACAGATCATATGAGATATTGCTTATTAAAACACAGATTAATTACTTCTGTGTTGATAAATTATTTCTGACACTTCAATCAGTGTGAAAGTACACTTAAAAAGAGCAAACTAATGCACAAAGAGTAATAGCTTAATGGTACACTCCATTTTTTATATTTTAAAATATCTTTTACTGGAAAATGTTTATAAAATGTGATCGTATATATCTGATTTTTCATACTTCTAAATCCATAAATCACTATAACAACATGAAAGAAAAAAAATGCTTGCAACATAGATTAAAAAAAAACTTTGGAGGGAGAACTGTTTGATATTATAATCATGGTATGGTACATTTACGTAGCACACATCTATGATGTTTCATAAATGCAAACAGGCTGGTATCTGACATTGCTAGTTATTGTATAAACATGAAGAAAAATGCAGTCTCTGACTCAGAGAAAGGTTTGTGACATTAATAACTGCATAGCTGTGTGGTTTCATCACACTGCAAGGAGAAAAATGCTATGCTTACCTCAGAGAAAGGCCAATGCCTCTTAGCCTGGTTAAATGCCTCACTAATGCAAAAAATGCAGTGATTTTCAGTGAAATTACTGTCTTGGAGTATCTCAAGCACTGTCTAATTCTAGTGAAGTGGTTTTTACTTCGAAGTGACTGGTAGGAACCCATTCTATGTCCCTTCCAATCCAGATTTCAATGGTGTTACTACATTTCTCTAGGATACTAGTTATCATCTGAATATGGTGCCTTTGACCAGACTTATTACTCTTCAGCCCAGTAGTCCAGATGATTTTCAACCCACCCAAGAGTCTGTTTGTCCAGTGCACACTTATTTAGCTTCTAGATTATACTCAGAGTATATTATATTTTATTATATCAAGTTCTAAATGTCTCCAAGGATGGAAACTCCACAGCCTCCCTGGGAAACCTGTGACAGTGTTTGACCATCCCCATTGCAAAGATTTTTTTTTCCCTTGTACCTAACTGGAATTTCTCTTTTCACAACCTGTTTCTGCTGTCTCTCTTCCTTCATGCTGAGGAGCTTTCTCTGTACCTTCCCTTCCTTTTTTCCAATTCTCATACTATTTTTTTTTAAATTTTGTTTTTATTTTATTTCATGAAGAAGGTCTTCAGCCAAATTTTCTGGGTTGCTCCTGCTCTCTCAGTAAGGTGTTATTTATTTATTTGTTTTAAATCAGCCAGCTCTTCTGGGCACCATTCGTCTGATGGCAGCTTCCCAAGGGATTCTGTCTAGCAAAGACTTAAACAAGCTGAAGTCTGTTTTAAGGACATCGGAGTCCTACCTCTGCTGGTTATTTCCACAGCTTTCCTCCACATCCCGAACTCAGTCACACTGTGGTCACTGCAGCCCAAATTGCTGTGTGTGGCCACACTGCTCAACAGCTGTCCCTTGCTTATGAGCAGTGGTCAAGTACAGCATTAGCCCTGACTGTCCCCTCTGGCATTTGCATCATGAAAAGCATAACAACATCCTGGGTTGCTTGCACAATGCTGTGTTGCCCTCTCTATAGATGCCTGTATCATTGAGGATCAGTGCCTGCAATTGGGAAACTTCTCCAAGAGGTTTGGGGAAAAGCTTCATCCACTTCATCCTTTACATCAGGCACTCTGTAACAGACCCCCAGCAGATTGTGCCCAGTATTTCTTTGCCTTCTGTTCTGGATGCTCAGGCTCTCAGCAAGGAAAGGACAACATGAATTTGTGTCTCCTTTGTTGATGTCTGATACAGAGAAAGGGACAAAAATCTGAAGGACCGGTGGTCAGGCCTGATAGATGTTTATTTTGTGAGAGTTTTGCTGTGTTTGAGAGGTGTTTTTCTATTAAATTAGGAATAGTATATTATATAAGGGGGGCTTATAAGAAAGATGGGGACAGATTTTTTAGTAGGGGCTGTTGTGATAGGACATGGGGTAATGGTTTTAAACTAGAACAGGGTCAATTCAGACTAGATATAAAGGAATAATTTCTTTATGATAAGGGTGGTGAAACACTGGAACTGGTTGCCCAGAGAGGTGATAGATGCCCCATCCCTGGAAACATTCAAGGCCAGGTTGGACGGGGCTCTGAGCAACCTTATCTAGTTGAAGATGTCCCCACTCATTGCAGGGGGATTGGCCTAGATGACCTTTAAAGGTCTCTTCCAACCCAAACTATTCTATCATTCTATGATTTGATTCTAAAGTGGAGAAACGTTCTGACTGTAATGGTGTTTTGAAGTCTAAGCCTAACCATTCCTAAAAGTGTCTGGTGTAAGGTAACACTTTCAGAAAGCAAAAGCTGGAGCCTGCGCACTAAGGACAGGAGAATCCATCTGGCAAGCCAGTGGGAAAGCTGTTAGAAGATATCCTGTGGGCTGAGAAACAGAAGAAGCTGGAAACTCATTTAATTGTCAGTGCTACCAGCATTCTCGCTAAAAACTGGAACATCAGTGTGAGGAATGGCTGGCAGAGAGGCCACATCACCCAGGAACCTGTAGTGTGAGTATCTGGTAGATGGAGATCAGACCAGAGGGCCAATGGCAGCTTGCTTGAGTTCTTGCTGCTCCCCAAGGGTTAACAATCCTAGTGAGTGAGTTACGTGCTACTGCAGGAGGAAAAAAGCAATCACTCAAGTTATAATCTCTGTTGTCTGTACAATGAGTGCATTTTATGATAGATGTCTAACTTTTAAAAACCAAAATGAGGTGAAATGAATACCACCTATAAAGGTGAAGTACTTGCCAAAGATCATAGAGAAAACAGGAAATAAAAAGCAGCACATTAATCTAACATAGCCTATAATATAGAGGGTGATTGGGATACAGAGCTAAGTACAGCTCTGGCTTAATTTATGGAAATAAAGTTGCATCCACTCACATCAGAACTGGTTATAGCTCCCACTGTCTAAATTCAACAACCCCCAGGTCTCACATACCTGATGTATCCAAAGTTCAGTTTCACTCAGCCTTTCCTGACATTTGAAATAGCAATTTGAGGCTTCAATTTTTTTTTGGCCTTCTTCATTCACAATTGCTAAATTCTAATTACATTTTTTTATTCAAGCAGCAGGCCAGTGACTCTATTAAGCCTGAAGGATTTATTTTTTTTTTTACCAAGGAGGGAATAAAGAGATCTCAGAAAAGCTTAAAACTTCTGATTAGAGATATCAAAAGAAGAGTGTGTTGCTTAAATCTACATCTCAGCCTGTTATTGGTACCATAATTACCAGACATTTTATTCAGATAGGCCTCTTCCATGTACCTGTTGCTACTCAGTTTGGAAGATATGCATATAATTATTTTCTTGAGAGAAATTAAAAATATTCTTAATATTCTATAAGTATTCTTAACAGTGTTTCTTAGGGTAAATAAGAAGCACCTTGCAGGACGCATGAGAAAACAACACCATAAGAATTCAATTTTGTTTAGAGACTTCCTAGCAAAGTGATTGACACAAAGCACATTTCCTTATTATATTTTTCTGCATTTTGGTAGAATGCTGTGGAATAAAATACATGGACTAGGGAACGAACAAGGAGAAGAAATTACTTTCAAAAAACTACCTTCATGCTCATTTGTTCATTACTTCACTATCTGTTAGTGAGGAATAGTGGAATGATGGCATTGGGTGAGACAAAAGATCCTTTGGGGCTTGCTCTTTAACTCAAACAATGGAGAGTCATAGAATGACAGGACCATGGGATCGCAGGATAATTCAGGCTGGAAGGGACCTCAGCAGGTCTCTGCTCCAACCTCCTTCTAGCAGTAGGTCAGCTCTAAGGTCAGATCAGGCTGCTCAGGGCTTCATCCAGTCAGGGCTTGAAAACCTCCAAGGACAAAGTGCAAAACCTGTGCCTCTGACTGTCCTCTTGGGGGAAAAGTTTCTCCTTATATCGGGGGTGAACCTGTCCTGCTTAAGTCAATGCTTATTGTCCCTTGTCCTTCCACCCTGCATGTCTGTGATGAGCTCAGCTACATATCCTTGATGACCTCCACATAGGCACTGGTGGTTGCCGTTAGGTTCCCCCCAAATCCATCTCTGCTCCAAGCTATGCAAGCCCAGCTCCCCAGCCTCTCCTTAGAGAACAACCGCTCCCGCGTCCACCATCTTGGTGTCCCAATAGGAAAATAAAAAGAAATACCTGAAGAAAAGAAATGCTTTCTTTTTTCTCTAGCTTTTGTTGCAGTATGTATTTTGCTTTTGGTCAGTTTGCCTATCCAGTTTCTTACCTGCTCATCCTGACTGTAGTGTCCAAGCATGGATACTAGAATATTGTGGGAGACAGTACCGAAAATCTTGCCAAAGTCAAGGTGAATGGCATCCCCTGCTCCCTCCTTGTCCACAAACCCAGCCAAGTTATTGTAGAAGACAATCAGGTTGGTCAGACATGATTTATCCTGGCAAACCCATGCTGACTCTTCCCAGTCACCCTCCTCTCCTCTCTGTTCTCAGAAATGTGCTCCAAGGGGACAGAAATTTGTGCTCAGGGTAAAATGCAGAGCTGGGGAATGCAAGAAGTCATTCCTACCCTTGTATGCATTCCCAGTTTCCAGCACACTTCAGATTAGAGGCTTCCTGAATCACAATTTGTACCTTTGTATTAACGAACTTTAAAGTATGTTTTCTCCCAGTAACTTTTTCCAACCTGACTGAACAGGTAGCATCTCCAACAACCTATGACAGTGAGTGTCACACTTCAATTTCACGCTATGTGAATCTTCATCTTTGGCATTGACAGACTTCTCCTGATCATCAGTCTTCTCTTTTTATTCAGTGGAGAGAAGCAGGTTCCTAAGTAGGAGGAACAGGCAGGGGTTTTTTTCAACACTCATTTATTTTAAACTGCTAGCTCAGAAAAGTAAATAAAATTATCATTTTTTGAGATGGAAATAACATGGGATCAAGGACTTGTATAGAATGAAAAAGAAGTTCCTTCCCCTGCCCAGTGACTCTTGTCTGGGTTTATCAACATCCTCAGGAATCGTAATCATTTTTATTTCCATTCAGTTTTTCTTCAGAGTAGAAACACTTCATTATAATTATTTCACTTACACATACAGTTTGCCCAGGGAGAGGTCAGGGAGTTGGAACTGCAGACTGAACGTCTGGCTAAGCACAATAAATGCAGTTATTGAGCAGGTTCCATGAGATCCCCGAGTCACACTGTTAGATAATGTCTCTTCTTATGGTAACTCAGATGCATCTTCATTGTTGTAGGATACCTTCTTTCCAAGGACTTTACAAATACAAAATGCAACCTGCTGTGTTCAGCTCCTGCCATTCAAGATGAGATCCATAATTTGGTCATAACTACTTAATACACAGTTATTAGTATAATCTGGACTAGGGCTAACATGCAGAATTTCACTTGAGACAACAGCAGCTTTAGTCATATATCCTTAGACTGTGCTTCAGAGCATACACCACAGCCAATTTCTGTGTGTACAGTACAATAACTACTTGAATAACCATTAATTTATACACAGCTGTCAACTTCATTTTTCCCACTGTAGGAAGATGTGACATACTGAAGACTGAGTCATTTTTAATAAGGGGTGGATGAGTGCTTTAATGTGTTCATTTTTTATACTTAGCTTTGATTTCATCTAGGCCCAGTGCTTTGAAATTTGCATGGGAGTTAACAGTATTGCTGCTTCACTGTTGACCTTGGTCACTTCCATAAACATTTCTGGGAATGTTGAGCTCCTGTAGCTGTTCAGTATTCATGACTGAGACTTTATTTTGATTGAATATACCCTCTGATATATTGGCAGATCCCCACAAAGCTGTCTGAAGGCAGGAGGCATCTAATATTTGTACTTCATGGAAAAATATGATGTATTCATGTCAAAATAAAAAAATTGATATAGGCATTTAATGATAACATCTGTCCAGGCAGGTGTGTGTGTATGCCTGTAATATGGCTGGATTTCACACATATAAATGGATAGCTGAAGCAGTATTGCATTCTTTTAAAAAAGAATCCTTTATATAGAAAGAAGGTATGTGCATAGGAATAAGTATTTTTAAAATATTTAAATAGAAAATATACTGCTGCTGTTTTATTAGAAAAATCAGCAGCTAATCTTGAAACATCTCATCCAAAACATCTGGACAGGGTGCACTTGCAAACACAAGGTTTTCATTTCTAATTATAGAGTACACCTAACAATAGGAAGATTTAAAGAAAATATTGCAGTTTAAGTAGACATTACAGATACATTTTTAAGGTAGCAACTAGAAACTCCAATTACTGTTCAATATGTAGTGGCTTTATATAATATGAGAATACAAAAGATAATATACTTGAGGGAAACTGCATGAACGTAAACCAACTATACGTCTTTGAGAAAAACATTCAACTGACAAGAAAAAAATTAATGAACCTGGTGGCTGATGTACCAAATAAAATACTTCTGTACTTAAGTGCTTTTTTCTTGCAAATTTTAAAATATCATTAACCTACAGGAGACTGCAAAAATGTTCATGACAGGGATGTTATGTTTAAATAGAACTTGGAAAAAATTACAATATCACAATACCATTGGTGTAGAAACTTTAGACTCTTAACTGAGAGTAGTGGAAGAAGATTATATTATAATTCCTTGAGTAGTAAGTTGAATTAAGCTTCTATCCTGCTTTGAGTGAAAGGAATAATAAAATAGCAGTTGACTTCCTTGGGGACAGGATTGGGCCCTGTCAGGCTAAGGATGATAAATCAAAATAGTAGATGAGCAGCAGATGGTTGCAACAGATGATTGAATAAGCACTATGTTTAATTTTTATGAAATAACTTTTTTTTTAAATATACAACTTGTCAAGAAATTAAATCTGACTCAGATGAATTCTAAAAAGTGCTATATTTTCATTACAGTATGTAAGGGGCAATTTTACTTGCCAAATTAATCTCTATAGCAATAATATTATGCAACAGTAAAATAATATATATACTCATTCAAATTTAGAAAAAAAATAATGTTGCTGTGTGTAAAAAGAATGCAATAGAAATAAGGAAAGAAAGGACAAAGAGACAGTAGGAAGAGTTTTAAGAAAAAATAGACACTTTCCCTCTAGGACTCTTTACTTGCACAACAAAGGCATTTAGGTACCTATTCCCTGTGAAAATGAGGGAGTTTGGCTTCTAAAAATGACGAAGCAGCTACATACCTCTGTGGATATGTCTTCCACACACAGCTCAGTAGGGTGTTATATATAAAACATAGCAGTGAAACGTAATGGATGTTTTGACCGATCCTGTCAACACCCATTATAGGTGGTAATATTTGCATGCATCCCGATGGCTACTACATATGTGGCTGGGATTTCCCAGCTAGATAGAAGCATGAAGCACTCTGAGTGCACAAGCAGGGAGCATGATCTGTCTTGGAGACATACAACAACTGCTCATTCAGCAGAAATATAATCCGTGAATCTACAACTATCTACTAGACATCCAACAGCTCCAGCCAGGTGTTCCCCAGCAGTTCTGGATGGTCTTGCAGGAACTTGTGCACCCTAAGGAAGGTGTCAAAGGCCTTCACTTCCTTCTGAACAAGCCTAACACTGTTTTATTACTACGCCCCTGTAGCAGTGTGCCATAATGACTACTTAGGCTTGCATAGAAGCTGTGTTTATACTATGTGAATAAAATAACAAGGCATTGTCTGCCCTCTGCCTTAAGCATGGCTTGCACCCACACAGGTAACACTGTACATCCACTTAGGGTGGCCTCACCGACTCTATCTCAGTGACTTTCAAAACAAATATGCACTGCAGAGTTCCCCTCGCGCTTCAGATTTTTGAAATATCAGTATCCCCCAGTCTGTTGTGGGGGGAAATCTGTTTGCTCAGGCCAAACCCATGCAAGGGAGAGTGCTAAGGATTTAACAGTGCACATGATCATATAATGTTCTTGATCCCAAGGCCGGACTCTCTTCAGTTTACTTATACAGACATAGTCAAAGATGGCATAAATCCATTCAAATATGTCAGGAAAGGAAGGAACTTTAGTCACGGACACAAGTTAATCTAGGAAGTAACATCAGCTAGGAAAGATCCTCTTTTTCAAAGTGTTAAATTCATTTAACACCAGGGCTCCAAGAACAAAAAGGCTTACCAGATTTATAAACTCTTCCCTAGATAAAGCAAACTAGATAGCAAAAGTTTATTATTGGAGCAGATCATGCACATAAAACTCGGTGTCGGAAAACTGTGTATTCAGTGTGATCATGGCTGAAAGAAGACATTAAGCAAATTTAGTGTAAGAAAGAGCTATGCCTTTTAAAAGGCAGTATAATAAATTATTGGGACAATGCATCAGCCACTGTGGGGTATTTTTCATTACTGGAACACTTGAAAGCAATACAGGACAGCTTTTTAAAAGCAAGGATTCAACCAAGGACTCTGAGCTGAGTAGAGTTACTGGATAAAATTCTGAGTCACATAAAAGGTCATTAGTGGATACAAGGCCATCCCAACAAGGAGGGGCAGGTCCACCTGTGTGCATACTTCAGGATCTCTTCTTTCTCTCTAGAATGTCCCAGATGAACAGACAACCAGTGATGAAATGCCTGGCCATGGGTAGGTGCCTCATTTCACATTCTTCATCTACAGCAGCCATTCTTCTATCATTTTTGGACATTTTGGTTTTCAGAACTACTCCTCCAGCTGAGCTATCTGATATCTGAAATCCTGGAAAATGTACTGGAAACTCTGCAAAATGTACTGGAGACAGCAGTAGTAATAGTGGTCAGAGCATTAAAGATGTCATAGTTTTCCCTGCCTCCGAGTGCTAAGCACTTGTCATGTCTCAGTTTCGTAGCAGCTGGATTGCAGCAGTCACTCATCTAGGGATTACTGTTCAACCAGCTGTTTGCAATGCCCTTTGGGACCATCAGGATGAAAAATGAAGTATATTATAAATAGCAATGGACTCAAAGAGGCTCATAAACTCTGCACGGTATGTGCAGCATTTGGAGAAATCTGGCTTTGCATTTACTATGAGAACAGCAGAGCAAGTCTGAGAGTGGTCCACCTCCCCCACAGCTCTTGTAACAGTCCAGGTGCCCTGAAAGGTGATGGGAATCTTTCCAGTCACTTCACGGGAAGCTGGATAGGATCCAGATAGGGCAGATGAGGACTCTATCTTTTCCTACTCAGCATCATCCTGTGAAAGGTATGTGCCAGAAAAGGATAAATCATCTGAGTAATTTTCCATATCAATTCCAAGTAAACAGAGAAACTATGAGTTTACAATGGACAGCATTCCAGGAAAGAATGGTATATTAAAAAAGCAAATTAAAGGAAATATTCCTGTGGCATGTGGAGACCTATTTAGTTTAAAAGGGCTGTGCACTTTGGATGGAAAAACAAAAGCTTAAACTCCATCATCAGCACTAGCCAGTCACAACATGAACACTTTAGTGTTGACTGGTGCTCCTGTGGGACTTGTTATGACTCCTATGTTCCCTTGATAAATTCTGTTCTCCAAGATGTTCCCAGGGCTTTTGTACATTCTGCTTGTGGCTGCACTGATAGCAAAGTCACATTCCTCAACTCTAAAAACCCAAGAAATACGTTGTGTTGTTTCATGAGATTTATCTGGCTTTGCACTGGAGAGCCAAGGAAGAGGACATGACACGACATTTAGCATATAGCCTTCTGCTTATGAGAACACCTTTTCATTTGTATGTTTGAGAAATACACAGCTCCTTTCAGGAAGCATGTCTTGCACAATCAACATGACCAGCACGTCCAACTTTCTTTGGCCACACATGGGAAAGAGATATCTGAATGACAGCGTGCTGTGACCAGTGCTGGGTCTTAAAATAGGTATTAGGTGCATAAAACTTACCTTAGTGAAATACATATACCTTATTCTAACAGGGCAGTCTACAAACACAGCCCCTAGCCTGCTTAGATGCCTAAGACATCACTGCTGCCTGCTTTCTCTAAAGTTCTTCCACCACAAGTCCTGTTCCCTGGCCTGCTCATAGAGTTTGCTGTATTAGGTTGATCTGAAAAAATAGGTCCTTATTTTTATCCTTAGCCAGTCTGGAATTCATAAACTAAGCAATCCTTACCCATGTCTCCTGAGGTTCCTGATCTTTTGTACTTAAATCATACTTAATACACTGATTAAGCAACAACACTGACCTGTTCACCCACAAATTTAAGTAAGAATGACAGAGCCTGCAGAGCCAGTAGGGAGTTCATGGCTTCCCTGATGACGCAGTAATGCTGTGCCTGGGAGGGAGCAGTGCTGAGATTGTATCTGTTCTCAATGCTATGATTTTCTAGGTATCTAGATGTATCTAGGAATGGCACCCTACCCCACCATGGCTGGTAATTTTGTTTCCACACATTTGACTCTAGTTCCTCCTCTCTGTTTTTCCTGGCTGTGTGCACTTGTGTCTGAGTTTGTGAGGAGGGCCCCTTTTTGACCTGCTTTATCCTCCTCAGGACTCTCCTGCTCCCATCACCCTTCCCCATGTATTCACTCATTCTGATGTCCCTTCCCTCACTTAACTGCATGCTGTTATCATCATCCCCCAGCAGACACAGTTGAAGGCCCTCCTCACCAGTTTGGCTAGACTGTTAGCAAGGATGCTTTTGCCTTACTCTTTCAGGTATATCCCACCTCTTCCCAGCAGTTTCTGTTTTTCGAAGAAGGTCTTGTGGTCATAAGAGCCAGAGTGATTCCTGTGACACCAGCCAAAGAGCCAGTTCATATCTTGCTGGATGTGCCAGTTCCCTCCCAGCCTTTCCCTTCACCAGCAGGATCAAGGAGACACAGCCTGGGCCACAATGCCCTTCACCTGCACCCTTGGTGCAGCAACCTCTAGTCACTCTTGATATGCTCAGGGTCTCCCCTGGAAGTATCATTGATGCCCACATGGATGGCCACAAAGGAGTAATAGATTGAGCGCTGGATAAATTGTCAATCTCTTCACAACACCACAGATGTGGACACCCAACAAGAAACAAGTGTTCTATGATAGCATGTCTGGATGGTAAGTGAACATTTCTCTCCTCCACAAAGGGGAATCTCCAACCACTCTCACCTGTTGCTTCTTCTTAGTGCAGCTGCTTGGTTCAAGTTTGATCAAATCTGAAGCCTCTCATGGTGGAGCTTGTTCCGACTGTCAGCTTCCAGGACACTGAACCTGTCCCTGCCAGTCTGCAGATGGAGTAGGAGCCTTCCTCTGTTGCCAAATCTCATGTCTCCAGCCTATTCCATCTCTGCCATCCACCCCTCAACCCAGTACAGCCTCTGGCTGTCCCTCCTTTGGTGCGATGCAGGTTCAGTCTCTTGCCTCTAAAGGGTCTCTGTGCAGATCCAGTTAATGCTCCTCGATGTGGCTAAGCCTGTTCATCTCCTCTGGCATCTCCTTCAGCTGGCAAGTCAGCTCCTCAACCCGAGCATGCTTCCAGTAGGTAGGACATCATTACTGCTAGCCCCAAGCCCCCCAGACACTCCCTGTAGCCTGAATCTTGGGTGGCCATATCATCCCTCTGGAGCTCCTGCTTAGTTGATGCCCCTGATGCTCCAGGGATAGCTTCTCCACCTTGTGATGTGGACCATGCCCTTTAGCATGTCCACTGTTCTTTAGCAGCCACTTGCTCTCCTAAGCAGTTTTTGGGACACCTATACCCTGTTCTGTACAAGCTGCTGCATCTGTTAGCTAGAGAACCATGTTCCTGAAGAGGTGAGTCCTCATGAAGTCCAACAAAGAGAAATGACAAGAACTGCACCTGGGGAGGAAAACCCCAGGCATCAGGGCAGGCTGGCGTACTTATTTATCTTAAGTTATTATTATACCAGTTGAAGGAATATTTCCTACTTAGAAGAAACAACAAGCAAACTGAAAAAAATTCTAAAGAAATAAAAGGCTGTTGCAAGGCTGTTCATCGCAGTAGATAGGATGGTCTGAAAAAACCCCAGATGTCACATCAACATTCCTGATGATATCAAGCCCCAAAAAGACATTCTCATGAAAGTTACTATGCTACAGATAACAAAGTGAGTCAGAAACTTGAATTACATCCAGAAATGAATGGGGGGAGGTGGGAGAGTGTCTAAGCAAAAAAATTAAAATAAGGGTTGGTTTTCTCCCATGAGCTCATTGAATTGGATCTTTTGGCTGCAGTTGTATGACAGCAACTTGACAACTGGGAAAGGGACAATTTCAGTACTTTTATCCACAGTATTGCCCTTAGCCTGTTAGATTCCCTGAGAAACTGAGATCAGGTCCCAGTTTTCTAGCATATTTGATCCCCTGATTTAACTTCTCTGAAAATATTTTCCATTTCTTTCAGTATCAGGATCAATGAACACTTTTTTCTTTTTCTTTTTTTTTTTTGCTGGTGGTTTCAGACGGCTGTAAACACTGCTGAATGTGAAGTTGTCTCCTGGGGAACCCCCTGCAAGGATTCCTTGAAACTCAGTCTACCAACCCCAGTACAAAGGCTTTGTTTATAACCCACCTTGCAGAACTGAGTAGCCAAATGGCCTTTAATCTCTGTCAGCTTCAAATGGACACCTAGCAGTTTGTTAAAGCAGTAACTCTAAATTAGAGTCACAATTAACTCTAAGTGTCCCACTATATTGTTCTTACCAAAACTGTGTTTCATCCTAATGAGGTCTAGAATAATGAAAGAAATTTATACAAAATATACCCGTATTGCAGGAACAAAAATGGTAATGGCAGATATAGTTACAAAGCACTGTGGAATTTGGACCTTCGTACCTATTACTGACCTTTCACATGTAATGGAAATTGTCACTATGTTCCCATCACTAAGTAGACTTGTTAGCTGAACAAAAATGATAGCAGTTTTGTATAGTACTGCTTAATGGTTAATGACAAGTATTCAGGCTCTTTTCTCTCTGTATCTATCAATCAATTTCTTCATTAATTGGCCTATAGATTCTTGTATTTCCTTTCTTTTCACTTTTTGAAGAAACTAGTTACTCTGTTTGACCTTAAACCCTCTAGCGCTTCATCAGCACATCTCTTGTTCTCCCCCAACCGATCATCTCCAATTACAGCACTGATTGCAGTTTTTCGAAGGTCACAGTAAGAAGTAGCATTCAGGTGTAACAAGACTGGCTGTCCAGCTAACCAAGGAGGGGATAATACCTTCCTGAACATACCTTACAAATGTCATGAGGCACCCTATTAAATTAATCATATTTAAAATGCTATGATGCTTTCTTATATATCAACATAATTACACCTAAGTCTTTGTGGATCATTCTTTGTACGTACTTGTATGGTGTCAAGCACAGACAGTCCTTGATCGCCAATTAGATCCTGTCTGCCTACCACAATAAAAGGACCATATCTTTTATGATGATGATTCAATCTCATAGTAATGGTAAAAGAGCACAGTTCTTGCTCAAAAGTACTTGGAATCTGGTCCATCCCTTCTTTATAGTTTGCTTTTATTTTAGATTAAGATAGTAATCCTAGGTGATACACACCTGATTTCCCCTCTCCTTTTATTCTAGTTATATATACCTGATGAATTCCAAGACTACCAGCAAATGTTTATGAGAATTCATCTTCAGGAAGACAGTGACAAATTATAAACACCATCTAATTTGACTTCACAGGCAGGAATGTCTCAGGTGCTAGAATTAGTGTCAAATCTTGACAGCTCCAGACTTCACAGGCACCTCCAAACAGAGGCAAAAAATCAAATCAGTGTATCTTGGAGACAGCTGGCAACAAACACTGAACTACTGTGTTAACTTTGCATGCACAACTTTACCAGTAATTTAGAATATTGGCAAATGTAGTGAAGATCCTGGCCTTGGCATAAGAAGAGCATTTCAAGGAAAACTGTCTGAAGGTCTGTTCACAGATAGCAATAGCAGAACCACAAATCAGTCATGCTGGGATTCAGATCACTTAACTTTTAGTGCCTGCAATGGAGAAGCTGGCACGTGTGACAACACTGTAAGCTTTTTGCACATTTCATAGAGAGGAACTTGCAATTCTAGGACATAGACTGTCTCCTGTCCCTTTTCAGATATCTACTTAAATAAGAGATAAACTGAGTTCTGTCTTTCCCTGACCATGCTTGCTGGTTCTCTAGCAGGTGACACTGGCAACTGTGTAACATATAGCGTGATCCCTAGAAGAAGAGAGCAAGACATCACCTCTGAATGAGGCACCTCTAATCAGAGCTTGGGTACAACTGTTATCTGAAATCATTTTTGCAAAACACCAGAGATGTAGCAGGCAGGGGACTAAACCACATATAAGAACTCAGGAAGCTAAGAGTGATTTCTGCTCTTTAAAAGGTGAAAAATGAAAAATACAACTTTTATTTTCAGATTATTGTCTAAGGACAAAACTCCAATGCATTTCCTTTGTATCTGAAGAAGTCCTAGTTTCTTCCAGTCTAATCAAGGTAAGACTTTCAGAACTGTGCTGATGACCATTTTGGGGCAATAAGAGCTAGCAAGAGGGTTCAAATGTAACAAACTCATAGATGTCACCTAATCTTTGACCCGCATTTACTGAAATCATAGATTACCTTTTCCATCAACCAGGAAAATCTATCAATAAACCTGCGCATAAAATCTCCAGACTCTTCAGTGTGAATACGTGCAGATACTAGGAGATTGGTAACATTTGTAATGACTCTTTTTTGATTATGTTATTATATTTTTATTTATTCTATAGAAGTGTTTGAGGCCTTTAGAGAAATCATTGTAGCTATCTCCTTACACATTTAATAAAGTTATCTGTTACCTTATTGTCATATCTCATGTTTTCTCTGCCTATCCCTTTCCACTTCCTACCAGTCATTACTCTCTCCTTTCCATTAACATAAAAAGGACATTTTAAGTAGTGTAATAATAGTTAAGCCATGTGGATGGTAGCAGGTCAGTGCTTAAACCCATGTTCTAGCCCTATTCAGTTTATTGGTGTTTGGTGTAGCTCCAACACTACCACCACAGTTCATGGAGAGAAACAAGCAATTCAGGAGAGCAATTCATCATATGCATATTAACTTTCTTTTTGTAGTTACCTATCTTTTTCCTAGAGTAGCCTTTTTTGACAAGATGGCTAACTTAGATGTTGAGGTTAGAGCAGATAAAAAGCAGTCTCACTTTCCAGCTGCCCAGTTTGAGTGCATTTGTCAGTGGTACTAGGCAAGCAAATGCAGTGGGAGCTATACCATAGATAATTAATTGCAAATAGTCTTAAATTAGGGATGTAATATATAAAAGGCTTTCTTGAAAATAATTTTCAGTGAGCTTCAGTTCTCACAGGATATGTTAGTTTTCTTTCTAAGCATGCTGCATCACGTCACTTCCAATTAAGACTGGTCAGTAGTACAGCTGCAGTTAGCTCTCAGGCCATTATTTACTGGACATCACCATTTTCATTTCTTCATGCTCTTTTGTTCATTCATTCTCCAGACTGAAAGATGTTGTGATGAGCAGGAGCCTTCTGTCTGGAAAAAAATAGGTGAATGCATATTATATTAGAAACTTCTGATGGGGTTCCTCTTACATATGCTATCCTTGCGCACCAACTAGGACAGACGCTGAGATCAGGAAACTGTCTTCATGGCTAAATTATCTCACCTCCTAAGTCATATGTCAAGTCAAGATAAAACCAGTAAGAGCAGCAGACTACAAAAATTCCCGAATAACTTTCATAAGGTTAATAGTGATCAAATTCAGGAACAAAGTATATCTTGGTTTAAGAATTTTCATTGCTCCAGATTAAGAGTAAAATTTTAGGTAAGTCCATGGATATCTGTCAACCCCTCAAAGAAACATACAAGGGGAAGCTTCTTTCACCAGTGCTAGCAGACACATAGTGCCAATAAGTGCAGAGTAAATAATGTCATATAATGGGATAGCAATCAATATACAACAAATTAAAGGAATAGAGAATGTGATGGGGATTTATTTACAATAGGTTGAAAGCAGGAACAATATGGAAAAGTCCAAGGACAAATACCACATTCACTGACTACGACACTTGGAGAAGCCTGGGCAAATGTGATTCTAAAGCATGCCTGATATAAATGCCATGTATTATCATTGTGTTGAGAGAAGGTATTTTCCCTACAAAGCCTTCCGTGGGCTTCTTCAGTGTATAAGTGGATTCATCAACATTCATTTAATAAATTGGCTAATTATGATAAGAAGTGTTTGGTGACCCTAACAAAGCTACCCATTTCTTTAGCCTGCCTTTCAAGCAAGCAGCTCAAGAATGCAGTAAAAAGAGTGTGGTTACAGATAATGGAAACAGACTGGAGTAACTAGGCAGAAGCATGGCTAAGTAGTTTTTAAATTAGATTGGAAGGGTAGGAGGGAGAAGGTGTGACAGAGGTCATCTCAGAGAGAGTGCATAGCAGAGTGGAGTGCAGGAATGAGCAGCTCTTGCAAGTTGAGATATAGACTTGGAAAGGTGTTTCTCCCTCACTGGATGACTGCATGTTAATTCTGAGAGTGCTGGTGTTACTTACTTTCCAAACACCATCAATAATTGTTCTTTAATTTTCCCCTCTCTTCCTGCCTTTCTACCCTACATGAAGCTATGTGATTTTTCACCTTCAGAAACAAAATCAATCCACCATTCCTGTTCAATGGCCTAACTCAAGCTCTTCATGGGCACAAGAACTAGTAGACCCTCTCACCAGCCAAGAAACAGTCAGTCACTATGGGTGTAATTAGTTTTGCTTTGCTCTGTTACATGGGAAGTACAGTGAAAAACTTTCAAAAAGTGAAAGCCTAGGTCAGAAGGGGAGGAGCCCAGCCTTTGGCTCCTCATCTTTCTGAAGGTGTCTTGTCAAAATGCAGAGCCTTCTTTTCTTAGTCTTACAGTGGGATTCATCTCCCACTTAGGGGAATCTCCCTGTGGAGACTCCTGTCATTTACTATAAATTATGGAGGGAATCATAGGCTCAATCCTTGGAGATATTTGAAAGCTGATAGAGCACGGGACTGAACAACCTGCACTAGGTGACCATGCTTGAGCAGAGGGTAGGCCTAGATGATCTCCAAAGGTCCCTTCCCACCTCAGCCACCCTGTGATTCTGTGAATCTCAAAAAAACACGTTGGGCCAGATGGCTGTATTTTAGGTGACTGAAGTTAGATGAGTCCAAGCCTTTGAAGGTATGCTAGATGCTGAAAAAGAACATGCCCTATAAAGAAAAATCCTAAGTAAGCTGTTAACACTGAGCTGGTCACTCACCACCAGGAGTTGAGCTTCACTTCAGCCTGTTGAAGTCTCAGAGGAAAAAGAGGCTAAGAGAACAGTTGCAAATAGTTATTTTCTTTCTAATGTCATCTTCTTTCTTTCCCAATTTCTAAGACAGCTGAAAGGATGAATTGGGTTCCCACTGTCTGCCTGGAAAGAGAGCTGATCTGGTGTGCATAATGATAACCAGAAACACCTGGGCATAGCTGGCCTGAAGGCAGTGTTGTAGGCAGCCATGGTCAATGACACGAAGCGTAGTTCTCTCCCCACCTTGTCAGAGCTGTCTTTAAAAACAGGTGACATAGTGCCTGTTTTAGAAAGAAGGGCATGAAATATGCATTATTTTTAGCTACAATTAGTTCATGCTAAAAAACCCATGTCATTTCTGTGGTTCAAAACATTTTTTCAGAGGCTTAAAAGTGGCAAGATTCTGCCCTGAATATCAATGACAGCATGCGGTACGGCATGGAGGGCCGTAGTGCACAGCCTGCACTCAGGTGGTCACACAACACCATCCTGCAGTGCAATGCCATGAAAACGTAGGTCACTGAGGTCTTCCAGGCAGTGAGCAGGGGCTGCCGAGGGGCAACACTCAATGCACCACATGCTGCTAATATGGAAACATAAAACCACTAAGGTCCTTCTTGCCAGGAAACCCTGAACAAAAGTCAATAGTGGACAGTGGCAAAACACACTCCGACTTCCTACAGAAAAGAAAGGCAATGGTACTGGGAAGGGAAAGAAATCAATATAAGAACAGGAGTTATGATTAGACATCTTACTGATATTACTCTTTCATGAAGAGATGAGGGAACTTCTGGAACAACACTGCTGAAGTTTGGGCTTGTCAACACCAATACAATTTGGTGAGTAGTTCTCATAAAGCCTGAGTTTTAGAAACTTATAAAACTATGCAGTTTCCACTATTATTAAATCTCATGAGATTTTTAGCTGCAATTTTACTTGAAAACAGAATTGGAAGTGGAAATTGTCTTAATCTTTTTCTTTCCTTCAAAATTAGATGTCATTTGGGTTTTGCACCAAATCTTAGTTAATTCTCTGGTGCAATGCTTGCTGCATTCCTGTTTTTAAATGGTCACAGAGTTTGGCAGTACTTCTCAGAACTTTAATACCCAATGTAAGAGAAAGAAACTAATATTGAAAGCATTTTAGTTGTTTAATATAAGCTTAACTTTTTTAATCTTACACTGCAGATCCCATGAATGACTGCTATGGCTTTTTGTAGGGCACAAGTTGTGTAAAAACTGATGTTTGGTCCAGAAGCTGCATACATTCATGTTCGACTTTGAGCATTTGGACAGTAACCATGAAAGAACACTCCCATATTTAATCCATGATCAGGACCTCATAAGAAAAGATAGCATCAAATGTCTGAAAGCACAGACAAATGTGGCAGCATGGCAGATGCCATATTTCCAGGTGTGCTACTTGATAATGTGCAAATCTAGCCCCATACTGTATGTATTACATGGCAATGGGTAATTGTAAATACCAGAAGAAAAATGTCACTGTGTTGCTTTCAGGGTAATTGCTAGGGAGCAAGGCTGATTTCCTCAAAATGTGGAGTCAGAACTCTTTGATAAAAGGACTGACGAGTTCATTTTTATCTCCAGTATAGAGAAGCTGGATGTTCATGTCATACTCTTAATTTTCTGTATGTCCTTTTTTTCCAAAGGAATAACAACAAAAAAAATCCTCTTCTGCCTGCAGAATTTGAAAGGATAAGAAGATCCTTTTGTAGCTTAAATATCCCTACAAGTTTCTCATTTCTCCTAACATTATCCTCTGGGGTAAAACAAAGCTGTTTCCAGAAAGGTAGCTATTTCTCCTTTCTGTTTCAAAGCCAGCATTTCTACTAAACCTTGGAATGGAACCTGTACAAGGATTAAATAGTCCCATAAAATTTTTTTCCAAGGTCGTGTAAATTTTGATACAACATTCATAGCTTCAGCACAGAGAAGCTGGCACAGAAATATTCAGAGACTGAATGAAAATCTTGGGGAAAAGCTGAAGCTCAACAATGCCATAGTTTGACAAGCCCAAAAAGTAAATAAATAATCCTACATTTTATTCACCTTTGGGCTACACTCATTTTAATCTTACATCTGTTACCTTGAAAGGCTTGTTTTTCAGAGAAGAGAAGAGAAAAGCTGAAACTATGACATAACATAAGGATAGCAGCAGCTACTACTTGTGTGAAAATACAATCAGTTTTGAAACCAAAATAAACCCAAAATACTTCACAGGTCATTTTATGATAAGAACTCAGGGCTGAAGGCGTTGTCATCTTCCTGGACAGTGTTTATAAAGCCTGACATAAATACAGTCCATGTATTCAGAGAGTCTTGACTGTTGCCAGTTTTAACAAATCATGCCATTTTTGGTGGCCTGTCAGACCTTACCTGTAAAGCCACCATGAGCTCCAAAATTTACTAGTTCTTCTGTCCCATCAAGAAACTTTGGTTACTTCTCCCACATTTATACATGCTTGGGATGCTGAATCAAAGCTAGCCAGAAGGCAGGCACTGCTCCAGCTCCCACCTCTGCCTGCCACAGGCTTCTGTGGGCAGGGAACAGGCAATAACATTTGCCACAGGAGAGGAGGAGGGAGCAAAATTAGCCAAGCACTTTAGGGCAACTCTAGTATGTATTTTCTCCTCTTATTCTAAGATCATCACATTAGTCTGCTCCCAACTGCAGAGAAACAGAGAAGAGAAAATATGCTGCAGCTGTTGCCTTAGACTAGATTTTGTTTTCCATTAATGAAGTCTTCCGTGGGCTGAACACTACACATAGACATATATGAAATTTATGGGGACCAGTCTGATGAGTAAGGAGCTCACAGAATTGAGCTTTTCCTATGCTTTTTTTGGAGAAAAAGACTTATCTTCAGTTCTCCCCCATGCCAACCTGAAGAGCTGGAGTGTCACGGAGAGGTGACTGTGTGCCATGTTTTGTAAAGAGGAGTAGCAAAGGACATGCTCCCCTCTTTCCCAAAGCATCTTGGAAGAAAATCTGTTTCCTGGAGCACTCCCTTACACATTGATTATCCCAGTTCAAGAATTTATTATGAAAATATGACTGAGATCTAAGTGAAGACCCTGGTGTTTGCTTATTAAAAGAAGACTTTGCAAGTCAGGGATGGCTTCAAATATGGCAATGCTTAATGACCAGCCAGGATGAGCAATATATGAACCCCTATGTCCATTTTTCATGCCAATGCCCCCAGGTGTCTACAGAGTTCTTATTTAGTGTTGTGGAGACTAGATAACATGACAGTCTGGGGGTGAAGTTCTAGAAGTTACTTTAGTATCATATTTTAGCTGCTGATTTAGACAAAACAAGATTTTTTTCAGGAAAGATTTTTGTCTAAATTCCTCATTAAAAATTTGTAGAAACTTATGTGATGGAAAGAAAGTTGATATTATCTAAACTCTTTATCAAAAAGTGTAAAAAGCATAGCTGCACTCTGTGGTGTTTACACCAGAGCACCAGCATATGTAAGAACAGGAAAGCCTACTAAATCCCTTAAGGAGGTGGAGTTCTGTTTCTCCACAGAGTGGACCATGGGCATACAATGCCATCCCCACCCCTATTACTGAAACTTAACACATCTTAAAGGCAAGTTGTGCAGAGTACTGAAACCTAATGGACTTGAGGGCTCTCAACACCTTATCCATGAAGGGTGTCCATCAGTGCTGTGTCTTTAGAAGCAATTTCACCCAAGTGTTCCATGGCAAAGAGCTGAGGTGGCTTTGCTGCACAAAGCAAGAGTACCTGGAGAAAAGTGAGACAGGGCTCTGTGACAATTTCCCTCTTCTCCTACTACTTGCAAGAGTTGTTATGAGAAACCCATTCACATTTGGGGCTCATTACTGTGTCCTAGGAAAAAGACTCTTCTCTCCGGGCTTTTGGTGCTCCTCACTCAGCACACTGGTTGATAGTGGCAATAAGACTGAACTATTTAAAGTGGTCAGATTAGCCAAATCTTGAAACTGTGGACTTTTACCCCTGGAAAAGTGTAACAAAACTGACCACAGGGAAGAAGGTGATAACTGTGTCCTGCATTTTCTAACTCTCGGAACTGTGGTTCTTCCTTAGACATAGTATGCTTAACAAAGCACAAGCAGGTGGCTGCAGAGAATACTTTCATCTGGGCAGAGCAATGGCAGAGTAACTCCACGGCTGGGCAGATAGCTAGAAAGACAGCAAGAGACATCAGCTCAGTTTTACACTTACAGAATATTTTCTGAGGAAAAAAAACCGATGAAAAATGATAAAACACCCTTAAGCTTAAGTTTTCGGGGGGGTGTTTTGGTTTGGTTTGAAGTTTTTTTCACTTAGTTTTTATGCAAAATGTAATTAGATCCTAAATTTTCCACGCTTCCTGCTCCAGCCATCCTGAATAGAAACTCATTATTGTTAAGTAGGGAAAGTAAAAACTATGGATTTGGGAGCAGAAATTGAAATGTCCTTTATAAATATACAAATGTCTTTATACATCACTAAACTGTGTGATGTTTCAATATACATCATAATAATAGGCTGACATTTTTGTTCAGTAGTTTTCACAGTGTTTTGGAAGTATTTAAAGAACTCCAGAGAAATCAGTGCACCTCTCTAACTCCCCCATGCAACAGAGGATAATAGGGAATAAATAGGAATAAAACTACTTATATGGTGCTGGTAAGAGACAGCAAACATTTCCTGATCCTGTGTGGGGAATCGGGGAAACATTCCTTTGACTCAGAATTGTGTTCTTAATGAGAAAAATTTCCAGAAAGTAAAAGGTATCTTCAAAGGGTTGCACAAGGCAAGATCCCTTAATGGGGCTATGGTTGACCCTCTGGAGAGCAGCATTTCTGCTATGAGCTATTAGACAAGATGTTTACAGACTTTGCCTGCCAGCATCTGAAATTCTTACTTGCTGCTGCAGATTCAGTTGCCATAAAAACTGTAAATAGTATCTATAGCTACATGTAGCAGAGCATCACCAGTATGACCACTTCTGTTTCTGGGCCTTCCACTGCCAAAGGAGGAAATATCTTCCACCTGAAAATGGTAAGACACAGTGACAACAATACCCCTGAGTCTGTGACAGGTTTCTCTTGTCTCTCCCTTGGGACTTGTACTTCTCTGTTCATCCCCAGCATCTGTAAGCTGCTCTTAGTGTGCAGCAGCTGCCTGCTTCTTGAATCTGAAGAGACTCCATTAAACAACCATTCTGCTACAGCCATGAAAAGAGTTTATTCTGATGCCTCAAAAAGTGTGTTTGGAAGCCATTGCTAGCATAAAAGCTTGACTGAGCATGTAGTGTAGAAAAAGCATCCCTCAGGAGACAGCAAACTTATTTTTAGAAAAGGAAGGTTTGACTGTGAAGTGGGCTCTTTTGTTTCCCTCAAAACCCGCTCACTCTAGTCCTTCTGCAGAAGCTTCATTCCATGAACAAAATCCACAGATCTCCCTTTTCCTAACCTCCTTCTCCTTTATCTGGGACTCAATTTGCTGAAGTGCAGTAGAAGATGCAGAATACTAGTTGAAATATCTTCTCCTAGCTGACGTGGAAAGACTGCAGCAGAATAGTCTGTAATTCACACATCACACAGCTGGAAAAGAGTTAGAAGAGTTGGATTCACTCAGTTCTGCTTTGTAGGACCCTGCATTAAGCATCAGGTTGACAAAAAGGCCAAAAGGGGCATCCAGGTTAGGAGGGCACTAGTGGAGGTGGTGGGGAGTGCAAGCAGAGCCCTGTGTTGGAACCTGTGAGCAAAGCTGGGCTGGGGACAGCAGCTGATGAGGGCTTCAGTCTTCGGACTATCCCCCTTACTGAGGGGGGAATAGTCTGATGTGGGACGTCTGCCTTGGATTTGCTCTTTCGGACTCATGGTTATTGTGGAGTTAGCCAGCTGCATCTGATGTCTTGTCTGAGGAGGGTCAGAGTAACCACATAAAAATATTTTCATTTGTTTCATGTAATTGGCAACTTAATGGTGTTTTCTCAGGAGCCTGGGGCAATGTGGCTCATTGTGCGGGAATCCAAACAGATATAATTCATGTTGTTTTCTGCCTGTGAGAGAAACCTTAGAAATTTGAGGAATTAATTCCTTTTTGAGCTGAAGGATAATTGGATAACAGAGTCTGTCATTAAGATAATCACTGCAGATCTGCTGCCCTTAGTGTTTCTGTTCAATACCTTACAGAGCCTTCCTACTTGGCAGCTTCTGAGAGCACCAGTCTTCAGTTCCTGATCCCTCCCATCCTCTGCACAGGGAGACCAAGTACTCAGGGGCCAATGGTGTTCAGCCTTGGTGGTGGAGGGCTGTAGTGGAGTCCTTCAAAGCTGAAGAAATGCTTTATGTTTATCTCAGATTTTGGAAGGTTAACAGATGGGCTGAAAGATCCGATCCACAGTTTTCAAAAATAATGGTCCTTAAATCTTAGAATGTGGGTTTTGGTGTAATACCCATGGAAAATGGTCATCAGTTAGTGTAGCTAGTGGGAGCTGACAAGTCCATGTGTGACTGGGGAAGCAGAGGAAGAATGAGATGAGGCAAAATCACTGATCTGGAACCAGAAGATGGGGCCTTTACTGAGTTGAGGTGGCTGAGAGGAAAGCTTTGAGAAGATGCCTGGTGCCAAAAGAGCTCCACCATTGCCCTCTCCAGCTGCCTCCATGGGCATGTGCTGATCCCTCAAGCTGCTTTCTGTCCACCCTCCCTGGGAGATAGGGAGGATGGAGAATGATGGCCTTTAAAACAGTTCAGATTTCCAATTCACTCTTTACCTCTCTGTCCTAAACTGTTTTGTTAGAGTGATAAACTCATCCCTAAATACAGTAAAGGACAAAGAACACTTACCAGCCCACAAATGATCAATCATCTGGGATCAATCAAAACTACATTCAACATGAAATTGCATGTAGTGTTTACAATTAGTGGTAAGTGCAAGTGACAGGTTACGTACAGCAAAAACATTAGAAAAACACACTGCAGAACAAAATGCATTTACCAAAATGCAGGAACAGAAGCTGGGCAGTAAACCAGCAGACCTTTTTTAGATCATGAAGAGGCATCAACCTTCCTCATTTCTTATAAAGTTCTATTTATCATCCAGCTTTTTAAAAAAAAAAAAACAAAAACCCACAAACAACCCAACATAGTAAAGAGTCTACAGTTCCATGGACCAGCCCCTGACCTCACAGTCTCACAGCCCAGATTTTAGGAACTAAACAGATTTGCCAAACTGGCTGGAGTGAAAGTGGCTTGCTTGATGGTTAGCCTGACATTGCATGACTTAGTGAAAAACTTACAAATATCAGCAGGGGTGTTCACTATTTCCTGTCCTGTAAGATTAAGCAGCCTGGAACAGCAGTTACTGTTCAGCGATGCTACTTCGATGCCTGTAACTCTTCACATCACCTTCTTGCTACATTTTCCTGTGCATACAGTTTTGCAACTCTTCAGTTGCTGGAACTGAAATTCTGAAGGAAGCTTCTGCCTGGCATTGAAGTTTGTCTGAAATCACCAGAAATACGTTTTTTTGAGCAGATGGGGGAGAAATACGGTGTCAGCCTGTGGTAAAACAACTCAGGTAAACTTTGCTTTGAAATTGTCTCTCAACCCTGTGCTTTGAAGTAGGGGAGCCTTATTCAGCTAAGTGATTCACTTTGTGTTGCCAGTGTCTACCCACATTTGGGCACACTTTGCAGCTTTCAAAACCTGCAATATGTATCTGCTTGGTTGATGCTACCTGGAGCTGGTTGCTAAAAACCTTTAGAAATTTTGTATAAATGGCATATATGCAGCAGAGAACTTAGCAATATCTATAGGGGAGGTGGCATTAGGGAAGAAAACTGGTCATGGTTTTGTGGTGTTGGGGAGATTTAAATGGAGATTGCCTAAAAAAAGAAAAGGGCACCTGGGAAATGGAGGAAGAAGTGGGATAGACTAACAAGAAGAGAAAAGCTGGTAACTGGATATAGGTTTAGAAACTTAAGAGCTGACAAGAGGATATTAAAGGTGGATGGACAAAGGCACTGAAAAACCATGCCACTGGAAAAAGGAACTGGTCCGACAGAGGATCTGCGATAATTAGAATGATGGGACTGAAAGCCAGAAATAGCTGGGGAAGGGAGGGTGAGGTCCAAATGGAGGCTGACAAGGATGAAGCTAGGTGATAAGGCAAGTACTTGGGCATGGGTTAAAGACCGAGGAATTTTGTTCTCAGCTGCTGACAGCTGCTTCCTTATCTTTAGGGAAAGCTGTAGGAAAAGTTTATGACTGCTAGGTCTCTACAGACTGACTTGTCCAGTGCCCAGTTTAGCCTTTGCCTGTGTGTGACAATGTTCCTATGCAACCAGCAACTCAGCAAACCCAGAAGAGGAAGCAGATGCAGGATGGTTCCTAACCCCCAGACTTTTGGTTGAATATAAGGTTACCCAGAGACAATCTGGCTAATACAAGATGTCTACAGAGGCAGCAGTAGGCTATTTAATGCAGTTATCCTTTCAACCTGGGAGGGAGGGAAACTGCTGGAAAGGTAAGTTACTAGCAGCTCCCTCAACAGCACAGCAAAGAAGTGACATTCAGGGCTTCTGGCAGTCTTTCTAACCCTGCAACAGACCAAGTATTTCCAAGAAGTTTCCAAATTATTTTATCCACATGCTGCTAAACATTTTTGGGACAACAGCCGAGTTACAGAAGACACATAGTCTTGGGGGTTTATTTTTCATTCTTTTAAAACCAAAGAGAAGACAATTCAACCACAATATGCTCTGTCTTTCTGTATCACTCAGGTATGTCCTAGAACTGCATCTTTCTCTTGCCGACATCTTTTTCCCTTCATAGTGTACAAAGCATTCCTGTTGTCTCTGCATTGTGCCCTTAGAAGACAGATTTCCTCTCCTCTATAGTAAAATGCTCTGTCCACTAGAGAGGGCATCTATCCTACCCTAGTTTTGCCATACTGAAAGTCCCTCAGGTCTCCTTTGGCTTTTGAGACTCCTTTCCTCCCCCATGACTACCCTACTCCACAGCTGGGTAAGGTCCTAATGGAGCCCTTTCACTGAAAACTTACCCTAACTATATGTTTCTGTATGAATGAGTATTTACAAAATCCAATACCTATATGCTGTTTATCATAATTGGTTTTGACCTCCATGGGAAAAGCCATTTTTCATTCAGATGCTTCCCTTCTCCTTTAACAACTCTAATACTGCAGAGCAATGATCTGAGCTTCCTGCAAGGTTCTTGTTATCATGTATTGAGTTTAGTGGTCTTTCAATAATTTAAGTTGTTAAAAAACCAAAACCCTAAATTGTGTATCAGCTGACAAAGTAGAGAACTGAGGTACAGAATAGAGAAATAGTTTAGCATGTACCACAGTAACGAGTGTATCTTAAGGACTGAAGACATTCATATGTAAGTGTCCCTTTAAATCCTGAGGTGATGGCACCCGGACACAAGACTGTGACAATAGCTGTGAACTGTCCTATTGTCACAGGCTGCAGCAAGCTTTTTTCTATCTCTTATTGCTGTGCTGCGTATTAGAGTAGAAGCTTTGTATATGGCTTCCCACATCGGTGCTAGAGGCTGCTGCATCTTGGTGGGAGGGAACTGTGATGCATGCTTGTGTAGAGCTTGCAGCATGCTTTGGTTCAGAAAGCACTGTGTTAACATAAAATAATATTACTGTTTCCCACTGCAATATAAAATGTCCACAAAATGAAAGAGGCTGAAAAAAGTTCCAAACCCCAGCAATATTCAGCTCTCCCGACATCCATCATGTTAATTTAGAAACTCGGGAAGGCAGTAAAACTGAACTGAAAATAGAGGTTGCTTATAGAGCCCTAGCGGTACCCATGGCCTGAGGTTTACCACATCCCCCAAGGCCAGAGAGGGAATGATCTCCACAGTATAGTTCTAATGATTATTTGTCAAATCTGATTTCCATAATGGAAGTACCAGGACTAACATTTTCCTGGCAGGTTATTCCATACTGTGATAGATCATATTTTCCTGTTATTCAGACTCATTTTTCCTTTTCTCAGTTCTGATGCTCTGTTGCATCTCAGGTGAGACTTCACCGTAATTCAAGAAAGATTTTTTCCAGCTTTTTGCCTGAAAATATTGTGGAAATTTATCTTTAGTACAATGTTTTCCCCTATAAACTAACTTTGCAGAAAAATGATCAGTTTCACTTTGTGTCCAAAGGCCAACAAATTCCGGGCAGCAGATGTCCTCCTGGTCAAGGTGCTTCCACCAAGAATACCAGATGTCCAAAGTTTCTAGGGAAAGCACTTTAGTATACATCAGCAAGTGTTACCTGAGCAAATAAATGAGAGGTTATACCTTTTGTGGCTTGGATCCAACCCATCTGGGGCTTTCCAGTGCTGAACTTATTTGCATAACAGTGTAAGCTGACACACATTGAGTGCCTTTTAAAGCATGGCTCCCATGACAGCAAGAACTGTCCTGCTAGTAGTCTCTGACGAAGCAGTCCTGGATGACTTCAGGTGATGGCTCCAGGTATCTGAGCAACTGCATCTCTATTAGCGATTTCTGTGATTGGAAAGACTGAAATGATTCAGGAATAACCAAAGATCTGTGGGCAGCTGAACCCCAACCCTCATTACAGAAGAAACAATGAGAAGAAAAGTTTAGCTCATGTGCTAATGTGCCAGCAACAAAATCCACATTGCACCTGGAAACGTTGTTCTTTCTTTCCTGTAGTGCTTACAGGTGAAAAGACACGGTCCACAGTGGTGTGAGCAGAAGCCAATAGCAGCAGTAACTGTTCCTTTACTACTGACCATCAGGTCTCATTACATTCCCAGTAGCATTATCCCTCCCCAACACAGATTAGAGTCTTTCAGAGTCAGACACACAGGCTCCTACTCTGTTCCTTCCTAAAATACACTATGAAAATGTCTGGTGTTACAATATGAGACCTTTATTTAGCCTTTTACATCATATTGCTTACTCAAATTCAGTAGGCATCTGCACTGAGACCAGGCTGCAAGTGGCACAGCCAAAGGGAAGCTAGGAGCCTGGCTTTTAAAATACATTGCTTTATGTTGATTTATTAGAAGAAATATAAAAGTACTACATGTGAGACATTGTAGAGCATACAATGTTTTGAAAAAAAATAAATTCAAAATTTCCTTTCAAAGAACAGCCGAACAGACCCAGAATGTATTTGAATGGAGTGCAAAATGTGATTAAAAGCAAATGGCATGTGATAAATTGACTACAAAATGAAATGAGAAGCCATGATAAAATGGCAGCAATCATGTCATATGCAAAAAAAAGCATGCCAAATTGGAGATGATAAATACTGAACTGAGTATATGGCACTGAAACACTGACATTACTCAGCAGATGATGAGAAAGGTATAAGCTAATGAAAAGGACAGAGAGGAAGCAAATGGGCTCTTACTGTTATGATGCCACAAGTTTAACATGAAGGCCTGTCAAGTATACCATATCTATAAAATATGAAGACACTGTTGAAAAAAAATTAAATCTGGTTTGAAAGCTGTGTATCAACCTCAGACTTCCAAAAGAGTTTTGCCTTTAAATCTTTCGAGAGGCAAATTTTCAGAGAATTCATGTAAATGAAGCCTGAACCTGATAAACTTGAGACTGTGATTTACTGCAAAAATTGGATCCAGCCACATGCACTGAAGAACATTGAGCAATATTGTGGCAAGATATCACCTTATTCACTCGATTCTGATCAAAAGGCTTTTTGAAGATGTTTTTCTAACTTTGCCAAGTATGTATGAGAGTTTACCTGGAAAAAGGAACTGTATTAACAGCTACAGAAAATGCAGAAGCAAAAGTAAAAAAACCTTCTTGTGACTGCTTTGAGAAATGATAATCCTGTAGTCATGAAAGAATCATTTTTATTTCTACAAAAATGAGATGACGCAAGTTTGACACGTATTGCTAGCATGGCAAGCAGTGCAGCCTGTGTTATACTTGCATGTGGTCCTTTCGCGTTCATAGAATGGATATTTTCCTGTCCACAAAGATTTTACCAAATTTCCCCTCCTCTGAACTTCATTACAGGCTGTAGTGCACAGACACATGGGTACGGCCTTTGCAGACAGACCTGTGAGCCCCTTCCCTGCAGTGCAAGAAGGCCAGCTCCCAGGTGAGTCTGACTGGGCTGCAGCTAGGAAATCCCCTAATCTTTTGGTTTGAAGATTTGCAGATAATCAATGGGGAGCAAAAAAAGATATAGCTTCGGAAGATAAAACTTGTCAAACCTGACTCTTCAGAAACTATTTCAACTATCAAACACGTTCATTGAAAGTTTTTTTTATCCTTTTTTTTTTTAATTGCTTTGGAACTGATAGAATAAGGCAACGTGATGTAGCTGTAGGGCACGTTCTCCCTGCAGTAAAAGAGTGTTTTGCCACAGAGGTCACAGGTGCTATGACAATCAATGGAGAGTCTACCCTGCTGTTTTTTTAATTCTCAGGCCTTAATGTTTTGAATCCCCTGCTGAGAGGGCTGTTAGGATAGCAATCTAATACTCAATAAACTTTACTTCTACTTCAGTCTCCACAGAGCCTGTCTCCTTTTTGTAACGGTGGTCACTCCAGCTTTTAGTAACAGCACAGATCAATCTACAAATACAAGAAAAAGTTACTAACTCCGGCTGCCCTCGACTGCGAAGCTGCAGTCGCCGCAGGAGGGCCTGCAGAATGAGCACATTACAATGCACGAGGCCAAGCCAATCTGCGGTGCATGGGAGAGGCGTAATCAGTGTTACCTTCTCATTGTAATGCTTAATGAAAATAGATAAAAAAGCATTTGGAGTACTGTTGAAATGAAATGCTAGTTAAAATGAACCTAATAATAAAAGGCTCTGTGGGCTTCCTTGAATCAAGTGCCAGCCTCAAGCAATCAAAAAGAATTTCCCAAGAGCTTGCTTAATAAAGAAATAAAAAGAAATATTTACTTCACATGGCTCATTCTCCCCATCTTCTGTGGTTAACCGTGTTTGTGCTTGGGACCTACAGTGATGCCTTCTAGCCCCTACGGAGTGACAATGTCCAGCATAGCCTTCCCTTTGCCAGGGCAAGCTGATTACATGCTATAGCTGCTTGGGTTGCAAGGGCAGGAACCACCTCAGTTTCTCAGATGTCCAGGAGAAGCTTAAGAAACTTTTTAGTTAAGCATGAAGAGAGAGATAAAGAATGAGCCTTTTTTCTCTCAGTTCGAAGTGTCATGAATGTCACCTATGGATGGTGGTGGACACTAATTGCAAATGCAGGGCAGCGTGCAGTTGGACATACATGATGTGAGTGATATGCATTTAAAGGACATATGGTTATGAGAAACCCAGCCTATAAAAAGGTACAAAAAAAAGCATAAGCACTGCCTTTATTTTCCAGATCCCTTTAGCTGTCTCTCAGGTCACAAAATTTGGAGGGCTATTGCACAATGTAAACAAGCTCTTTTTCTAGTTATTTTACTGTACTCAACCATGCTGTGCTTGAAATCACATCCTTTCTGTGCTGCACTTTTCTCAGTGCTACCTGACCAGGAAAGGTTAGTGGGTCCTGCCCATAAATGGGAGGTAGAATAGACCATCAACACAGGCGCACCAGTGAAGAACTACCTTTCAATCAAGTACTGTGCTTTGTCAGACATTGAATCTCTTCCAGCAGACACAGACTTTGGCATTAATCACACTATGTATGGTAAATTTTGTCTTTCAAGGAGGAGAAAACTCTTGTAGTTTAAAAAAAAGCCTGATCTATATTCCATTGAAATAATTGGAAATGCTCCCCTTATCTTTAAAATGGAAGATGGACTGGGCTTTTAATTCATTTTTCTCATTTCATATGTAAAATAAGTCTAGTAACTCTTCTGTTTACCTGGAGTACTGGAACTTATCAGGAGCTGTTACATTTTGCAAGGGAAGGTGGCACAGTGCAAGGTAGTGCGTTCAACAGCCCATGGGGTTGGAAGAGGAGCCTTCTGCAGGATACTTCAGAGAAACACTCGCAGATCCCTGGCACTACTACACCCATGGTGAACTATCAGTTTGGTTTGCTTTTTTTTCCCTAGATGCAAAATTTATACTCATATAACATCTTCCTTTTAAAGAAATCATCTCTTTTTCTTCCTCTGTATCTTACTTCTCTGCCAATTGTCATTAATAAATTGATGAAATCCATCTAGGTTTCCTTGAAAATTATCAGAACAGGTTCTGAAGTGATGGAGGGAGGAAGAAAGGAAGATGCATCTGTTTATACATTCCAGTCTTGTGACAAAGTAAAGTATTTAGCAGTTTGCTAATGAAGGTGGAAACCAGAATGTGTTCTGCAGAACAAAGCAATCCTTTGAGAACCTACTTAATGAGATGAAGGTTAGCCAATGACACAGTCTCTGGTTTAAAGTCCCAAACTATCTGTATGGAGAAAAAGATACAAAGTTAAACATATATTCTCTTTTTTTCTCTAGTGCTTTTTTTTTCAAGAACTGGGTAGGGGAGAAGATAAGCACCAGGTCCAAAAAGAGCAGAAAGATAAGATGCACACTTACATAAAGAAAGAGCTGATCTCATTGAATACACTGTAGAAGACATTGTACACAATTTACAATGGTAAGCTTCAAATCAGTTTGCTGTACATGCTTAGTAATCTAATAAATTATATTTAATAGCCTTACAGTATGAAACCATATAACAACATAACATCCAGTATTATTCAACTAGATCAAATTTAAATAGTAGAGGCTAAACACAGTCAACATTTTCTCCAGTGGAATTAAATGAATAAATGTAAGTATGATAAATATGGATACAACTCACTGCCCTAAACTGCCTTCTAGATTGGATCAAGGACAGAAACAGCTATGCATATGTGCTACTGACTTGAATACTTACAGTTCAAAGCAAAATTTAAAAGCACTAAATTTATTTAGTTTACAAGGCTACAGGAGCCTAAGCTATACAAACTTCACAGGCATATTGTCTTTTCCTTAGTGAGTGAGTGGATTTTGAAGCCAGAAAATATTCAAGATTGAAGAAGTCAGTAAATCCACTATCTCTATTAAGTTCATAAAAGACAATCTTGCACATTATGCTCTTAAACTGCACTTTTATTTAAACAAGGTCCTTCCAGAAAATTTTTGACATCCACTTCTAGAGTTCATAGATGCTATAGACGAAGACAGATTTTCTTTTTCCCACCATCTCATAGTGTCTGTCTATTGAGGTTTGCACAAAACACCAGTATTTACCTCATAATGGAGGATCATTAAATAGCCCTTGAAAGTTGTGTGAAATTTTCATGACACAATGCATGTAGAAGGTATTTTATACTTTTAAACTCCTTGTGCCTACAACCTTCCTGACTGGCAGATGGCAAATGGCCAGTTCTGGACTTCCCAGTTATTTATTGTGTTGTGCCCTTGGAAACTGAATGGAGCTAATGGTCCCCTATGTATCTGGCATTGAATAATCCTACTACATTGTGTAGTAAATACTTTGATCACAGAAAGTGAATGCTGATTTTCAGTGTATGATGCAGTTCATGATAAATTGATTACTGAATATGTACTGCTAGTGTATGACCTCAACCAGTCTGTGTTTCCCACTGTCCTGGTTATCGTCAATCTATGTGTATGTAACTTCTTTGCTAAGAAGGAGCAGGCACCTTAGCTCAATATGTTTAACAATCCCTAACAAAGCTAACAGAACAGGAAAGCTGAAACATGCAAATACCTTCTCTGTTTTTTCTTATTAGGGTGCATCAGAAGGAATGGATGCAGCACACAGAGCAAGAGGTTCTATCTTAAGGAATTCCTTTTTGGTTTTTAATATGTTCTAGGTTGTTTGTTTATTAGAAATAATTCATATGAATTATCCACATTCAGAGCCAGCTACTGCTACTTAATCATCATGCTGTCAGTGCTGAACGAAGAATGACTTGATGGAAAACAGAATCCTTAATACAATTTATCAGCCTGAATAGCAATCGCAGATAATTAGAATCATAGACTGCCACAGCATGCAGATGGTGCTCAAAAGCCAGCTATCTAGAATCAGTCCAATCAATATCATTTTATCTTGGCAAGGATGTTATTCAAAGCCATACAGAAAGGCGACCATGCTTCCATGTCTTACAAACTTCTCTTTCCTTAAATGACTATTGAGAGGTCTTTTTACTTTAACCTTAAAATCTTTCCTGTACATGGCATAAATGATGTTCAGAAAAGTAGGCTCAGATTCTATTATATCATATGTTGAATGAACAGAGACAAAGAAGACAAAACCCACAGACTAATTGATAGGACTCAAAATTCCCATTGATTTTGACACAATGAGGGGCTAAGTTCATAATTTAAAAAAAAAAAAATCACACAGGAAAAGCAGAATTAAGGTTTCCATGGCAACCTTAACTTTGACTCTTTCCATGACTTAAAAGATAGTCTTTCATTCTTTTGCTTAGGCAATTCTTGTCTGACATTTGATTTTTCCTCCCACTTTAGTGTAGTAGTTACAGTCCTCTCCTTGCTGTTTAGTCATTTTATTCATTTTATTGAGTCAAATAAAGCTGGCTTTTACAAAATCAGACTGAAGGAAAGGTCAATGTTTTCACTTTCCACAGAGCAATAAAAGCAACCTTTTAAATATTTTGACTGTATCGTTATTATTGTTAATACTACTAGTAATAATGACGTCTAGACTATTTCCTCTATTCTGTGAAGAGTCTGAAATGTCAGCAAGACTGTTGCATAGCCCCCAGCAATCTAAAACAAGACTAAACCTACTGCTTTATCCAGCTTTGCACAAAGCCCTTATCGCAGCTGGTCCTGCACTGAGTTGATTGGTGATGATACTGCATTTCCAGAAGGCTCTTAATAGCAGCGGTGGTCCATAGCATCACACGTAGTCAGCCCAAAGAGAGAGGGAAGGCCTATCGGTAGGTGTCTTGATGTTTGCAGTGGAGAAGTGAGGACACCTCTGAGAACGGAAGCAGCTGCTTGGTGGTGGGGAGGAAGACGTGAACTAAAAGGTGAAAGGGGACTCCTCCTCATCCCTTGTGACAGCACCCGGAACTCTGCCCAGTCCTCAATGCTGACTTCAAGCCTTTCCCCTCTGTACCTCCTCCTGACCAAATGCACTGCAGCCTTGCCTTATGTCTGCCTGCAAGAGACAAGCTTGGCAAATTTGACTGCACAGTGTAAAGGACAAGGTATGTTCCCCATCAGTCAAATCCAGCCCTGTTGCAATAGCTGACTTCAGACAAGCTTCCTTCTAGGACTGCAGCTAAATCAATCACGAAAGGTGGAATAAAAAAAGAAAAAGAAATAAAATTTTGTGTCTTTTATTGCAACCTTAGGGAGAAATGCTCTGAGGTTTGTACCAGTGTCCTATTGTGTGTATGACACAGGTAGTGCTCTCTAGCCCTGCTCTTGACTCTGTTTTTCTTTTTTTTATTCTTTAATAAAGAATTAGATCAAACATGCATATATATTGGCATAATTTGGGGTTGCCATAGCAATGCCGCTATACCAGAAATAAATGCAGTGTGAAAATGTGTGATTATAACCAGCACTGACATTCAAAAGAAAATATTTCTGAGAGAGTTTTAAGTCAATACAATGCAAGTATTTTATTTGTATGCATTTGTGGAGATCTTATTTTTATAACAGAGCCTTAAGCAGAAAGGGCTTTACTGAGGGCTCACTGAAGTAAGTTGGAGTCTTACTGTTGATTTTAGTGATTATTTTTTTAGATGTGTGCATTCATTTTGCTTTGTACCTATGCCTGGCAAAACACACAAAGCAAATTTATTCCTTCCAGCATTTACACTTCCAATGCTTTCTTAGTTTCAGGATTTAGCTGATGAATATCTGGGTGAATGTGGGTGAAGGGGGGCCTTCTCACAGCCAGACTGTATGTTCCCATCTTGGGGAGGAGGAGAGGGGTGAAGATTAAATGATTTACAGGCTCCTCCATGCTGCCTTTGAAAGAACAATAAGAAACACACATGCAGGGTGGGAGTGGGGAAATTGTGGCAGACCATGCGCAACACATCATGGAACAGGGGAGGAAGAGATTTAGCTAATATGCACTAAGGCAGCAGGTCTCATGTAATAGAATTTCTTTTTAAATAGCTTTATGATTTGGTAAGTAGGGGGGAACTGCATCAAGATGTTTGAATTTTTTGAATGAACAGTAATAAAATGCTGACTTTGGTAATACTACTTCAGGATAAAAGGTTGTTTTACTTGTTACCGTAAGCCAGTCTCTAACACCTATTTCTGCTGAGATGTCTGTCTGAGCATCAGTGGTGCTTCAGAAGTCAGAGCCTTAAAACCTTCCAATCTTTTAAAGAGGACATTTTTCCTCCTGGAAAAAGGCTACCTTTTGATATCTTTAACAAAGCTAAGGATCAATCAAAGAATCAGAAAAAAAACATTGTATTTGTTTTTCTGCTTCTGCCAGTAAAAAGAAAATTCAGGGTATTTGTATACCTTGGTTGAAGATTTACACCTGGGAATATGTGTGAATTTCATTTAAATATTACCTTAACTCTAGATTTCCTGCATTCAGAATGCCAGTTTCTAGAATAGTTATGTTATTTAAATGGCAGTTTTCAGTCATAGTTTGCTGCAATGTCCTAAAATAAGACTTAATGATCTTGGCCTTCATTAGAACCTTTAATTTGCTTATACATCCTTTTTTATTTTCTACCTGTGGGTGCACAGATACAGGAATTGTTACAGACCACATGATCCCAGTCAGGACTGGTCTAACCAAGTAAAGCTGCCTTTCCTTTTCTACAGGTTCAAATGAAGTGGTAAAAGGTTCCGAAATCCACTTTATTAGGAGGTGGGTTCAGACTCCCACTCTGTGGAGGAACAGAATACAACGAGTAAGGTGGAGGCGGCTGTGATTTGCTTTTGTGTCATGACTAACTGCTGAACCAAAGAGGGTCAGGGACCAACCCCAAGGCTCTGTCTCCCTGTATGGAAGGTTTATCTTGAGTGAGTGAGGTGAAGGGGCCCACAGGAGAGTCAGACAGTGAGTCAAAAAAATGTGGGGACAGCGGGGGATCCAGAGCTCATACCCTGGTTACAGGACAACCTCAGGGAAGTAAATTCTTGATCTTTGTAGATGCAAGAAAAGCCTGGGAAACACAAGACTGATTATTAGACTCTGTAAGGAAAACAAGGAGGACCCTAAATTTGCCATTTATTAATATGATGCAGTTTCTGTAGCAATTGCACTGTTTTTAATGCTTGACTGATTTTTTTTTTTGAGTGTGGAGTAGTTGATTAACACAAACTTCTTCAGAAGGTTTTTCAAAAGGATAGAATAGAATAGAACAGAACAGAAATGAACTGAACCGAACAGGACAGAATATTTCAGTTGGAAGGGACCTACAGTGATCACCTAGTCCAACTGCCTGACCAGTTCAGGGCTGACCAAAAGTTAAAGCATGTTGTTAAGGGCATTGTCCAAATGCCTCTTAAACACTGACAGGCTTGGGGCATCAAACATCTCTCTAGGAAGCCTATTCTAATGTTTGACCACCCTCTTGGTAAAGAAATGCTTCCTAATGTCCAGTCTAAACCTCCCCTGGCAGAGCTTTGAACCTTTCCCACACATCCTGTCACTGGGTACCAGGGAGAAGAGATCAGCACCTCCCTCTCTGCTTCCCCTCCTCAGGAAGCTGCAGAGAGCAATGAGGTTGTCCCTTATTCTCCTTTTCTCCAAACTAGACGAGCCCAAAGTCCTTAGCCGCTCCTTATAGGACATTCCTTCCAGCCCTTTCACCATCTTTGTTGCCCTCCTCCGGATGCATTCAAGGACCTTCACATCCTTCTTAAATTGTGCAGCCCAGAACTGCACACAGTATTCAATGTGAGGCCACACCAACGCTGAATACAGCGGGATAATCACCTCTTTTGACCAGCTGGTTATGCTGTGTTTGATGCACCCCAGGATGCAGTTTGCCCTCTTGGTTGCCAGGGCACACTGCTGACTCACATTGAGCCTGCTGTCAACCAGCACCCCCAGATCCCTTTCTGCAGGGCTGCTCTCCAGCTCCTCCTCTCCCAATTTATACTTGTGCCCGGTGCTACTCCATACTAGGTGCAGGATGTGGTATTTCGAGTTGTTAAATTTTGATGCTAACACAGGAGGCCCTAAACACCAAGGTTTCTCCAAACATCTGGTATCACACTGAGCACTCAAAGCCCTTAAGCAGTCACAGGAAAGTAGAGATGGCCTTTGCCTTTTAAGTCAAGTCACATTTTTACATATATATCTATGTGTCTGATTTTTATCAACATATATTTTAATTTATATATTATATAATACACATATTTATAATGCATAATAAATAAAATATCAAACATCAGCAGGAGTCTTGAAACACATAGATGAAACTAATCAAGAAACACTTATTGTTGACAGAAAGAAGTGGGGAAATAACATATTCTATGAGTGCATTATCATTTACAGGTGATTCTAATACATCAAATAACAGAGTTAGCATAGCCGGTTGGTGTATCCAAAACAATCATTCAGTAAGAGAGGTTTCCTGAGAATAAGAGGATGGGTTGTGATTCAGGAATTGATTTTAATGGGTATGATGTGGCTAAAAGGCTGCACAGCATTTTGAAAATTGAGGGCCTGATATAAATGGTGCACTTTGCAGACAGATGGTTCTGCCAAACACAGTATGTCTGGTTTTCAAGGGGCAAAAGAAACTTTGAGTGGGGTGAAACATTAACTGGCAGAATGGAGACAGAGCCTATTACACAGTACACTTATGACTAAAGAGTGAAATTAAAAAGCTTTCAGACACCTTGCCATGAAATTTAGGGAACTGAGCGATAAAATTGTTTTTTCTTACACAGTACATTGCTATTTAGGGGTGACTGAGAAGCAAGAAGCACTGGGGACCTCCATGTCTCTGAAACAACTTGAGGAGAAAAATGGAGTTGTAGAAAAGAAATTACACTTCAGCGGCACTTGGGCAAACCGACTACTAATAAGGCTGTAGAATTAGACTCCTGAAACAGGGGAAAAAAACGGCAATTAAAATATGACTGCACTGCTTTCATATATCAGTTCTGAACACAGAGGACTGCACTACTGCACAGTCTTCTCCACATAATTTATTTGAAAGTAAAACTACTAGAACTGTTACAGAAATTTTCACAGCCAACTCTTAGTGTATCTGTACAGTGAGATGTAATCGAGAAAAAAAAACACAATCCAGAAACAAAAACCTTACAGTTTGTACTGGTAACTTCAGGTAAAAGACAGGAATCAAGAATATAGTAATTTTCCTAAAACAATCTTTTGTTTTTCATGAAAAATTTAACATATTAAAGGATTCAGTATGGATTCATAACTGAACAACTAAAGGAATTGGAGTGTATCACCTAAAGTTATAGCAAGGAAAACAAATTGTAAAGAATTATAATATCTATCTTTAAAAAGTAGTTCAGTCTAATTTGGTATCACAAACACTAAAGTCTGATACAAATTTTCATTATACAGCTATTTCAAACATCACTGAAGACTGAATTAAGGATAAATTGAAGAAAGCTTAATAGGTCCAAGCACTGCTTCCTCCATACTGCTTGGCTGTCTTTTGGATGCTGCTTCCAGTACCACAACTTTTGCTGTTCTCCTGCTCTCCTCTTAAAAAATTAGTCCAGCTGGACTTATTATACTGAAAATGGAATGGAACAGTTTATTTGTACTCCTCAACTCTGAGACCAGAAGTGACTGTTCTAAACATCTTATCTGGTTTCTTTTATATGTAACCCACGCATGTATATTTTTCCCAAAAGCCAAATTAAAGAACTGTCTGTTCTTTTCAAGATACCTAATATCATTTTAAAGATTCCAATGCAATGAAAAACATATCTCTTCACTGTGTAATCTCTCCAACAGGAAATTAACTTTATTGCTAGAAAATTACATCTGATTTCATGGTTGAATGTGTATGACTTCAGCTTTAAGATGCTGGTTCTTATTATTCTTTTGCACATAAAGGAAAAGAAAAAAGCTAACAACACTGTCAGTTACCTTTTCCTTAATACTGGTACTTCTATACCACAATAAAATAATTATTTCTTACCTTTCTCATCATTAACGGACATAATAAGTGGAAACCTTAATACTGCAGCTGCATCTTTAGAATCCCAAGTACTTGCTCACTTTGTGATCTATCCCATCCTTTCTGGATAGGGGACCCCAGAACTGAGGGCAGCACTGTAGTAGTGATCATGCATATGTAATGAATAGACCTGGACAGCTATTAGACAACACATGAGATGGACCTGTTCCCTGCCTTGACCTGAGGGGAAAATGACTCCTTGCAGTTTAGAGTCCTTTCTGCTATCTTGACTTTTTGACATTGATCTGTATTACAGAGAGCAACTGAAGAACCTTGTTATCAAGCAGGAAAAAGAAACAGTGACTAAGCCCTGTCTCAAAATACATTAATGGGCAAAAGGGGACAAAGGTTTGTGAGGTTTTAGGTCTAGTCCATATAACCATAATGAGATTAAATAGCTAGATGCTGCAGCTAATGCATTGAGTTTGGAAATGAGATATACATCTGTAACAGGGAGGATTACTAACCACTGGAACCACTACCTAGAGATGCAGTGGATTCTCTAGTGGATATTAATTACTTGAAGTCACTAAAAAAAGGAGTGACTCTGTCTTTCTCATTAATTATCCACCTGAATTATCAAGTAAAAAGTTAGGAGCTTTTTTACAGAAAGGCCCTGAAATCACAGTACTCCTTTCTGACCTTCAAAACCATAAATCAGGGGAAAAAGATGACTGATAAACCTTATCCACCAGCAGGTAGGCATCAATTTACTGATGACGTAGCAGTTAATAAGGTGGAGCTGATCTGCTGCTGATCAAAGTAAAAAATGAACTAACAATATACGTGCCAATATTACTCATAAAGTATCTTCACAATGCACAAAACCCACTGCTTGTAACAGGCAGGCAGACTAAATTCAGATTTAAAAACTCTGTGCTGGAAAGATGTGGGGCTGAGAGATTTCTGTCATCATTAAGGGATCATGGATCACAGTCTAGCTGCTGCCATTCATCATGATACAGCAAATGAAAACAGACTCTACAAATCAAGTAAGAAAGGTTCATCGGACCAAGGAGAAATATCAAGTGGTTTTATCAGCATAACCTGCTCTGCATGGTTCTTTATTGAATCCATTGCACATGGTGACTGGCAGCTTCAGAAGCATGGAGCTACTGAAGCATGAAGGCTTGGGCAGTTTTTGGGCACAAACAGAAGTTTTGCTGAAGCATCCTGCTTAATGGCACAAAGCATCTCCCACAAGGGCTGAAGTCACTCCCAAAAGCCTCTTTGGGTGTAGCTGGTGGTTTTTAACTCTGAATTTCACCACAGCGTGGAAACCACAAAGCTGCATAAGATCCTGGCTGTAAATCTGGAGGAATGAGTTAGAGCAAAATGAGTTTTATTCAGTTTCTTTCCACTCACTAAGTGAAGAAGTAAGTGTAAACCTGCTTCCTGGAACTTCACACTAATACTGTAAAGTAGCAACATTAACAACACAAACAAAAGAAGGTGCGACTTTATTTAAGGAGATGTAGTGGGTTAGGATTTCTTGCCTTTAGAGTGAGGAGAAATGTTTGGAATTTATCTCAACAATTCATTTAAGAGTCTAAAACCAGTTAAAAAAAAAATATTTTTAAAACTATCTCATGGTTTTGGAGTTTGGTTCTTTTTTCTTTCTTGGGACTCAGACTTTCAGCTGGTTTAGGATTGGGATTTTTTTTATCAAAATCAGTGCAAACACAAGTAGGTTTCATTCTTTTTCTGAAAAATCATGACGTGCTTGATGATTCCTCTAGGCATGAAAAATGGCAGCTCAGTAGGTGGCTAGAACTGATTTATTTTTCCTTTCAAAACAGCATAAACATGATTTCAGAATGAATAAAAGCCAGCTAAAGTAGCATTTCAATTTAGAAAAGCAAAGAGCAAGTTGGGATGAGATGATTCTTATCCCACTAATGAGGGCATCTGGAAGAAAAACCAGAAATAGAAGTACACTTTGTACACAATTAAGTCTAGCAAACCTACTGCGAACTTGAGGAGGATGTGGCTGAGGTTTGAAAGCTACATGGGGGGCATGCATATGGCAAGTATGGCAACTGCATGCAGTTTCCTCCGTGGCTGTGGGAGTGGGATCCTCAAGTACTGAAGGTGAGGGTATTTCTGAATTGCTCCCACAGGCATCTTTCAGCTTTTCTGAGTCCAGGAAGATAATGGAGATGTCCTGCCTGCCCATGTACTATGCACACAGCCCACTGTCTCCAATGAGATGGTCCCAGTAGTTTTCTGCTGCTCACATTCTCCGTTGTCCTCCAGCATGGGAGACATTACTAGCAGGAGTGAAAATAGGGCTTGATTTCTTGGAGGTGGGTCACTGCAGCTCTCTAGCTGAGGTTGCTGAGTGAGGGGGCAATCCCCACATGACACACAGAGGTGTCCTGAGGGTTTGTTGGATGGGACACATTAAGTGTCCTCACAGAGCACTCTGGAAAGAAAGTGAGCAAAGGCATCCTTGCAGAAGGCCAGACAGCAATTTCTGCACTGTAAGTGTGCAGAAGATCAACCCTGGTTTGACCACATCACACAAGAGCATGTGCTGCAGACAAGGAAAGCTGTGGCTGACAGGATCAGCTCTTATATGTTGCTGCAAGGGTGTCCATGTTCTTGTCCTATCTCTCAGTTCTTTGTGGTGCTTTTTGATGTCTTATTCTTTCTCTGTGTTGTTAGATTAGGACCTTCCTTTCTGATTACTTTTCTTCCTCTCCTATCTTCTTTGCACACCCCAAGTGCTGTGCAGGAGCAATCCCTTAGTCCAATGAAGGCTTTGCCACATCAACCCTTCCTTCTCACCCCCTGTGGTTTTGACTGTTACATCACCTGTTTCCTCTTCTGTTTCACTGGGGTTTTTAGTTTTAAAAGTCTCTCAAGCATGTACTAATAGGGGATTAAAATGCATACAAGTCATATTCGTTACCAGAGAGACAGCTTTCTCCCTAGTTCCTAGGCTCGCAGCTATCACATCAAGTTATTTTGGAGCCCACATACCATAGAATATGCACCAAAGCATGCAAGGCTTTGAAAGGTTCCTCCTTCAGGCCTCCAGATACATACAGTGGGGATATACAGGAAAAGAGATTTACTTTTAGTTTCTATTATTTTGAGTACCAGAACACTGGGAAATGGAATTAACAGGAATTTTGGTCAGAAATTTAATATATGAGAATCTAAAGTGAAATCCCTAACTCCTAATTTAGAGCAAAAGAGCATTTCATCTTTCCTTGCACTCCGGAGGAGTTTTTTATAAACACCAGTAAAAATGCCTCATTATCTTCCTCCAAGTCTCTTCTTAAAACCTTTCTTGCCCTAATGCCAGGAGTGAACCTTATAATGGCAAAACTGCTGCAGCAATGATTTTACTGCCACTCACATTGATTGATGTTGTGTCACTGATTCCCTGTACTCTCCATCTGCCTCTTTCCATCTGTCTCTTGTCTTGAATGGTAAAGTCTTGGAAAACAGAACTTTATTTTTATTCTTTGAATAGCACTCTGCATGCAGTTCCAAGGAAGAAGAGGAAGAAAAAGAAGAAAATGTAAGGACATTAGGGTGTTTGTATTGGGCCAAACCAAAGAGCCATCTAAACAAGTCTCCTGCTCCAACAACAGCTAGCAGCAGAAGAATAGAGCAGAACACAAAAGCAGAGCTAGTGTTGGCATCCAAATTTGAGCAATATGTAGCTTTGGGACTTCCTAAGCTAGAGGTCTTATTTTTGTTTTTAATAACCTTGGATTATGACATTTCCCATGTCTTGCGTGTTCACATTATCCTGTGAAAATAAGTCCCAGAGTTTAATTACGCATTCTGTGAGAAAGAATTTATTTTGTTCCTCTTATACCTCCTATTGAACAATTTCATTCATTGCCTCCTTTGAAAAACTCTGGTAGCAACAAGTTCATTGATAATACCATCTAAGCAAGATCTTGACTCTGCAGAGTATGCTACTGGCCCAGACCGCCGTACTAACTGCAACCCCACTAATTTTGGTGGAAATCTATGAAAGTACATGGCCCAATGAAGTAAGATATAGCATGAGTTCATCTTCAAAAGACATTGAAAAAACCTTCATTCAGTTTTTTTTTTTAACTAAAGTGGTGATGATGTAAAAAACTGTGACTAAGAAAAATAAAATTACTCTTTTTACTAAGAATCTGGGAGCTTTGCAGGAGTTGAAATTCAGATAAAGGTGAAACTATAAAAGACAAAAGATGAAATATAATTTGTACTTTAGAGGTGGGGATTTTTGAGATACCTAAATGACCTGTAATTCACATAAAAGAAAGATGTCATTGTGATTGTACATCTTAAGACAAGACAGATTTTAAGACTGTGTTATGATGACATTGCTGAACAGTACGTTTATATTTATATTCACCAATGACTTTCACAAACCAGTAACTTTCATCAACTGTGGTCATTAGTCCAAATGTCAAAGTTCCTTTCACAGCTGCTTTATGGTGTAACTGATGAAATTTTTAGCCCAAATTACAGGATCCCAAGAGTGTCATCTCTCACTAATCACTATTAATGGTACAGGAGTGAGCCTTTTGATCTCAGATTACTCCTCCATGCTGTTATCTAAAACCATGAAAAATCTGTACAAGAAACACTTTTTAGTGTTTCTGAAGTAATGGTCTATGAGAGAACAGCTCCACTTTTCACATTTTCAGCATGTTGTATCACTTTTTCTTCCCATTGGGGAATGCGTCAGGAAGTGATCCTGTCTTTATTATGATTCTGATAATACCTTTTTTGGGGGGAAACTATCTTACCTCTGATGAATGACAAATGCTATTTCATTGCCTTGCGTTCATATAACCCAACTTTATGGAAAACATTTCAGGCTCTAATGGTGAACAAACATAATTATTCTGGTGGTGTTCTTTCCCCAGAATGGTCACTTCTTGTTTGTGCTCCAAATTTTCATTCATTAATTCAATATTAAGTAAAAATAATTCATTCAACTGTGATATACCATACACACCATTAAGAGTCAGGCTGTGGTAAAATCTTGCCTATAAGATGAAATAACATTTGTGATGAAAATGGGCTTAATAAAAAAGTCCAAAAATTAAGCCTAAAGATAACTGAAAGGAGGGTAGTATAAATACAAATAAGACTAACAAGCAATGTAAATTTTATCATGAGCCATTGATTGGAAGGGTTTAATTTTTATTTTTTTCCTAACAAATTTGCCGCTGTTTGAGTGCCCCAAAGAACTTAAACTCTTCTTAATCAAACCCATCATTTCAAAACATGAGAATAAAAGATCAATTTATCACTACTTTGATCATTTCCAGACACATGTGTTATAAAAGTTAATAATGTCCTTGGAAATGTTGCTTGTCTTTCATGGCTTGTGAGGCATTCAGTGAAGTTCATAAGGGTGTGTTTGACTTTTATTCTTAAGGAAATGGCACCCATCATTCATTTATCTGTGGTCACCTCACAGAAACAGGAACAGGGGATGTAAGGTGATGTTTGAGGAACCACAACTCAATATTTCCACTGTTGTGAAGCTTGTCTCACAGCAGAGAGCATCAGCCAGTGCCTGTGCCACTCACTTCAGCCCCGTCACCCTCATGCACACGTGGGCACTGGTAACCTCTGAAACGTGAGCACATATCCAGCCTGGCATGTCTGGGAGGTAGAGAAGTAAAAAAAATCTTGGATAATCTCATTATTTGCTGAGTTTTGGAGCTCTCAAAGCATTCTAGTTGCTCAGGGGTGCAGGGAAAAGGACCTTCAAGGCCAAGATAAAAAACATCTGGATGTGTCAATGGTGTTAAAATGTTCCATGTCTGAGCGTGTGTTGGAATGACTTCATCAGGAGTATTGGCCACAGTGTTTTAAACATTCACCATCTGCCTTTCCCTGTACTCCTGTTTCTGTTATTGAGAGCAGGCAGTTTAGCAGACACATATTACACTCTCAAATATTGTCCTAAGAAGTCTCTGGGGCCTTGTGTTCCTTTCCTTGATGAGCACATTCAGAAGCATCTCTCCTGGTGGTGAGAATACCTAAAGCCATATTCTTGTTAAAAAAACCCCAGAACTAAAGCCAAAATCATTGGCCTGCCCTTAGGAATGCTAGAACCATTTGGAGGCAGCATCTTTGCTTAAATCTTGACTAGCAGAAATTTATAACCTTGTAGCGTGTGGTTTTATGTAACTCTTTTGCCCAGAACAGTAGGTATTTCAGACAAATCAACATTATTACAGAATAATAGGATCATAGAATCATAGAATAGTTTGCGTTGGAAGGGACCTTTAAAGGTCATCTAGTCCAATCCCCCCAGCAATGAGGGTACCCAAAACCACATTCTCTATGAATGTGGGGTCTAATAGCAATTGCTCTGCCAACAGTTGTGCCATAAGAACTAAGACTATAGTCAGCTTCTGGCCCAATTAATATTTAATCATTTATGCAGTATGAAACAGTTCCAGTTAAAGTGCAAGCCAGAGAGCATAGCTGAAGGGATGTTTATTTGCTCTTGGTAGACATACGTGAATTAGTTCTGCCAACGCTCTGAGACAGCAGATTGTGAGCAAACTCTGATCCAAAAGTTTTCTGCCCATCCTGCATCTTACCTTCTCAGAACCTTCTGAGATTAAGTGTTGATAGGTTGCATTGGGAAAAAATAATTGCAATATATCTGTGTAGAAGAAACCAAAGACTGCAGGAGAATATGACAAATTTGCAGGATACTGTTGAGAAATCAAAGGCTAAATACATATACTGGAATTAAAAATTGTGGGAAACATTGTTTGAGAAGCTGCTTAGGAGAGTACATTGAAATGTGCCTAGATGTAATAGAAAGAATGAGTGAAATAGAAATGCAAACTAACTTTCAGGAAAACAATACTTGACTGCAGGGTGGTCTCAAAAAAACCCTCCAGGAGTCTCAGTTTTATGCTAAAGATGAACAAATAATAGACATTTTCGTTGTTATGTGACTCAAAGTGGAACAAGTTTTATTTCAAGTTTGTTGAAAACGACAACAGAAATTCTGTTTTCTTACTAAAAGTTTCCCATTATTTTGAGGAAATGTTTACCTCTTCCCATCAATTAAGTTTAGGTGAACATCTGAGTGAAATATAACTTACTTGGAAAATGTCAAAATGGAAAAAATATATAAAAATATTAAATTAGAAATAATTTTTTAAAATTTAAGTCTTAAAAAATACAAGTTCTAGAGCAAAGAAACTGCAAAATATGTAATATTCCTTTTGGTGCACCCAAGTGAGATTTTTTTTTAATGCTTTTTATTGTTGCTAAAGACTATTTCAACCCTTAATTTCAGTCAGATAGCCTTTAGACATCTAGGCAAAGCACTAGAAAATGGTCTACCAGAGGCGATCTTCAGGGGCAGGAAAATTGATAGACAGCTCTTACTGCTCTTTTCCACCCCACTTTGTGAGGTGAATAGTGAGAAAGAATAGTGTCTTTTATAGGCTACAAACACAATATTTCAGCACTGGAGTTGGCAGAACACACCTGACCTGATCCTGACCCACTGTTGCACCCCTTCACTACTGTCCGTCCATACTACAGTCCTGTCCTAGAGTCCTCTCACCATTTTACCCCAGTCTCTGCCCAGAGGTGCTGCATGGTGATTTCTGCCCTCAGAACAGGCACAACCACTCCGGCTAGAAGCTGTCATTTATTACCTCTTTCCTCTGCTTTCTTCACAGGTATCAGATCATGCTCTCTTATATTAACCAATTCTATGACCAAAATGTCAAACCTGAATGTCTCATTTCAGATAACTGAATCCATGCCTTAGAGATGTGACCTTGATTTACCGGCGCACCTTTCTGAGCTGATTACTCCGAACAAAGGGTGGTTTTGCTGCTCACATCCTGCCTGGGTACCAGTGCTGCTCACACTCGCCTGGAAGTGGTTCCTGGTGGAGGTCAGGCATCTCGTTTCACCTTTTGGAACAAGCAACACTTGGTACCATTGCTCCTTTCAGATATCTTCATTTGCTGTTGTTGTTGTGCTATGAAGTTATTTTGGCTGGAAAAATTATTAGTAAAGAGTTGTTCATGCACACAAGATCTTTGGGAGTTGACTAGCCCACTGAGCTACTCCATGATGCTAGTTTTATGGAGATATGAGCCAGTTTTGTCTGGTTTTTTTTCAGCAAAGAAGGAACAAACCAAGCCTGTACAAGCCCATGATGATATATAAATTACTTGGCACAACAGCAGATGCAGAGCACTCATCAGTGCCCAGGGCAGCCAGACATGCTGGCCAGACTTCACAATTCTCCTGAAGAACTGTGGGCAGACCCACATCTCAGCGGCTAATGAGTACAAGGCAGGGGGGAAGTGGGATGAGGAAACAGGCACTTCTGTGGGATCCCACTACAGCACAGAAAGGGTTTCATTGTCGTCAGTGAACACCAGACTCATGTGCTGGGGAAAGCACACTTTTCTTACTGCTTACAGAAGATAAACTGCAGGATCATTCAGGCAAGTAAGGAGCCTAAAACACCCTTTATCTTCATGTAAAAGAAGTCTAAGAGCTGTCTCAAACATACAGAAGAAGACTATTTGGCTGTAATTCTGGATTTCAAACAATCTAGCCAAAATATGAGACACAGAAATCCAATATGCCAGTCAAATATCTTCCCAATACATTTATGACTAAATATAACACTTAAGAGTGAAAAGATTCTGTTCTCCTTCTTACTGGGTTTGGGTAGGTTTGGCTTTGGACTAATAGCTATTTCTATGAATATGAACTAGTAAAATAAACTGCCGGGCACCTGCTAAGGCTGGTGTGTGATCATTCATATTGGTTAATTTTAGGATGTCCCTTGGTGCTAGGGCCCTGCTAGCCTACATCCTGGGACAGATACAGGAATACCACTGGTCAGGTACTGCTCCCTGCTGACTGGGGGTTGGAGCCACCCCATCCTGGGAGGAGAGCGGTAAGCACTGTGGACACAAGCCATGTCCTGAGGATGGAAGACAGCCTTTTCTATTTGCTAATCTTAACAGTCCCTGAGCCCAGAACATCCATGTGATCAAAATGTTTTAATTTATCTTAGACTAGTTGCCTTCTGTTGAATGTAAATCACTATGAGGTACATGAATTACTTCAAGAATAAGTTGCTACATGGAGATTATTTGTTATTTTTGGTGGAGCTGTGAAGCCAAGTGAAAGGCTATGATTTTTTAAAGTCAAAGAAGTAAGAAGGCTCATCCTCTGCTTGAAGGTACCTAGTGAAAATGTATAAAAATCTACATTCCAAGAAAAATCCTTTGGCAAAATTATGAGATTCTTAACACAAGCTCCATTTATTTGTTCATGAACTTGAAGATTTATGGGCAGAGTTATAAATTCATAATAGTTTTCCTGAGAGCTGAGATTTTTCATTTGGGAATATGAAATGCACAATGTTCACAGTCACAATTACCATTGTATATTCATAAGAAGGGCTCAGAGTAGTGACAGCATTTGCATACAAAAATCCAAGATATCTGTGTTTTCCATAAGTACATAATTGATTGTGTGTTTCTATTCTGCATTCAAGTGTATTATAATATTGGCCAACCATTTCTACCACAAATTATTCCCTATGCAATTTGCTATTTCTGGTCAAATTTTGAAAACAAAATTATTGACTTTGTGGTTTGTATTAATAATAGATATAATGTAGTTTACATGCAATCAAACATTTATGCTAATATTAAAAGGAAAACAAGCAAAAAATCTGACATAAAATCTGGATAGTATGTCACAAAACTGAGATACATTTAAGACCATGGGGAGCATAATGGGCTAAGAAGACAGTGGATTAAAGATATTAATCGGCTTTTTACAACAGCCTCAGTTCTTTTCTTTCCAGTCAGTCAGGGGTGGGATAGGCAATGTACTACCTCCCTGGATGAGATTTCTCAACAATAACTGCCTGACACTACTCCTATATGCTCTGAAGACTAGAGCACCGCTGGCATTGTAAAATGACATATGAGAGAATGGCTCAGGCCATCTCATGTCAGCGAGTCGGTTTGTGTCCCACAATCTGCTACCTGCCTGGACTTTCCTTAACCCTAACCCAGAATGATTAAATTCCTGGTATGAGTACTGCAGTGTTGTAAAAGACCATGGAGTGCTGTGTAGATGCCAGTACTAATCCCTTTTTTCTCCAAATGCCATCTAACATCCTCAGTCCTCTAGTTTCCTGCATCATGAGATTGTTCAGCCATAACCATAGTGCTAGTCCTAACACAACATGTCCAGAAACCTAGAGGATCATTCCCCATTGTAGAAGACAACACAATGCAAAAAACCCTCTTTCTATTCACAGGGGACAATTAATATCCAGTAAGCAACTACCTGTCGAGACTTATATTCTTCAGCCCTAAACCTTGCAAAGGTTGCAAGCAGGGCAGTAAATTTCTCCTATAGATAGGAAGGGGGACTGGATTTATTTTTCACTAAGTTTTTTTCAGGGCCTTTTATGGCAGGGCTGTATTCTCTTGATTCTGGAAATTTACTATGGGCTGAGGTTAGGGTTAGCAATCCAGATGGCTAATGGATTCTGGGATATTTGGTATCCCCCAGTAATGTTAGATGCTATTTTTGTAAAGTTTTGTCTTTATTTCTTTGCAAGCTATGTACCATTCCTCAGAGACTGAGAAGGGGCTAAAGCTAAAGGAATGGATAATTAACATAACTGAAAATCCAGCAATTGTTCAGATAAAATTGTTGGAGGATAAAGCAACAATGTTACTGAAAGGACTTTATTATTAGCTTGCTTGTTTTATTCCTATCAAAGAATTAATACAGTTAAAAATACAGGATTTTTGATTATCTGATCGAGACTTTCTGTGTCAACAATATACATACTTTATATTTTATGTCTCAGAGCTGTAGAGCTACTTTAAACATTTCAGGCTACAGACTGATGCTTTGTTATGTTTGTAAACATTTTGTTTATATTCAGTAAAATGCATTAATTTCTAAATCTGCAAATTTATCAAGGATGAGAGCCATCCAGCAGTATCTAATATATATACCCTACTGGATAATCTCTTTTATACTTGGTATCTTCTTGTTCAAAAGTAATAAAGCAATTTATCATGAAATTACATTTGTTTGGGTGAACAGAAATATTTTTGTGTAAGTCTGTCACTGAAACTGATGAAATAGTCTATTGGAATGAACACAATTTTGCAAACATAGATGGAACACTGAGTTACAGGCAATTACAGTACAGCTAATCTGAATAGACAGCACATCTACACAACAAATTCAGAGTAAATAACTTCTGTTCAGCTTGTGACTAATGTTTCCTTTTTCACTGTCAATCTAGCATTCTAAGGCAAACTTTTGAAAAACTAGTATTTGAACAGGTTGTTTGAATAATCCAGATTCATCCTGCAAAAAAAGCCAAAGTCAGGTTGACAAAGAAAGTATCACCATGGTCTTGGATGGTTTTAAGGTTGTGTTTACACATGGCCCCATCCACACTCTCTCTAGACCTAGACATTTGGGGGTATCCAGGGCAGACACCCAGGTACTAGATGTAAGTCACCTTGGGGTGAGATGCAGTTCCTTGGTTTGCTCATGGCAGGACCACACCAAGCATTAACTCAAGTTTGAAAGCAAGTTAGCTGCAAGATTACACTTTCCCATGTAAATTGATGAACTTAGGCCTCTATTCAGTTATTGCTCTCCAAACCATACTCCTTTTCACACCTGTAGGCATACCCTAGATGCAAAAATGCATAATTCTCTCAGAATTGCTCTTTTACAGCAATCTCCAAAAGGAAGATTGCCATGGTATGTGTCTGCTTCTAATCATAAGTTTGTTCCTTATAAATAGCTATTTTTAACAGAAAAAAAATAGGTCCTTTCACCCTCATTTCTGGCTGTGGGAAGTCACTGTAGTGCAGCAGCCAGCCTACTGTACATGAATTAAAGAAACTTATTCTATCATCTACAAACCTAGTGGGTGACTAAGGAAAGCCATTTTACCTGCAAGTGTCTCAGTTTATTCCTCCACAACTGGAAATAAAGACAGTCTTCCTTTCCTTATAGAATCTTTAAAAATCTAATAAAATGTTCTAGAAAAGAGCCTGTTACTCCCAAAGAGGTTGTTCTGCACCATTTTCTATCAGTAGTGCATGTGTTTGCAACAGTGACCTGGAAGAAAGCTCCTAAATCAGTGAGTCCAGTCCCTTGCTTGGATTGTGTCATCATTGTATCATCTTTTCCAGAAGACAATTGAGGTCCATCTTGAAACTAGTTAGATGTTTTGTATTGAAAGTCTCATTAATCACATGTAATAATGTGTCCTGGTTTCAGCTGGGATAGAGTTGTCTTCCTAGTAGCTGGTACCGGGCTATGTTTTGAGTTCAGTATGAGAAGAATGTTGGTAACACTGATGTTTTCAGTTGTTGCTCAGTAGTGTTTAGACTAAAGTCAAGGATTTTTCAGCTTCTCATGCCCAGCCAGCGAGAAAGCTGGAGCGGCACAGGACTCAGCCAGGGCACCTGACCCAAACTGGCCAACAGGGTATTCCATACCATGGGATGTCCCATTTAGTACAGGAACTGGGAAGTGGGGGGGGGAATCGCTGCTCAGACTAGCTGGGTGTTGGTCGGCGGGTGGTGAGCAATTGCACTGCGCATCATTTGTACATTCTAATCTTTTTATTACTACTGTTGTCATTTTATTAGTGTTATCATTACCATCATTAGTTTCTTCTTTTCTGTTCTATTAAACCGTTCTTATCTCAACCCACGAGTTCTACTGCTTTTCCCGATTTTCTCCCCCATCCCACTGGATGGGGGGGAGTGAGTGAGAGGCTGCGTGGTGCTTAGTTGCTGGCTGGGTTAAACCACGACATAATGATAAGGAAACTTCTTTTTATTTTAATATGGTGAACCTAAATGCATTCCTGCTTAGTATAAATCCATTTGTAGGTTTGGTCTGGGGTGGGTTTGTTGGGGTTTTGTTGTGTTTGGGGTTTTTTCCCCTTTAAATCTGTGCATTGGTTTAAATACCTCTTTAATAAACATGTTTATCCCTTAGCATGTTTATGGATGGGCCTCTCATAATTCCTCTCAATGAAGGTTTCCTATCCCAAAGGGACGCCCTGCAGGGTGCCACATCTTCCTTGGCACTGCCAAGGGGTGACCACAGGGCTGCGCAGAACACCTGAGGAAGCTTCACAAAAACCACAAAAAACATTAATCCTTCTCACAAAAGCAATTAACTTTTCTTTACCTCCACTGAGCTTCAGTCTGCCATGCAGGTAAAACAGACTAGTATCCTCTGCTGGAAATACCTCTCTCAACATATCTTAAGAACACCTTTACTTTTTTCATGCCTGCTTCTGCTTGGTAACTCAGATACACAGATAATGTGCTCATATAACACCCTTTCTCTGCCTCATTCAGCTCCAGCTGATGAACTCATTATTACTCCAGAAAGTCTTCTTATAAGTCCTTAAGCACGTAACCTTTCATTTTATGCACCATTAAATTTAATCCCATTTCTATCAACATCATGCTGTTCTTCCTGTCTGTTTATTGACAAAGTCTTCATGCTATCAGAAAGTTTTATCATCACATACTTGCTTTTGAGCTAAGATCATTAATCAAAATATTAATAAATGAATCTTAGGAGCAATTTTTTAGGATCCTCATTTTTACCTTTCTCTGGTGACTTGCCCTCTGGAGAATATAAGTTTCTTTTCCTCTTTTAGCAGTTCCTACCTACCTTACCTTAGTTACACATTACCCACGTTACATTTAGCTCACTTGTTCTTCAGATTCACTATGATTTTCTTAATATAAAATGCCTACTATATTTAATTTAAGAAATAGTTTTATTTTTTCAAAGAAATGTCAGAATTGCTTGACAGAACTTAGCTTTGACAAAAACATATTTCATTCTTCTATTTATTTCTGTGTCTTTTGTCATTTTTTCCTTCAAAATTTGCTTCAAAGTTTTAAGGTCTAATCCATCCTTCAAACTTAAACACCTGACTTGGACTTCCAAATTTTAAGTGCCCAATGAATTAGTTCTCCCCAAAATGCCTAAATTCACTACATGCAAGAGAGAAAAGCAGACATTTTAGAAATTCTTCAGAGGAAGACCCTCTCTGCATTACTGTGGTACTAAAACACAGGTCCTCTAAAAGTCTTCAAATACCATTTAAAACTGTAAGAAAAGCTTTTATGTAATTTTATATCATTAACTTGTTTTTCTTGTTTTCATCATTCTTAAATCTGTATTGGCTTTATTTTTTCCATAATTTTTCCCCATGTGAGAGTGAAATTCATCTCAACTGTTCTTAACTGTCCAAAACATACGTGTCTAGTATAAGGCAGTGGTCCTATCTTCCCTTACAGTGAAAAGAGAGACCAGAGCTTCTCAAAAAGTAGCCTACCCTAAAGCATTGTTCAAGATGGTGAGGTTAATTAAATTTGGCTATAACATATTTCTGTCCACTGACTACATGGAAAATATACAATTATCTTTAAATGAGATGCTTAAAGTTTAAACAGTTGAAGTTTTAAATGGTTTAAATAGTTGAAATAAGGCAAGATTAAGTCCACCCTAAAAGCTCATTTTTCCTTTTTATATTAGCTAGTGTTTTATCAGATCAACTTCTTTTTCTTTTTTTTTTACTACCACAGATGCCTCTTAAGTCCTTTTGTGTTAGATCTTTGTCCTTCCTATTGTTATATCATTGTTCTATTTATTACTATCCAAGTAGGTGTTATTTACCTATGGTTTTAGATTACTGTTGATAATAATAAAATAGGAGTAACCCTAATATTAACACATATATTGATCTATCCATGTTCATACTGGCTCTCCCCTTGTTCTCTGCTTCGACTAACTTTCATTTTTGTTTGTTAATAAATTTGAATTATTTACATGCCGGTAGAGTTGAGTGATTTAGTACACTTCAGCTGTACTCCAGGGCTGTAGTTATGGTTTCTGTCAGAATAACAAAAAATGTCAGATCAATAGGAAAATATTGTAAGTATTCAAAAATCATGATGGAGGCTCAGAAAATCAATGTGTTTCTATTTAAATTGAAGAGGTTAATAAATACATGTTTTAAGATCTAGTTGTCTCCTGGTTTTGAAGTCTTTGCGAATTGCAATCCAATGACTTTCCTCCACAGCCTCATGGAAAACGTGAATTATTCATAAATGCAAAAATGAAAAAAAAGAGAGAGAGAGAGAAAGGTTTTGGAGAAGTTACAGAATAGCAAGACTACCAAAGCTAAAGCTTTAAATCTCTTGTTTGATATTAAAACACTGAATGATGGCAACAGTGTTTCAGAATATTGTTACTTCTTAGTTTTCCCTAGCTCTTTTTGTGGATTATAACATTGTCAAATAATCTTCTACATATTTCTGTGAGTTCTTAAAGTCTCCACTAATCTCATTTTGATTGGTTTATGGCATACTACGTTTCAGAGCACCTTAGTCCAGCTGCCAGATTTTTCCCCATAAATAATCCTGTTTTCAGTTCTATTCTGAAGTAAATCTATTGTGTTGAGCTCGAGGTCTACTTGTCTGCTAGTGAGTTTGACACATTGATGCCCCCTCTGAAAATGCCATTGAGGTTCAGGGCTTTGTGCATGCCTCAATCTGTTAAACCTTTTCAGAAGGTTTAACATTCATGGAAGCATGAATGTATGCAGGCTGAATAATGAAGGACGCCTTACCAAATTCTCTTTAAGTGTCTGTCTTAATCTAGGTGATTGCTAAGAAAAGAAATCCTCAAGAATATAAAAAAATTGTTTGAAAAATGAGATACAGTCATGGGTTCTCTAAGAATACAAGAAAAAAATAACCTGCCAGGTAGGTTAATAGGCACACATCTGTTCAGACAGGCACGCAGGGATGGATCAGCCTAGCAGCCTCTCTACACTTTTGAAGAGGCCTCTCATTAGAGATGTTAGATATTATTATTATTTGTGCTACATAACACTAGGAGCCTCCTGCTGAGACTTCCGTACCATTGTGGTAAACATGAGCACATAGCCATAGAGTGCTGCTGGCCTCAACACTTTTCCAGCCTCAATGGTCAGAGGAGAGCAAATAATTGCATTTATCCTGGTGTCGGCAGGGAGCTGAGGCACCCAAAGATGAAACAACTTGCTCTATAATTTGGCAAGGGTATCTGCAGTTGAGCCCAGCTTGGAGTCACTGCTTAGGAGATGCTGATCTGCCAGGAGGACAGTCCCTCTTTCAAACTGTATCATGAGCCCAAAATTTAACTTTTTTTTTTTTTCTTGTCTTCAGGTTATTCAATCCTGCACAAGGATATATGTGTGTTAGCCCTCAGAGAGTTAAATCTGTGTATCAGAGGAAGGACAAAAGCTGTAAGCAGAGTATGATGCTTCGGGGAGGAGTCACACTAAGGCAGCTGTATGGCTTCTGACAGCCAAGCCAGTTGGGTATTCTTTCATAATATTGTAGTTGTGTTGTAGTTTTGTTGTAGTTTTGTTGTTGGATTCTTAAAGACTCTCCAATAACATAGGTAATTTCCATGACTTTTCTTTAAATTCTGATCTGAATATCAGAGGTATGTGGTATACACAGCAACTGTGCCTGGAATAGACATCTCAAAGTTTCAACTCATGGAAAAATCTAATTGTCTTTCTTATTGGCATTTCCCTTATATTTGTCTCTCCTTTTAGCCTGTTGTTAGGACTTCAGGAGAAAAGAAATGCTTCCCGAAGAAAGACAAATGAGGTAAGTTACCAAATTAGTTCATTTCAGATCCTTTTGTTCAAGCAACAGCTCGAAAAGACAGCAAGCTAAATGACTCAGAAGCATGAGGAGAATTTGAGTATGATTTATTATCTTGACACTCATTATATAATCTTTAGTTTGTGCTGTGCTTTAGAAACTGCCTCATTAAATAAATCCCCAAACATTACTTTTTTTTTTTTTTTTTTACTTAAATCTATTTTTAAGCAGTTTCTTTTTCAACTTGTGAAGATTCATTTTTTGACAGACATCTGAGGACAGTTCACAGGATTTTTATACACATCTTCATGAAATGCTGCATATGCTCAGCTGGCAGGTTCATATGCATTGGATTCTCTCATAACTTTGTCTTTTGATTCAGGTTATCCCAGGTCTGGTGACTGGCATAATTTTTAGTTTCCCTTTTGTCTCCCTGTCAAGGTCAGATTTTGGGAGCCAGGCTGGCAGAGCCGAGCAGCAGCATGCTATTTCCTCATGCCTCTGCAAGTTACAGGGGGTACAGGCAGAAAAAAATCCATCAGAGCTGCCTATGAATGACAGACCCAGATTTGAGACTCTGAACTTCTTTTATCTGTGCTGTTTGAACTGAATCAGATTAGGCATCAACTTTATCCACAATTAAACAATAAACTGAGCTTAATAAGAGCACAAGTGGAGACCGCAGTGATGGCCTAGAGTAAAAAGATGTGGAGCAAGCCATTACAACTCTTGGCAATAGGAACAGAGATCAAAAAGTTAAATATCCTAATGGTCTATACCTTTAACCAGATAAAAACCTATTCCATGCTTTATATAAATGTTTCCTTTTCAGTCTAATTTATTTCACTATTGTTAAAAAGTTCATGGGAAAGAAAAGTAGAGCATATGCAATGATATGATTGGTACCTCACCTTTAATCATGTAAGAGTGGTTTTGCTTATCTTACATAAGAATGGCTACAGTGGGTCAAACCATCTGCTTTCCAGTAGTAGTCAAAAAGCCTGGGGCACTGTATGGCAGTATGACAAACATATACAGTGTTTTTCTGATGATTCTCCCAGCCCATTAGTATTTGCAGCTCAGGCACTTCCTGAGCTGGGAGTAGTTCCTATGAAATTAGCAACTCTTGGTGTGTTTTTCTTCTGTGAACTTTTCCAGACTCTCCTTGAAGCCATGTAAGCTTTTACCATCTGTAACTCGTGGTGAAGAGTTCTGCCTCTCAACTGCAACACCACCTGCAAGAAAAGTCTCTTGTTTATTTTGAGCATAATTTCTGGCAGCCTCATTTCATGTACCTACTGCCATAATAAGGTGTCTTAGGGAACTACAGTGGGAAAAATTCTGGTAATGAAAGCAGCACTTTGTAGGAGGCTGTAAGTATTTTGTAAAGTCAGGTCCTGTGATGGGTTGACCCTGGCTGGATGCCAGGTGCCCACCAAAGCCATTCTATCATTCCCCCTCCTCAGCTGGACAGGGGAGAGAAAATATAACAAAGAGCTTGTGGGTCGAGATAAGGACAGGAGAGATCACTCACCAGTTACCGTCACGGGCAAAACAGACTCAGCTTGGGGAAAATTAACTCAATTTATTACAAATCAACCAGAGTAGGGTAATGAGGAATAAAACCAAATCTCAGAACACCTTCCCTCCCTTCTTCCCAGGCACAACTTCACTCCCAGATTCTCTACCAAGCCCCCCCAGTGGCACAGGGGGATGGGGATGGGGTTTACGGTCATTTCATCACACGTTATTTTCTGCTGCTTCATCCTCCTCAGGGGGAGGACTCATCACACTCTTCCCCTGCTCCAGTGTGGGGTCCCTCCTACAGGGTACAGTCCTTCATGAACTTCTCCAATGTGAGTCATTCCTACAGGCTGCAGTTCTTCACAAACTGCTCCAGCATGGGTCCTTTCCATGGTGTGCAGTCCTTCAGGAGCACACTGCTCCAGCATGGGTCCCCCACGGGGTCACAAGTCCTGCCAGAAGGATCTTTTGTGTTTGTTAGCCAATAAATAATTGTTTCGTACTTTTAGGTGTGCATATCCTTCTTGCACAGTCTCATTATGCGGAGCTAAAGGTGTCCAACATGACTCAAAAGAACGGTAGTGATACCTGTTATGTGTCAAGCTTCCCTTATTTTATCAAAATTTGAGGAATGTTCATCACTTGGTAACTTGCAAATGTCACTAAAAGACCACTGCAGTCTGATCCAATGAGAGAAGTCAGAAAGTGAGATGAAGGTGTAGGTCACCAAGCTTTTCTCCTTGACCACCAAGTACCTTAATATTTAGTCTATTCGCATTCTGCTTGTCCTTATTTTTCTCACAATGTACCTTCCACAAGAAAATCTAAGCTTTCTCAGAAGTGAGAATGGATGTTGCTGCAGTGCTTAGATCTAACCCAACAAAGTGTTTTTCCTCCCATGCAAAAGATTTTTCTGCAGAGTTGAGCTCCTGCTTTGACTTTCAAAATTCACAAGACAACCTCCAAGCCAGCCATTTTAGCTGCAGCTCAGAGAGTCATCACAGAACTGACAAATAATATATAGACTTATCCTGTATTATAGCTTTTGGTTTTAGTCTGACAATCTCAAATATTATTTATAATGAATTCTTACCCTTATATTCTTCTGTATTGAAAATTAAAAAAATACAAAAAAAAATTGAGACCTAAAAGAGGGGAAGCTTTGCCATACTCTTGTTTTTATTAGAACAGTCGTTTTTTATAGAACTACAGATAACTACTTTTGCAAGGGAATTTAGTCCCTGGCATGCTAGGTTGTAGGGAAGTCTATTCTGGGTTATATTCTGCCATCCTCTGCATCGCAGAACCACAAAGGTGTGAACACGCCATGGTGAGGCTCAGCATGTGAAGTCTGAAAAAGCTCCAGTCATGGCATCTTGCACTGTGTATAAGATTGTAACTGTTGTTCCAGCAAACAGAATGAAAGATTTAATGCTTAAATATAGCTTTGATGGACAAAAACCCAGAAGCGCTAGGTATCAGACTTTGACAAGATATTTATACCAGCAAAATATAGCAGCAACTCTCAAACTCAGTTCTCCAAACATCTACTTAAAAAAATATCTGCCTGAACTGTTGAGTCTCTTCTTGTTTATTAATTTTATGTAGTATCTTCTGACAAACTTAGTTTTTAGTAGTCATTTCAATGTGTTGCAATGCATAAGGCACTGATGAAAACTCCAGTAGTCATGTGTTGGTAAGAAACTGGTTTCTCTTTCTTGCTTTTTTTTTAAACTTCACCTTTTCCATTGCAGGGAGATGACCAACATGAATGAAAACCTAATGGTGGGCAAACAGGTGTAAGGAACTCAGTTTTTAATGTACTGCAGCAGAAACTGAGAGCAAGAATACAGATCTGTTTGAGGATCCTTGGCAGGCAAATAATTAGTCTAGTCCTGCAAGCTCACATGATTTGCTATGCATAATTACAGGTAACTAGATTTTTCTGAATGTTAAGAACAATACTAGTATATTAACAATACATTGAAATGGCTCATTCCTTATAGGTCACTATTAAATTGCAGCAGTGTTTCACTTCCCTGACTACTGTAGTAAGTAAGACATTTTCTGGAAGAGTTCTTTAAAGGTGGTTATTAAAGAGAAGGAAAGCAAAGTCAAAAGGTAAACTGAAAGTTTCTCTAGTAATTCAGTTTTGTTACCAGATATTGGTATTGGAAGACGAAGCGCTTTCTAATAGTAAACACTTACAAACTGCACTTAAAAATAAATGCAGAGAAATTCAAAGGTAACTAAGGATTTTAGACAGTCAATTTTCTAAAAAATTACTGGGAATTATATGGAGGGAGATTCAGAAACCTCCATCACAGTGTTTATTATCCAGGTGGTGTTACGGATGCATGATTAATCAAATCCAATAGGTGTTAAAACTCAGATTTATTCTTCAGCAAAAGTTAGTTAGAAGGCTGGTAACATTTTATAAAACCACAGGCTCAATGATGTAAAGAGAATTCATACTACACGGCTGACTTAAGAATCCCCAAGATTTAAAGTTGATGGCTCAAAATGCACATATCACTCACCTAAAAGCTGAGGGCTCTCTCCCTCGAGGAGTTACCTCAGGCGGTGGCCCGACCCGAGGGGGAGTCCCCGACTGCAGTCCCGCTGCTCTGAGGAGGACTGCCCACGTGTCCTCCAGCGGGACCCCGTTTATACCCCTGTCGAATCTGACCTGTGGTCATTTAATTCTATTGGCCAGGAGGGTCACCTCGGTGTACCTGGCACATCTCGACTGGCCAGTTCAAATTTCAACCTGCAGCCTCCAGGGTTTTCTTCCCCTTCTCCCTTCCTGGAGAAGTTTTGTTTCCTGCTGGCAGAATGGGGGGGAGGAATGTACTGCCACAGGTGGCTCCTCAGATGGTTTGTGATCAGAAACGGAAGGAAATTGTAAAGAGAAGATCCGAGGGAGGCACTACTAATAATGTCTTGTGGAGATGTTGGAAAACAAGAGTTGAAGATCTAGCTACTAAAAGGACAGATTGTTTAGTGTGACACCTTGTAGAAGAGAGACCTGCTCTGAATTCACTACGATGAAGCACAGCTTCCCAACAGACCATCGCATCGGTGGTGGAGACTGCATCGGGAGCCTCGGAGAGCTGCCTGGGGGATGGCTACTCTCCCTCTGGAAAATAGCACCTTATTTATAGCCTGGATTTATCTAATTTAAGTTTCCAGTCACCAGATCTTGTCGTGCTTCATTCACTAGATTCAAGAGCTTTTGTCAGAAGCTAAGGTAAAATGGAAACAAGGACCTCCTCTTTCCAAAGCTTTCTGAAGCCACTCAATACAAGTGCTGCTCCTCTGGCTCTGACCCCTCTGGGATGGATGGAGCCTGCTGTCCTCCCCATCACAGGCATTTATGGTTCCTCCTGTCCATTACTGGGGTTCCAGCAGTAGGTCTGGTGTAGGTGCTGGTCCTCTGCTCTCACAGAGCTAGCTAAGCAGACACCTAAGGCAAAGGGCTACTATTTAGGACAAAAGCTTTGAACACAAACAGTATACATTTCTGTTCCGTTAATCCTCAGTTTCAGGGCTACTTCCCCTCCTCTAATGCAGGGTGGTCCCTCACTGCCATCATCAGGGCTTTGACAGGAAATTTTCATCAGCCCATCCAAACTAGCCAAGGCAAACATAGGACTGCAGTGTTCCAGGTGTTTTTTCTGACTAGCTCTTTGCATTACCTCCAAGTTAGTTTATTTCATGCAGAAAACTTCTTTAACTTCTCCATGGAGACAGGATCAAATCTGTCCACAGAGACACATGCAACCTCTATTTGGCCTATAGAACGGCTTCTGAGTTACATTTAATATTTATCTACTTAATATTATGGAACTGATTATTCCCTGGGTTTCTACCATTTGGCATGCCCATTACCAAAGCTTTTACCCATGTGTTTCCATTCCCATTCTCTTTGTTTCCTTCACATTAGTATGAAATGAATCAGAAAAGGATGTGCTCCACCTTGGAGAAGAGTATTTCATGCAGCTGAACAGGACAGTAAGAATTGTCCCAAAAGGAAGGCATGAATGAATCAAAACTTATAGTAGGGATGAGGTGGAGGAAACAATAACTGGCCTGGATGGTAATGCAGACATACTGAGCAGGATGCTCTGGGCAAACACCAGATTCAAAATGTGAGTTTGTACCGCTCTAGAAAAGTCTAAAAGCATTGCCATGTAAAGAGATTAAACCATACCCAGCTCTTGGAGACAATCTTGCTCTATAGCACCAGCTAGCTCTCCAGGAACATGAGGAACTCACTGATTTACCCCTGATGTCCGAGTTACCCATTAAGTTAATGCACGTGTTTGCTTAAAAGCATCCAGAACTAGAGTGACAAAATCCCCCCCTTATATATATCCCATTTTACTCCCCAGAGGGAACAGAGAATTTAGACACATTAACTTCATAGCACTGCACTGATTTCAACCCAAAACATTGTCATACTACCTCCCTTTTTCATAATAACCTAATGCTTAGTGCCCTCGATTCCTCTTCTACTGCAGCAGGGTGACAGCACAGGACACAGGAGGCAGGCAGGCTGCACCCTTAGCAAGCTCACCCAGCTAGGAAGGAGCAAACCTGAAGGATTTTGTTCCCAGGACTGTCACTTTCTTTTTGCTAGTAATGCACAAACATTTCCTAGAAAACAAGATCTCATTTGTTGCTGGCTTTGCTTTGGAGGGCTTCCTTGGCTCTGTAGCAGCAGTGAGAAGCCTGACTTTCCCACACCGTCAGCGGAGACAGGTAGCTGTTTAGTTAACTGGTCTAAATTGCCTTCTGAAGGCTTTCAGAGATGCCTGCAGTGGTTATATGGGACACAGCCTTTCTCCAGACTCTCACATTTAGATATTGCAATTCTTAATTCCGTGCTTCTGATTTAGTCTGGATCTGACTCTTTCTGCAACACAACAGAAAAAATTTTTATTATCAAATGCAAAGCCAATTCAGAAGCTAATGGCTGAATCTTCTTGGGGAAAAAAAAACCCAAAACTAAACCAAAAAAGTTGTATTTCTTTACTGATCTAAGTACCAGGGCTACACTCAGTCCGATGTCTTCTGGAGACACACTCCATTGTGGGGTCCTACCAGTGAGATCATGCTGCTGTCTGATAAACTCAACCTGTGTTTTCTTAGTTGTCCTGTCCTACCCTGGAGGACTGTGTGGAATGAGCCTCAGAGATGACTCAGTTCCGTTCTGCAATCAGGAGCAGAGTACTAAGGGACAAGACAATGCATTTATGAAAGTTTCGTTATGAACGTTCAATATTTCTTGTTCTCTTGCCATTGGCTTTACTGGTCCAGGAGAATTTCTGCACGCTGTTCTCTTTGTCTAGGATAGTCCTAATTCAGAACAGCATCCAGCTGTGTTTGAGCACTCCACTGAACAGGTTTGAATGCAAAAGCATGACTAAGCTGAGTCCTGTACTGGGACCTTTTTGGCACTAAGTTAAATTGAAAATCTGCACAATGGAGCTCTAATTTTCATCAGAAATAGAAAAGTGTATTTTCCTTTTGCACTTTTCTTCTTCAAAGTGCTTTCAAAATATTAATTAGTTAATCCCCCAGTGATTCTGGCATTCAAACTTCTCCTACAATAATGATAAAAACTTTCTGTAAATGTTAATGTGCCACTGAACTTTGAAAATGTAGAGACTGTGCTGGAAAAGGGATGTATTCTGTCAAAAAAAGCTCTGTCTGAAGCGTAAAGGGTAAAGAATGAAAGATTATGCATAATAATATTGTTCAAAGATACTTAAAGGTCAGACGTAAATTTTAAAACTTTCCCCTTCTGAGCAGAAAAGTGTTTCCCCTTTGAAGTGTTGTTATCAAGCCCTTCTTAGGACTTTCTGTGACCCAGCCCTTCCATTTTATCTCATTGTGTTGAATATCATTCAACTCTAAAAGTGAGTGTTCATTATATTGACTTGGTGTTAGTGAAATACTTCTGTAGCAAGAAAAAAATAAACCAAACCAAAATAATCACTTCTTCATTTTCAGGTCAAGTTTAGTGTAATCAAAATGCTAATATGCTCAGACTGAACTACTAGAAGTTGTCTTAATCTTTATTCTTCAATGGGGGTACTGTCTGGAGGAGCACTGAGCACCCAGCTGAAGCCAGTACAGGTACTAAGCAGGACGCCGTTTTAGTCTCACAAAACTGGTCAGTCAGTGATTCCAGAAGGAGCACAATACCGATGGGCATTTGCCAGTTGCTGGGGTTTTAGGGTCAGAAAGGAATTTAGGTCATTGCAGGTGGTGATGAGCAAATGCCACCAGCTTTTCTTTTCACCTGGAAGTATTGGTGCTGGGCAGAACCTCACTCTGTACCACAGACACCTTCTCCTTGGCAGAACAAAACCCAGACATGATGACCAAAAAAAATATTAATGCTGTAACAGAAGACTTGAAACCACCAAAGCAACCAACCAAAAATAAAATCAATGTATCTGTAGAACAACGACTCTTCTCCAAACAAGCTGAGCACCCTGGGGAGCCAGGAGGGGCTTCAGAAGTTCATTAAGGACATTGTTTATGGAAGGTACTTAACACCCTATACCTTGGGCCTGTGTCAGTCCCTGCAAACAAAGATTTCAGAACATTAAGTAGTAAAAAAAAAAATACAATGAAAGGCAGAGCATTACAGTAAGCATCTTGCTCTGACATCCTCTGGTGTAAATCAGGAGTAATCCCACTCAGCTCCTGATTTCATCCTGTAATATTCCCAGTGGAATTATAAATGGACTGATACTATAAATGATGTAAAGCCAGAGTGAGATCCTGAATCAGATCTTGTCTCTGTACAATGGGTGCCAAGCTGACTCCTTAATCCTTGAGCTTTCCTTCCTTCTTAGGTAGGCAAACTGAACATACTCAGGTAAAAGCCAGCCAAAAAACTCTGCCATGCACATCTGCAGAAATAGAAGCTGAGCACTGAACACTCCCTAATGATCCCAGTCCTTCAAGGAAGGATCGAAACACCTGAAAACTCCCAATGTGTACTTGTGTCTCCCCTCCACATCTGCCCAGTGCTTTCCCAGCAGACTATGTGTCTGCACCTAATTTCTTTTGCAGGATTGTATGTGTCCTGAGGCAAGGTCCTTCCCCTGTGACAAGGATTAATTGGACTCTCAGCTGAATGAGACTGTGAAACCAATCACTTGGCACTGGTGTAAAGCAACTAACATTGGTGAGCTGCTATTTTTATTTGCCATAAACCTTTCATAGTAAAGACAAAAAAATCTTTAAAAAAGAGGTTGGCTGAGATCACCAAGGTTTGCAGCTGTTCACAGAGAATTTTGTAGTGAGGACCTGTCTAGAGGAATACTTCCCAGATACCGTCTTCTTCCCTCCCTGGCAAGCATGGCCAGCTGGCTGCGTAAGAGCTTGCAGTTCTCTGCAGGGCTCATTCCTGCCTGAAAGGCTACCATTTAAATATTCACTTTTTGTTCAGCATACTTAATGACCATTGCAATATTTACAACTTACATACTAAATTTCCAACGATCTTGTGCTGCCTTGAGATCATTAGCTTCAATGAAGTCAGAAACAGGTGATAAGGTCAAAGAGCCAGTTCTCTGTTGAAGCTTTTAAGTTCTGCAAATAGATCTGGGGACAGAATTTACCCTTTCCATTCAGTATAGGGGCATCTGCTCCAGGTTCAAGCATATTTTTGTAGTCTTCAGAAACTACTTGCTGATTTGGGGCTATTCAGTGTTAAGAAGAGGAATAGGGACAGCAATTGCTGAGGATTATTCTTCCCTGCTCCTGCAGTGGCTCAGAAGGAGTCTGAGCACAACTGAGGGATGTTAACTCTTACAATTGACCCAAGTTGTTCCAGAAGCAAAACTGCCCCCACAGTCCCACAGACAGGTCGGAGAGCCCATTTGCCCTGACTAACACCAGTCTCAGTCACATCACCTGGACAAACTGGATCCTCAGCTAAGTTCACCCTGTGGAAGGATCTGAGTGTTTTTCAACCAACTTAAGAGAAGCAAATGAACAGCTAGTGCATGGTCTCAATCCCTTAAGGATGGCTACATTGCTTTCCCAAAAAGAGAAGCTAAGCAACCTTCAGTATTAAGGTAATTTAAGAGAAAAAAGTTACCTTCCCTGCCACAAGTTAAGAAGGATATCCAGGGTACAGGGCTGCATTTCTTACATAGGTAGGAAATAATCTCCTTCTGCTGTTGACCTAACTTACTGAGGAAAATTTTGTAGCTGGTGAACGATGGAAGATATTTTCTTAGGAATAAACAAGGATCTTCTCTTAATAATCTTATTGAAATTCTGATGTGGCAAATTCCCGGAGACATGGGGTCAAGGCAGCACATCTTACTCTACAAGACAGACCAACAGACCAACACGAGTTAGATCTGAGAGCAGAGCAAATGATGCAGTGCTCTCCCTTGCAGAGCTGTATGAATAATTTGTTGTGATTCCTTTTGTTGAATTTAGATGGTTTTTCTCTTTGCTGAATGATTCTGAGCATATGATGTCTTCAACTTTTTTTCAGGTTTATTTCTATTTATTCAATGAATGTACTGGGTTCATGGGAGCTGTGAAGTAGTGCTACAAGTTTGAAATATGTGCCGTGTCATCAGTCATCCAGATCACATGGACTTGTTATTTTGCCCTAAAACCCAGTAATTCAGGCAATGAAAACTCATGTTACAGAAAAAAAGAAAAAAGGAAAAAAAATCCCTATATTTTTAGTATCTTTGGAGAAGTGCCAGCTAATGCCAATACAAAAAACTGTGCAGACTAGATGTGAGTCCTAGGGGAGAAGGGTCATTCTACAAATGACATTCTTTATAATAATTTTTCTTGTGGGAAAGAGGAAGGACCACAACTATACTAGCCAGAGGTGAGGATAAGGGCCTAGCTGAGGTGTACAGGCGAGGAGAAGGGCTGCTGAGGTTCATCCAGCCCTTGGACTGTAAACCCCCCTGCTCCTCCAAATGGGCACCAATGATATAGCCAGGAAGAGCTAGAGTGTGTCTGGAGTGACTACACGGCTCTTGGGGTGATGGTCAAGATGGTGGGGTCCCAGGTGTTTTTCTCCTTGGCCTGGCCAGTGAGGGGGAAGGGCTTGGGGAGGTGATAGGTCCTGCAGGTATGCAGCCAGTTCCACAGCTGGCATTGTCGATAGGGATTGTTTTGTTGACAAGGCTTTCAAAACCACAGGACCCTCTTTCAGGATATAGGATAGTTTGGGAGAGATGGGACCCACCTGACCTGATGGCCTTCTATAATAAAATGACTTGGTTTCTGAATGAAAGGAGAGCAGTGTCTCCCACAGTATCCTTGTATCCATGTAAGGACATTATGGTCTGAAAGGGTGGACAAGCAGGTGGGTAAAAACCTGTTTTGATAGTTGGAAAGCAGTGGTTAATGGGTTGTACTCAATCTGGAGGCCAAGAACAAGGGGAATAACACAGACATCTGTCCTTGTAACTGCCCTGTTTAACATCTCTATCAATGACCTAAAGCAGAAGACAGAATGCCCCCCTCAGTAAGTCTGCAGGTAGCACCAAACTTGGGGTGCAGCTAGGATCCAGTACCATGCCACAGGGGAGGCTCTCCCTACTCAAACTCTGCTGATGAACTATTCCCTTGCCCATTCTTCTGTGTTGCATCTGTGGAGTTACAGAGGATGTTTCTAGAAGACTTCTCTTGCTTCCTTTGTTTTGAATTTTCAGGAACAAAGGGACATCAAGACAATTTAAGTTTTAAAACCTTTATTTGTGTTAGCTAAATTTCCTCCTTCTCCTCTTCCTCTTAGTAGCTTTGAGTATTGCTTATGGGGAAGATGAAAATGACAACTCCTTCCACATCTGGAAACTGAAGAGAAAGATGATGAACTGTCATTTCCAAAAAGCTTTTGCTTTTGTTCTTGATGCCCTGAAGGAAGAACTGCCTCCTCCTGAAACCAGCAGAACTGCTTTTGCTAGAAGGTTTCTCATACAGCCCTTCAACTCCCTAGGACTCACTTGGGCGTCATGTGCCCTGAGGTCTTTTTTTGTTCTTTGGGGCTGGGGGTTGGAGGGGGAGTTGGTTTTGGTTTTTCTTTTTCTTGCTTGCTCCCTCCTGTCTTTTTTTTCCCCTTTCTTTTCTTCTTATTGTGTGTTTTGATGATTTATGCATGCTGAGATGCAAGATGCTTCTGGGAATGCCTGTTGCTGTTCAGATGCCTGAAGGAAAAACCTTTTGTAGGGAGTAGCTGAAGTTACTACTAAAATAATTTTAACATTATGTTCTTCTGCTTTCCAATTTTAATCATCTCTGATCCACTTGGAGCATTATACTGATCAAGAAGATTTGCCTATTGATTGGGCTACATTTAAGTTGAATATGCACTCTATTTTTTTCTTTTTGGACATTCAGGGACTCAAGAGATGTGGGAAGAGCAATTGCCATTGAAAACTGATGCAAAAAAGTTGTTGAGAACCTCAGCCTTCTCCATGTCAGTTGTTACCTGATCCCCTGTCTTATTTATCAGGAGCACTACAATTTTTGTCTTCCTTTTCCTACTAATGTACCTGAAGAAGACTTTATTATTCTTCACTTCTGTTGCCAAATTTAGCTCCAGCTGTGCCTTAGCTTTCCCAATCATTCCTCTTCCTTTTTTACAACCTTTGCAAAGAAAGCCACTGTGACAGCCTTTGTATGTTTCTCAAAGCAAGGACCATTGCCCGCCCATTTGCACAAGGACTCCAGGCAGTTCCAGAGAGACATGGAGGAGGAAGAAGAAGAAGCTCCTCTGTACAAAGAAGGCCAGGATGCTGGGCTGTAAATCAGCTAATTCAGGAAGGAGCTTGCAGCAACCACACAGCCTATGAGACCCACCAGGGCCTCCCTTGACCAAGGTGTTAAATCCTTCGGTGGCTCAAAGTCAGCAGAGCCATACAAAAGTCCTTGGAGGTCTGCCACATGGTGCTACCAGAAGATATGGCAGAGAGCAGTCTCATTTTCTGCCACACATGGATGGCCTGACGCAGAGAGGAATGTAATGCAGAGCTGGAGATAGTGCCATGTTTGCTTTAGAAATTAAGATCTACAGGAAGTTATTCTCAAATTTCCTTCAGTCATTGCCAAAATGCTTACAGGGTTCAAGACATGGAGGAAGGAGACTTCTTTGTGTTTTGGTTTGGGGAAGATGCCCTTAAACCTCATCATACTCAGCCTCCACAGTGCAGAATACCTTATTGCTATGTGACTCCCAGAGAGGATGCTCCTGGGAAAATGACAAACATTGAATTAGAAGTCCAAATGGCAGCAACTGTGGTCAGTGTAGTCAGATCCTCTCAAGCCAGCCCTTCAGAGCCTTGCAGTGGCCTGCAAGCCTCTGACACAAGGTTCTAAGTGGTACATCTAACAGCGTGCAGTTGGTAGAATAGCTTGCACCATGCTGCTCATAGGTCCCAAGGGAAAACAAGGGGACTATTTAAGCATGACAAAGTGACCACCCCATGGCCATGTTGGACCAGTGTATGCATTGCAGCTGACCATAGCAGGTCAGAGCAGCCTCTGAAGCTGTGCCAGCAGATTAGAGCAGACATCATCCAAATTTACATCAGGAAGCCACGTTTACGACCCAGCACTCTGTGTTGAGCTCTTTGCTAATGGGGAATCTGGCTTTGATGACTGCTTGGACTTAACTGCTTGTTAAAACTGTGGTTTTATTATTCAGACTGCCAAAAAACTAATTCAGGGCTGTGGTTCCTTATGTTCTTCTATATTAATCTTGCAATGTTTGATTTTTTTTTTTTTAAGATTGCATGGATGTTGTACCATGATTATCCCATGTGCCTTTGTCTGGCTTGATCCATGACCACTCTTAGGTGGGTACAAGTGCCACAGGGTTCCCTTTGCTTGTCAGTGTGTGTTTGTACTTCAGCCTCTTACCATCTGGCTCAGAGCAGAGCGAGTCAGACACCTTTAAGGTTTTCTCTGATTGTGTCAGCTATCCTTGTTAGGGTCACCAGAAACAAGGGAGGTATTAATTCGCATGCAATAAAAGGCAATGCACTTTAACACACCCAGGAGGAAGGAATCAAGCACAAATAATAATTCATTCAATTACCTGATCGAACTTCTGAAACTGCCCAGAGACTGACTTGATAGTGCTGGGTTCTTTCCCCATTGTTTGATTTTTGTGAGCATGGATTACCTTTTTGGCATGCTCAGTGGAGTCAAAAGTTAACAGTCCCAGTCCTGAGATCTGACAATGTTACATGACATGCTGCTATTAAGCTACTGCAGGAATGAGAAGTGATTTTTTTTAATATAAAGATTGCCTCTTGGTGCTACAAGTCTTCACAGGCTCTCCCTGAAGCATGATTTGTAAGCAACTAACTTTTCTGTGTTTCTGTGTAAGAAAAATTTTTACAGCCTAGAGGGTGTTTTTTTCTCCAAAAGGAAGCATACTGCTTCTTCCTGCAAAATTTAGTTGTAGCATTTCTGATCTTGAGTTTATTCTAAATAAGAAATTATTCCCTATCATGGAAAAGCCTGATCAAATTTAATTCTAAGAGTTGAAAAACAACAGTACTTAAAACTGCCGTGTCTAGGCCAAAGCAATATATGTTTTAATGATAAACTCAAATGGTCGAATTAAGCAGCTTTATATATCTAATCCTCTTTTACCTTCAGACTGGTTCTCTTGCTGCTTTTCTAGTACAGTACACAAATACATTAGTGGACTCTTTAATCTGGCAGTTAAAAGCATAACAATGTAAAATGGCTTGAAGTTGAGGTACATAAAATTCAAACTGGAATACAGTGAACATTTTTAATAGTGAATGTCATACCTTTTGAGCAGATTAGCATTCATGAACTATATAAAATTATTAAATTATAGAGAGAAAATGATCCAATTTAATTTTTAAAATGTAAATTCTCTGCCAGCCTTTCCTGTTCAGAATAGGTCACATTCCTGAAAAATGTTTTAAATGTGTTGAATCAGTGGCCACATGAGAAAACAGTAGATCCGTCACTGCTAGGAGGCAATGAGCTTATTGTTCATGTACTACTCAGCACATCTGTGGAGACATGTTCCTGCTATTGAGTTGCCCCTAAAATGAAGCTTCCATTGCCAGAAGAGTTCTCCACATCTACCCTTTTCTGTCATCTTACCTGAGTGTGCCTTGGAGGCAGAAAGGGAGCCACACATACGGAGTCAGAGGATTTGTCCATGCCGTGTCCCCACCTTGGTGAACCAGAGACGGGGTCCCTCCATCTAGGTCCACAGCTGCAGTGGCACAAGGCAGACCAGGAAACACCAGTAGGCAACTGTAGAGAGTCAAATGTGAATCGAACTGAATCGAATCGAATCGAATCAAATCGAATAGAAAAGAATAGAATAGAATAGGCTATTTCAGTAGGAAGGGACCCACAACGATCACCTAGTCCAACCGCCTGACCAGTTCAGGGCTGACCAAAAGTTAAAGCATGTTACTAAGGGCATTGTCCAAATGCCTCTTAAACACTGACAGGCTTGGGGCATTGACCACCTCTCTAGGAAGCCTGTTCCAGGGTTTGGCCACCCTCTTGGTAAAGAAATGCTTCTTAATGTTCAGTCTAAACCTCCCCTGGCACAGCTGAAAAATGAGCATTACTGCATGTGGTGCAGGTAGCATATTTGACTTCCAAAACTGTTTATCAGTTTGATGCGAAGATTTGCATTGAATCCAGTTTTATCTGAATTGGGTCTAATAGGCAGACACACATTTTCCTCATGGTTGTCCTATATACCAAAACTGCTTAAGTGTGAAATCAATATTGCATTATTGTACAGTTGTAACAATATGGCTAGTAGCTTGTTTCCTAGCTTTTTTACCTCTTGGCTGCACCTTAAGTCCTTTTTAAGCTAACACCTCTCTGTTGGAATTTAAGCTTGTTATTTCTGGGACCTGCCAAATTATGGCATACCCAGATCATACTGTCCAAAGGTTTCCTGGCACCCAAATGACATCATGACACCCAAGGCTGCTAGTATGCGAGAGTGTGTTCCTCAGAGGAATGGCAATTCTGAGCAGTTTTGACAAACAGGAGCTAACCATTAAAATCCAGCTGTTGAAGAGCACCATTCATCATCAGGAGGTTGTACTTATTTAGCATTTTCAAAACTTAGTGTTTGCAATGTTAGACATTTCAAGAGTTTTTTTGTGGTATTCTTCTGAATTGCAGCTGGTGTAAATGTCTACTGACACTTTGTGGACATGTTTAATCCATATTTGGGAAGTCTTGGATAGAACAGGTTAATAGACCTCTTGATTTAAAAATTATAAACAAGCCCAATCTTTTTCTGTTATTATTAGTTTTACATGCACATAGTAAGAGGGTAACTAATGTAAACATCAGTTACAAATTTTTCTGAATCAGAGATAGGAAATAGCTATTGCCCCAAATGTATTATTTCTGAGTAATGTGATTTCAGATGCACAGTTTAAATATTTAATGAGTAAAAATGAATAATAAACATCTATGTCAAAGCACATAATGTATGTCTTCATATAAAGGTTTGAAATAAAACTGAACTGCTAGACCAAAAAGAATGTACATTGCTTTTCCAAATCAACAGCAAAATGAAATTTGAAAGCAGAAAAAAAATATTATGTTTAACACAATAAGATAAACAACAAGGTCACCTAAACTGCTTGCAGCATATAAGCATGCATATTAGAGGCTCACAGGGATCACAACAAAGCCCAACACTATTGAATGTTTTTAATCCATAATCTCAAAGTGGGTATCAAATACCAGCCGGAGACAACATGCAGGTGAGGAACGGTGAAGCTTGATGTGGGCAATGAAATCATACAGACCAATGAAAAGATGAGGTATGAACAACAATGGTGATTAAGAAAGCACCTGGGAAGGTGGTGGGTTTTCCATCATTCGATGTCCCAAGCTGAAAATTTCATTTATCTTCAAATGAAGACTTTGATGTCTTTTGGGAAAGTATGCTATAGCCAAACAAATCATGCTTTACTCAAATAGCTTGGTCAAGGTGAAGGTAAGTGGATAAAATTAATGGAAACACGCTGAGATTTATAGGAGGTTAAATATCTTCTGCACTTTAACTTTATTGAAAACTGTGAGAATGAGTTGAAAACTCTGAATTGATGTGCTAGTGATACTTCCATTTTTTCTTCCAGTTTTTTCTGATACAAGTAGCTTAAAATATCAAGCCTGGCACCCAGATTTTCAAGCGGCATTTGACTACTTCAGTCCTTCATACATTAACAGCAAAATCTAGACAGACGGGAGAAAATGGTCTTCTGAGTTCCTGAATCTGGGTGCCACCCACCATGGGGGTGACCCCGATTTCTCGTTCATAATCTGCTATTTTTCCCCCTCAAGTCCTTGTTTGCACAGAAAAGAAACCTTTGGGTGCTGAGCAATGGGAAAGGCAGCATGCTTCACAGGTCCACAGTCTAGGCAACCAGGGGACCACAACCCTCACTGGTACGTAAATCTAAAGAGTGACTACAATTGACGAAGTACTTACAACCTTTAGTTACTTCACTGTGCACATAACTGAGTCTCATGCTTGTTCTTTTACTGAGAAATAATGACACAAGCTCTTCCATTGCTACTTTCTCTGACAATTCATCTTATCTTAAAACATGAATTTTTGTTTTATTCTATACTGTAACATAGGTCTGGAGAACACAATTCATTCACCTCAAGTTTGTGTTGGAAGCTGCCTTGCACTTTGCTACATCGAAGGACTTTCACTGATTAACTTCCAAGACCACAATTTGAATTGCACAGTAGCAGAGATCAAAAGATGAGTGCTGGAATGAGGGAATGACATTGCCTTCATCTTTGCCCTGCACATACTATTTAAATGAAGAAATTATTTATCCTTTTAAAAATACATTTTTGAGCTCTTTCTCCTGCCTTCTTTTTGAATTGGAAAGTGCAGGGCTGGAGTAGGAATGGAGCAATTCTCAGATATGTGAAATGTATTTTCCATATGATTGAAAGGCTGAAGATAATTTAGCATGGCTTTGACCCTTGGACAGATGAACTCTCCAATTCACAAATTCTGATTTGACTGAACCATGAACAAATTATAGTTTAAAACCTGATAATTTGCATATATTGATAATCAGAAGAGTATTAGGAAGACGTATGGTGTACATTGTCATATAAACTTGTACATGCTATGCCACTGCAGTCTAGATACTTCTGTCCAAGGGCAATGACTTCTGCTCAGTAATTCTTTCACCAGCGGCTTTCCAGTTTGGAGTCGCACAAGAATTTTCCTATGCTCCTGTTTGTTAAGTTTTATTTCAGGCTCACTTTAACACATCACTTTTCCTGGGTTATCTCTGCCATAGTGATCCATAGCGTAAAACTCACAGTGGTACAAAACACCCTGCCAGGAGGATTTCCATTTGAGGCAATGTTGAACCTGGTGAAAGCCTCTGTTTACCCTGTAGCAGGGTAGGGACTTGGACACACTTTCTCATCAGAGGAGGATTACAACTTTAACCCTATGTTCTCCAAGGATAATTAGTTCAGCTTGCCATTTTGGATAATATTCATAATCCACTGATTTAATTTAAATGCTCCAAACATGCTTGTACTTGGTTATATGACAAAAATAAGTGCATTTTTTCTGGGATTTTGATACACACCCAAGTAAACCAGACACTCAAATCACACTTTGATTGGAAAATGGATCATTATCTGTCAGACTCCTTTGAAAAAGCCCTTAAATATGCCTTACTGGTGTTGTCATATTAGATATTTTCCTGTAAGAAAAATGGATTGCTTGCTTCTTTTGGGGAAATTACTGTACTGATGTACTCAGAACATCACTTAATGCTGGCATAACCTAGTCAGCTGCACTGTATTATCTGAATTTTCATTTCTGCATAAATTCATTGAGTGACTGGACTGCTGTGGTTTAAAGTATCTGACCACCTTATGTCTCTTACTATATTACAGAGGCTGCCCCTTTAATTTTCATGTGTTTTTCTGGAGTTGGTAGCATTCTGATGAATTTGTAGTTAATATTCTAAGAGTGCAGTTTGTATTAGCTGAGCAGAATGGTCTTGCATTGCTCCCATGAGCAACTGACATTTTCAATGAAAAATATACTTCTGCACATGCCAGCAGCTGTTTCCCAGAGTACTCAGCGCTGAGAGTACTGATGTGTAAAGGTGTTTTACTAAGAGAGGGTTCTTATTTCAAGCACTGGAGTTAAAGCAGAAATGTACAGAAGAAAATCTGAAGCCCATCATGCTGGAATTGAGCTCTAAATGGTTACAATTGTCTCTCCTTAAAATTAAGGGAAAATCTGTGAAAATCTCTGTTAAGTATTATTTTTAAATGATCATTGATTGTGCTTCATATCTGGTTTAGTTATACATACAACCCCGAGACAACAAATTGGAAGACAGAAAGCACTATAAAAAAATAAAATTCTTTTCAAAAATGGTAAAACAAAGTGTCATTGTTGAAATGTTTTATCTGCAACTTTCAAAACAAAGTGTTTTTTCAAAGCAAAACCAAAATTTTTTTCAAAGCTGAATTGTGTCAAAATCGACTAAACATTTGAGTCTCACTGAAGTGGCACTTTCCAACAGAGAACTGTTTAACCAGAAAACCCTTGACAGCCTCTGCCCTTGAGGCAGAGCTGGAGTGACCTGCCCAGCAATGCTGGCCCTGCCTGGGCAGGACATCAGGATGCTCGTGGCTGGGGTATGCCAGCAAGGCGATCTACCTTCACCCCTTGCCGTGGCATGTTTGCAGAGGCTCTGCTGAGCTTTGTATCAGCTGTGCCTTTAATGAAACACTCTCTCCCTTATTTTTGTGGTCTGCTTCTCCTAACCTGCTGCTCCCACAGTCCCTTAACTTATAATTGTGTTCAAGGAACTGAGGCAACCAGCTCTTTCTGAGGTTATTTTCCATGCTAAACAAAATAAAAACATGTAAAAACTGCTAATAAATGGCACCTCCCTCAGGAGGGAAAGTATTACCTCAGTATTATCCCATTTTCTGCTTATTCAAAGAGAGAGAATCTCAAGGTCAAACAAAGCAAGGCCTCCCTCGAGGCAATGCTAATGCCAGACTGGCTGTGCATGCCAAGCTGCTGGCCCAAAGGTCATGCATTACAGGCTTTGACTGTCAATATTCTTATATTGCTGTTTTTCCTTTCTATTTACCATTCTCCTGCACTGTATCACTTTTATATCACGCTTTTAAAAAATCTTTTCTCCTCCTATTACATGAAATTTTCAAAATAGTAGCTACTGTTTGTAGGTGAAGAAGCAGGCTATATATAAATACTTATAAATGCTATGCACAGCAAAATCTGGGTTGAAGGGACTGTCTCAGGAGGCTAAAGCACTTGAGTTGAGCACTCAAGAGTTAGGAAGAGCAGGACCTTATCTGCAGTTTTAACTTATCTTCCTGCCATCCTTATATAAAACTGAAGTGCTGAAGTGAGTAAAGCTATTGCATCTCATGAGGCTTGTAGTTTATTCTCCTTTTCCTTGTTTTAAGCTCTGACTGAACCACATTCCTGATAACCTACCACAGACAAATACTCCATGCTGCACTGTTCCTTCACCAAGAAAGCATGTGATGATGCACTGCTACAGAAACTGGTAAGCAAGAAAAGAAGTTACTAAGAAATCAAAACAGCATGCTTTTTATGAGGAATTTGAAAAACAAACATTCAGCTGAAACATGGTCTTGAAAGAAATCTGTTATCCAGGCTGCTATGCAATATTCTGACAAAAGCAAATTCAGGTTGGCAGTTCCATTCCAAACTTCACTTTTAATTTTTAATCTATTACACTCAAAAGAGCCTGTGAATATATTTGCATTAGAAAAGGCATATTCAGAGGTTTGAATGTCATCTCTGTTCACGGGAAGGGAGAGAAGACTTGGGACTGAGGGGATAGGATTTTCTTTCTCCTCCATCCTCACTTCATGTAAGAACAGCACCAAGTTGCTAAGGGCAGAGGAGGGAGGTGTGTCTGCATCCTCTGGCTGCCTGCTGGGCCCTAAAAGGGAGGTAGCTGGGAGAGGAAGAGAAGCAGAAGGAGGATCCTCTAAGCACTTCAAGATTGGCACCAGAATTCTGCTGTTATTGAAATAAGAAAGTGCAGAATTTTTGCAATGTTGCCATAGGGCTCCGTTATGGGGCTGTGCCATTAGAGATGGACCTGAGGGTGAACGCCTCTTCTAGGGTAGAATGAAGGTGAGAATTCAGACCAAACATGGGAATATTTTTTCCCCTACGGCAGACCAGAATGGCCTCCATCCCAGTTCAAAACAAAAATTTGACTTTCAGAGACAATGCTGGTAGGAGAAGGGACTGGATGAGCATCCTGCCTTTGTGAGAGAAAACCAAAATGCTTTGCATCATGCCATAGAACTGAAACACCACCTTCAAATGTGTACCAGCCATTTGAGAGGTTTTACTCCTGAGGCTGATATAAACACTTTGCATGCTATACTACAGATGGAACTGTAAGCTGGAAAATCCCTCACTGGCCTAGCATCTTTGAATAAATATTCACAATTCTGCAGACTTCAACTCAGTTGCAATTATATTTTTTTATTCTCCCTCCATTCAAACATTGTATAACCTAGTCACAGGATCAGATCACGTTACAAATCATGGTTTTCAGTCAGTGTCCAGTTTACTCCGAGAATTTCAGATCCAGAGTTTGAACAGCTGATTTTGCTCTAATTCTCTGAGCAAATGTTACGTACTGCAAATATCTGTGTTTGTGTCAGAGGTGTTTACAATTCTGTACATGGAGAGAACCTGCACTGACACGGAAGTGACAACTGCTTTCAAGGATCAGAAAGATCTATTTCCTGGCTGTCTTGAAAATCCACAGCAAAATCTGCCCAAGTTCTTCTGTTCTGAAAACTGAAAACTAAACATTGTGGAAGATTTAAGGAAAATGTTAAGATATACACAGAACATTAACTATAGCTCATGATGATTTCCTAAAGCAAATTTTGAGATGTTTAAATTAGATTTCCTAAAATGGATTGCTTAGAATTCAGAGTTTTATCCCTTTGCTAATTTTGCATGAGAATCAGCTGTTTCTAGAATTGCATTTTGTAGTGACACTTCAAATATTGTTTAATTAATGCTCACAGAAGCCTTGAGAGTAAATGGAGGAAACAATAAAACAATAGGATATAATAAAACAAAAGATTTAAAAACCTTTAATACATAAAGTGATTACTTTCTCAGATCTTAATCTTCAAAAAATAGTGATTAAGAGTAAGGTGATGGGACAGCACATAACATGCTATCTAATAAAGTGGACTGTGGATACTGATCTCCCCAGGACTCAAGCAGACAATTAAATACTGTCTTTCACCAAGGGTACACGGATTTAGGGTTGATCATGCAGCTGGGTGACTGCCAGCACTGTGACCTCTGTACAAACCAGAGACATTCCAAAAAGGAGACACTCCATGCACGGTCCCCACATCTGCAATTGGTTTTAAAACTTTGATCTGCAAAGTGTTGCTAGAAGGAATTGTTTATTTGTATATAGTTTCTGGAAGGTTTAATTCTTGCTTTAACCAAATGGATTTCTTTGAAAATACTAGTTGTGAGAGGAACCCATAAGGGGATTTATATACAGCTGAACTATAGGCAATTCAGAAAATACCCACAATAACACACACAGATTATGGTCTGTGACCTCCACATCATCTCTGGATATTTACTGTTGTTCTAAGATATTAAATTATTTCCTCAGTGCCTTAGGAGAAAAATAAGGTTTAGATTATTTCCTAATGGTGGCAGTGCCAGAAAAGATCCTCTAGCTGAATGTCTCAGCCACAGTGCCTTTAATAAAGGGCCGTATTTTTCAGTAGCATATGGAAAAAACCAACAAATGCTAATCCTTGGTCCAGTTTTAAAGTTTTTGGGATTTGCTGCAGATGCTACCAATTAGAAATTACATATTCTGTTATTTAAAAAGGAGAATCAAAATAAAAATGATACAAAGGTTTAGTTTGCTCCCTCTGTGACAAAACCCTCCTGGGTAAATGATAATTTTATTCTCTAATTTTTCAACAATCAATCACTTTTTCTCATTGCTGCATATCAAGAAGGATACTCTGAAATGATAGAGACCTCTGAAAAGAAAGAGTTGCGAAACATCACCTCCGTTGATAATGCTTGCCTGTGCATTAGCACCACCCTGATATCCCAGTCATTGTCCATTCACAGCTGATGAGAGAAACGAGACTTACTTGGAGCAAACAGCCTCACTGTGCTGCCAGTCAGGTGTAACGGGAGAAAGCAAAGCTTGTCTGAAGTGCTGAGCTTCGTTTCATGTGCCCACGGTGGAGCTTGTCCCCCAGACTCCCCCTGTTAGCGGAGACAAGCGGGCACTTCTAGCCAGCAATTAATCTCAGTATGTTAAACACCTTTATTAAGCTGATAAGAATCGTGCCCTAGAAGAGCCCAAGTTCCTCCAGATGACTTCTTCACCTCAGTCTTTACTGGTACAATATGCCATCAGGAATCCCAGACCCTGGAGAGCCATGGGAAAGTCCGGAGCAAGTACAACTTACCCTCAGTAGAGCAGAACCCACTTAGAGAACATTTAAACAGACTAGACATACACAAGTTCAGGGGACCTGATGGGATGCACCCCCAAGGGCTGAAAGAGCTGGTCAATGTCATTCAAGGCCACTCTTGATTATCTCAGGGGGGTTCTGGTGATTAGGAGAGGATTCTGAGGACTGGAGGAAAACAAATGTCACTCTCACCTTCAAGAAGCGTGAGAAGGAGGACTTGGGGAACTACAGACTGGTCAACCTCACCTTAATCTCTGGGAAGGTGAGGGAGCAAAACCTCCTGAAAGCCACTTCCAGACACATGAAAGACAAGATGGTGATAGGGAGTAGTCAGCATGGATTTAAGAAGGGAAAATCCTGCCTGACCAACCTGATAGCCTTCTGCAATGAAAGGACAGGCTCAGTGGATGAGGAGAGAGCAGTGGACGTTGTTCATCTCAGTTTCAGCAAGGCTTTCAACACTGTCTCACATAACATCCTCATAGATAAACAGATGAGGTTGTACTTGATAAATGGACCATGAAATGGATTGTGAAAACTGGCTGACAGATTTGTGGTCAGCAGCACAAAGTCCAGCTGGAGGGAGTCACCTGTGGTGTGCCACAGGGGTCGATACTGGGGCAAACACTGTTTAACATCTTCATTAATGACCTGGTTGATGAGACACTGTACCCTTATCAAATTCACAGATGATACAAAACCAGGAAGAGAGGCTGATACACCAGATGCGTGTGCTGCTATTCAGAGGGGCCTGGACAGGCTGGAGAAATTGGCCAAGAGCCTCATGAAGTTCAATGAATGGAAATGCCAAGTAGAAAACTGAGTTATCTGACTTAAATTGCTTTGTACATTTCCACTTCCAGCAGGCCCTCATGCATCCACATTTGTGGATTTCCCGCAAATAAACAGACTTTGTCTCCTTAATACCAAAGATAATGTCATTCTGTGCCATTAGTCACTGTGAGCTCCTCCCAAGCTGAACACCACATCAGCATACTCTTTAAGTGAGCAGATCCTTGGCGGCTGCTATGGGAATAAACTGAGATGTCAGTTTTCATTCTTTCAGGGCTATAACCCTGAAACTGTTTCATGTTTATCTTTAAATAGACTATCTCAGATTTTATGGGAAATTGTAAATGGCTTACTAAATAGAATGCTATATAGTCATTGCATGAAAAAAATTATCTCTGGCATTCCTGTAAAAAAATTATATATATATATATATAATATTAAAAGTCAGCAAATGCTACTAAGAGAATGATGTTGTGTTCACTTATTTTAAGAGCAGAGTCCTTCTGGCCTCCTTTTGAGGTTCATTTTCTTCTATTTTTCACAAATCCATTCATGCTTCACAAAAAGAAAAGTATGCAATCAAGTTCAACTTGCTGTCAGGTGTCAAGCAGGAATTCACAGGACTGCTGCAAGAGCAGCTCTTTGACACCCCAAGGAACACAGGTATCCGGGTTCCCGTGAAAGTAAAAGGGAATTTTCCTATCATGATCTGAAAAAGCTTGTGTGCATTCACATTGCATTAACAGTACAGGCGGTTGGGGTAGCCAAAGCCCAAGGGCAACAAAGCTGTGCAATTTGGCTGCCGGTGGCATTAGCAGCACCACAGAGGATGCCGGAGCACAACACCCCACCTGTGCAGAGGGCACAGCCCACACTGTTCTTTCCCTGGTTGTCTTTCCTCTGTGAGCATCCTGAGAGAGCAAGCAAAGGGGCAGCCAAAAAAATGAAAACGAGGGAAAAGTCACTGTTAAAGACAGTGAATATTAGAAAGAACCCTCTCCCCATTCTCACTTCTCTGTAACTGCACTGGGTTACTCTGGAGAGGGGAAGGGGTGAAATGAGATTTGTCTCGAGATTAATTGGCAAAGAAAGTGAAAAGGAGCTTAATGAAGTGAAAAAAAAAAATCATAGTCTGGGACTGTGAGCATGATGTTGCCATCAAAATAATCTGCTTGTGGTGCTGGTTTAAACAACAAAGAGAAGCATGTCAGTGATGCTTGACTGCAAGTCTATCCTGCCTAAGTAAGCAGCTCCACAGGGAAAAGGCAATCTCTTGTCCCTGCTTTCCCACACAATGATTCACAGCTTATTCAACTTCTTATACTTACTGTTTTAATTCTGCAGCTCCTTTCTCAGGCAGTGTCTGGGGCTCCTCTCAGCAGCCAAGGGATGAGCTGCTCAGTACTGCAGAGCAGGAGTCTGGGGACTTGCGCAGCACATAGAGCCACCAACACACAAAGGGTTCATCTTTCCTTATTTTTCCTGTTGGAAACTTCATAGTGAGCCCATGCATTTGCTGTGCTGGTGTTCCTATCAGTCACTGCAATGCATCAGAAAAAACCATCACTTCCATCCTTCTGCCCTTTTCCACTTTCTGTCTTTGGCTTGATGCTTGGATTGTGTTTCTCCAGAGAGGTGATCTTTTTCTTCTATACGTGTATGGCATTTAATTACTTGATATTAATCGGTGTAAGAAGCTTTTTCATGAAAAGTTGCAAAAACTTTGTAACCTGGCTGCTGCACTTGGGTCATTTGTTCATTTTCAGATTGTCACTGAACTCAAGTAACAGCAAGACTGCATTCTCTGGCTCGTCTTTTAGGCACTGTCTCCTTGATGACAACTGTTCTCCAGATGGCAAAATTCACACCCAAGTGCATGATTTTTCATACTGGCGATTTATTTTGGATATGTAACTTCATTTCTTTTCTATAATTTTGAAGTAGTATACAGAGCTAACTAGCAGCCTGCCCAATTTCAGATATGGCAGAAAGCATTGCAGAATTTCCATACTGATTCAAGTGGCACAGCCATTCATTTGTCACACTGTAAGTTGGAGAAGTTGTTTATAACTCAGCAAATCCAGTTGATTTCCATCTTAGATACTATTTTCCATAAGATTCCACATCTGATTTTAATTTTTTTTTTTATTTCCCTTATTGTAATATCTCATACTTTGTGAAGCAACCTTTGCTTGCTCAGTAGAGGGAGAGCAATTATTTCTGAGCAACATATAAATCTCTGGACTGTCTTGATCCTTCTTTTTGGCTTCTATTGCTGGCACTTTCAAATGTTTATTTTTTTAGTGCTTGTTAGAAGTTATCAATAATGTTCAAGAAATGGAAAATTCAGACTGCATACAGTAACTATTACATTTTTGATGGTGCAGGTTGTAGCTAACAACTTCCAAATAACGATCGAGAAACAATTGTTTCACAAGGTCTATCTTAACAACCCCTATTAACCTCTGCAATTTCACCTAAAAATGCTGAATCGGAGTGGTTTACTAAAAAATTCCTCCAGTTTTATCAGAAAGAAATAATCACCCTTTATCTACTTTGTACATTTATAGATGTTTTTTATTCCAATAGGTTTAGCTCTATAAGGATTGAATGGTGAAAAGCAATGAGCTTCTGAGCTCTCTCTGTAGCTTGAGCCTGGGAAATTGAAGTAATTACATATGATGGCTTAAAAGTGAATGGAAAGCAGATAAGTAAGATTTTTATGAAACAGTATCTCCATAGCAATACTTGGTCATTGGATTTAATAGTGACTTACAACACTTAGCTATTTAGACAAGCAGTTTTCCAGGCAATGTTAGTAATTATTAGTCTTCCTATTCCCCTTCTCCTGGCAAGTACTTGTATAAGACAAATCAAGTTACTATTCTGCTTTCCTCCCATTTTTAGATAGACTTCTGAAATACTCTTAGGTTACAGAAATAAAGAGGAAAAATGCTATAATTTCACTGCAGAATATGGAAGACACCTCAGTTGCAGACACCTCAAAACAGCAGTGCAGGAGGTACTCCTGCTTCCTGCATGGTGTCTGCTCTGGCGATAGATTGCAAACTAAACAACTGCTCCCTATACCAGCACCAGTGCTGCATCCATGTTTAGCTGGATGTCAGTTGGCATTCTCACTGAAGTCAGTGCACTCTTTCCAAAGCAATTGTCACTGACATCGATGGAATTACATTCTTGAAGTAGTTCTCTGAGCTGTCACCAATGCAGCATTGTGCAATATATCACCTCATAAATACCAATGACAATATAGTAACTTTCCATCCATTGCTCAAACTGTTTCTGAGGTTTTTTTGATAATGTATAATATGACTTGATAGATTTTAATGTGCTGTAAGCCACTTACTTAAACACTTTCAATTAAAATTAATTTGGAACTAACTGTTTTCCCAACTTGTTCCTGATGTTAAGACTTTTACATGTTCAAAATGATGTGTAAGCTCTTATTCAGTAATTGCTCAGAAAAGAAGACACTACCCTGTTTAGGTAAGTCACTATTACATTTTTTTACCTAGGAGGCTGGATGAAGTCTGCTGAAGCCAAAAAATTAGTGTTCACCTTTTATTCAGAGTAAAAACAAAAAGCTGCTAAGTGTCTCCAAGAAATGAGAGTAGCCCTTGCCCAAAACACGTTAATGTGGTTAGAAACTGAGCTGTATGAAAATGGCAAGGTAACCTGGGAGGTGGTGTTACCCTGAGGCTGATTAACAGCTGAGAGCAAAGGGGGAGTGTGTGATTTGGGGAGGAGCGTGGGGGTTGAGGAATGGGAAATACTCAGAGAAAACTCCCAGATATTGCTTGACCCCTGTGGAAACAGGACTTGGTGCATCTCTTTGGAAAACTAATGGAGTTGTATGAAAGAAAACTTTGTGTACTCATTCAGCCCCAAATACTAATAACTCAGGCCAAATAAATAACCTTCTTCCACTGTATTTGTGGGGAAAGCAGACAGCAAGTTACAGCCATTGTTATCATGCTGGACACCAGAGATTATAGCATTTAAAGCCCAACCCAGCACTTAGGCCCCCAGTGCTGAGTTCCAATAGACTCCATTTAATGATATGTATCCTTCCCTAAAGACTCCCATGTATTCAGTGCCACTGAACATAAGGGCATGTCACCTACATTATAAAAATGTGGTTAAAACCTTCCTCCTCCCTATGGGTTGTACCCCAGGGCCAAGAAAAGCCAAATCCACTGTCAGAAAAGTACCCTGTAGTTCTGGTGTACAACTAAGAACAGTGAGAGCATGGGCTTGATCTCTCAGCTTTTGTCATAGCTGGCTGTTTCCCACAAGCTGCGGTGCAAACCACAGCTTCACCACAAACCCTGGTCTCCACGGGTGTTTCTTTTGTAACATGCAAAGATGTGAGTGACATGGTAAGAGGTACTGTTGCTTTGTGTTGAAATAAACGCTGGGCTTCAAAAATAGGCCTTTTTGCCATACAGGAGCCTGCACAAGAGAAATGAAGAAGCAGTTAGGGGCTGCGATTGAGACTGTTCCCTACAGAGGAGCTGAACTTCCACAGGAGGAAGATCATCAGCTGAAGACGTGAATGCTCCCAGGGAGCTGGGGAAGACACTGCCATGCTGTAGAGAAGTGGGAGCCACCTCTGAGGTCTGGTTCCTCTGTGGAGCGAGATCATCTCAGCCTGCCCTTACCCCACATGCCCCATCATCTGCCACACAACCTCCCCCTCCTCTGTACCAGCACTGGCACTGGAGCCATGATGGGTAAGCCAGTCCAGGGAATTGAGCTAAAGGAAAACTGGGTCCTCAAAAGTCCACAGACAACTTCTCCAGAGGACACCTGCTCAACATATGCTTTCTGTTTAACTTTGTCTCGTGTTGTCAAGCAGTATCTTTTATGGGTAGCATCTCATTGTACTTCTTTTGAATTATTACAAATATAACGTTTTTCTTGCTGAACTGCATTACTGAGAAGAGGACAGTAGTGTAAGCATATGAATCATGAATATGCTGAACATGGCCTTTCTTTTAAAGCAATGAAAGCAAACTGGATGAACATGTATTGATTCAGCTTCATTTATTATTTCACAATATATCAAAGTACTGGGCCTGTTCTAAACACCTAATACAGACAACATTGACTGAAAACTTCAGCAGGTTTTTTTTAAACAAACATTTTTCATTTAAAAAAACCCTGTTTCTTGCACTGATCAAAGTTTTATTTTAGAAAATTGTAAGTATTTTATCAGAAAGTTTGTCAAAGCTTTTTCCCTGACCAACTATGTGAAACAAAATGACAAGCATATATATAAACAGCAATGTTCTCATTTGCATTTAGATAAACATTATAAACACAGCTTAAGTAGTAGCGGTTCTCAGAATTCTTAAATGGCTTCTAGTAGTAAAAGCAATGCTCCATTTAGCTTAAATAGTTATTTTCTATGCATCATTAGATTTGCAGCAGACATCCTGTACTTCTACACTCAAATCAAGGCCAGCCTTGAAAATGTCAGGCAGGATGTGGATTTTGAATGGGATCATTATTTCAAGAATATTGGGCCAAACTATAAGCTGGTTTTAGTCTGCAAAGTTCTTTTCACTTTAGTAGAACTAAACCAATTAGGGTGTGCTAACGGTCTGGCCCGTAGCATTTATTTATTTAGAAAAGAAAAATAAAACCACTCAGGTTTACAACAAGCCCCCAGATCATGGGAACAGTCCTAAAGCACAAAGCAGAATGCGACTCACCACAAAAGTGTGAATATTAAATGGTACCTGATGGCAAGGAGACAATGAAAATATAAAGCATTTAAACCGATGCTTTGATGTTTTTTACCTGTTATTACTTAACTAAAAATACCAAGATTTTTTTTAAGGAGTGAAATGAGTAGCATCAGAAATTAGTCAGCTTATAGCCACAGCACAGAAATCTACAACCACCAACTCAATGGTTTAGCAAGCTCAAGGTAATAGCTCAGCTTGTGAGCATTCCTCTCTGGGCTGATGGAAATAGGCTAGAAGATTTTGACACAATTACACTTGTACAAAAGATCTGACTTGAATGTAAATTCAAATCACAGAGTTAAATACAGCATACAACAGACCTATCAGAGTTCCCAACAGTGAGTGGATATGGCCCCTACTCTTCCTAGGCTTAGCTCCAGATCCTTTGGAAACCAGAATCCAGGGCAGATCCCAATACTTCCACTGGCAGCCTCTGAGTCTGACAGACCTTAGTGGCAGAGAGAGGTCTGCCAATACAGCTGTCTTTGTTGATCTGGGGTAAATCAGTCCTCATTTATATGCATCAAAATTTGCAAGCTGTCTGGCAATAGCACCACAAATGTGTTCTCCTGCAAGAATTTAAATAATAACTACGTTACAGAAATAATTTAAGGGTAAATTTGTATTGGCATTTAGGATCATTTTAAAGGCTGTCCAGCCCAAGCTGAGCTATATGAACAGTTCTACCTACTCCTCTGTCATATCATATACGTTGTTTCAAATTCAAGAGTAAAATATGTGATATCTGAGTTAGAGAAGATAATTTGTCTGTTCAAACTTAAAGGACACAATTTTTATAACAGAAAAATCATGGATAAAAAATAAATTAAAAAGTAATCAGAAGCTTAGTATATGGAATAAAGAAAAGAAATTGGGAAAGGCTTTTCTTCAGAAAGCATTCGCAAACGCTATTTGAACTTCTCTAACATTTTTATGATTATATCTGACATGAGGGAAAGGATAAGCCTGTGCAAGTCCAAAACAAAAATTAGAGCAGAAGCCTAGGTTCAGTTTTATAATTCTTTCTCCTTTTTGCAGCTGAGACAAGTCACAGAGAGGGTGAAAGAAGCAGCTTATGAGTGAACTCTGGTTTCTGATTCTTTGCTGGAGCTTTCCTGTGCCTGGAATCAAACAGGAGAAAGCCTCATTTGCTCCCATGTAACACTGCATCTCACACACTTGGGTCTGACTCTTTCCCGGCCCATCTGTCAATCAGACGCTGTTGTGCAAAAGACTACAGGACACCTTTAGGCACCAATTACAAAGACTCTCCTGCTTATTCCACTTTGCTCTGCCATCTCTGTCTAATTGTCTGCTTTCCTGCATTCAGGTAGGAGTAAGAAACTAACCACAGGCTAACCTGGATGCTAATCCTTTATATATAGGATGCTAAGGCATTTGCAGAAATGGTCCAGCATCAATTGCCAACACAAGCTTTTCATCCCATGTGTGTATCAAGTTTTCCAGATGCTCGTGCCTGCTCAGCTGTAGCACTGCTTAGTGATCGCCCAAAACTCAGCTCCCTTTAGGCACAGGTAGGTGAGCCATCTATCATTGCTAACAGACAAGCAGGGGTAGACACTGCTTTTGTGTGACTCTGAACGACCTCCCCAGTCCCAGCAGGAGCCATGCTGCTGCATATCCAGCTCAGCCCTCGCCCAGTCACTGCCCATGTCCCAGCCCTGAAACAGAGGTAGAAAGTCTGAAGGTAGAGAAGTGTCTTTGTATTAGACATATAGCAGAATAAAGTGAGGGAAGCTGAAGGTAATCATATTCCCTTGATCTCACCTTCCCAGATGGCAATGATGTATTTTCTAGCAGAGCCAGTGCCTTCCAATTACTTTGTTTTCATCTTCTTTGTGGCAAAATTTAATTTTGCCTCCATCACTGAAGAGGCCTTCAGCCATTGCAAGGAGTCCGAGGTCTGTTTCTCACTAGTTGCCTCTGCATAACACGGTCTCTGCATAACACACTGGCCAGCTTTTACCAGAGCTCAGTAAAGGCAGAGCTTATTACATTTTCCTTTCCTAGTCAAACAATCAGTTCACACGTACCTTGGGAAACAGCTCTCTTTTTTGACTTACCACACTGTTGGGGAACATATTTTTTGAAGTCTTTTGGTGGGGTACCTGTTTTTTGCAGTCTTTTGACTAGTCTCAACCACCTCAATGAGAAGGCATAACCGGTTTTTGTGTGATCTCACCATTTCCATCAAACTAATAATTTGAATATTTTGGTTTTAATTGATTCAAGGCAAGACCAGCTTCAATGTTACCTAGCGACTGATGTTAGTTATAAAAGTTTATCAGACCCAGGAACTGCCATATTTGCTCACAGCTAATTGTAAGAGCTGGACCCAGGGAGACCTGCCTGGAAGGTGTGAAGAAGAGGCAGAGCAGTAATGCTCCAGAGGGGGCTCGCAGTGGCTGTGTAGTTGACTCCTTGGTCCTACCTGGGCTGCTAGAGGTAAAGAAAGTGGTAGGCTGGCATCTACACACATCCAGGCATAGTCTATAGCTAAAAGCTATTCTGCTGGCAGTAAGTATGTGTGGATGCACTCAGGAACCTTCACAGTGGATTATGCTGATTTCTGCTTGAACATTAAGCTACTAAAGCCTCCAAAATCCATTGATGTCTTTCCAAAACCCATAGCCCCAACTGGAGTAACAATTTTTCAGTATTTTTCATTTCTGCAAAAGCTTGAATCCAAGGGCTTTGAGGCACTGGATGATAGAAATGTATCACCCCTTTTACAAGTGAGAAAGCAAATGCATTGATGACTTGCTGAAGGTCCCATGTAAAGGGGAAAACAATGCCAGTGAGACCCATGTGGCACAAAACCAGACACTTTTCTTGTCTCATTATAATGTCAGGTCCTGCCCCACAAGGATACGGTGAAGATCTTTAAAGAACCAAAGTAGCAATATAACCCTACTGTGACTCTGCTTTTCAAAAAGAGCAGGCATCATCTTTGCAAGGACCTGAATGTGTACTCCTGCCTGAAAACAGTGTCACAGGGTAGCTTGAGCCAGTCTAACTGGATGCACCTTCCCCACCTCTGTAGCTAGCACACGGCGGTGTGAGATCGTCACAGATGAAGTGACGCACTTCACTTGTAAGACAGAAGTAGCAATATATTTACTGATATAAAACAGCCATTTAACAAAGTTTGATAGTAAATGTGACTGTGGTTTAACAAGATTCGATAGCAAGGTTCACTTGATATTTACTGCATAGAGGACAGGGTCAGACAAAACTGTCAGGGACACCCTCCCATTGAGTCATGAGGTTCAGAAAGGACCCCCTTGCTTTCTAAACTCCTTCTCAGAGAGGAGTCTAGGTGCAGCTGGATCCAACCCTAGTCCCAGACTTGGTCAACAGTTTATGTCTAAAGGATTGTACATGCACAATCAATCCTTTATATCACTTAGCTAAGATTTCAAAGTTTAGCATGCTATTAATCACTTACCAAGAATCTGTTGCAGCAAGGAATCTCTCAACCTCGAGGAGTAACTTTGACAGGCATCCCTACTTAAGGGGAGATCCTGGTGCACAGCCCTCTGCCGTGCAGGGGAGCTCAGTGGGCCCTGGGCTGTCCACTATTTATGGAGTAAGATAATTAACTCATAGTCATATTTGCATACTGACTACAGATGTTAGCTTCTTCCAAATTTGGCTCGAGTCAGACATCGACCAGCACTGTGGTTAGGTGGGTACATTGCTTAAATTAGCCCTTGGCTATTGTGTTGTTATCTGTCTCCCCCGAATCCACTTTGAGCTGGATGCAGCCATCATGACCAGATGCATTGATTACAACTGCCGCTGGTGGTTATCACTTCAGCAGGATTACGGGAAATACAGGTCAGTTTGTGGGGCAGGGGGAGCACACCGCCACAGAGATCTAAGGGGAATGTAGCAGAAAAGAAGAGGAGGAGGAAGCAACCTGGGAAGTAAAATGTAGATTTATTGTTTCAGGAAAAAGAAAAGGAGCTTTAGATTGGAGAATAGGAAAGTGTATCAGGAGAAAAAAGGAACTGAGAAGGAGAAAGGGGAAATGATAAAAGTTGAAAAAAAATACACAGAGACTCACATTGCAGGTATTCAATGACACTTGCATGAAATGGGAGTCCATTGCACTGAGTAGTTTTGCAGACAAGGGAAGGACAATCTCCACTGCAAGAGGGACTCAGACGCAGTCCCCTATACAGGGAAATTAAACTGGATGGGGTAAAAGAACATGAACAGGAGGAGGAGAATGCTGGAAGAGTGTGCTGTTATTATACAGTATTTGTGAACTGGCTTGGGATGTAATCAGCATCACAAAAGAGACCTTGGCCAGCAGAAAATAAAAATATTCTGGCCAAGAAACTGTAGGTTAAGCAGGAAAGCATGGTAAGCAGAGGCCATATACCCTAAGTACAACTGAATTATCTTTTAGTTCATACATACACTCACATTTAATTAAGTTATGACATTGTCAAGCCTTTGGCATACTGCCTGCTGTGTAAACATTACTGGCATAGATATTCTGTAATTCTATTACAGACTTATTAACTCAAATGGAGGAGCAGGCAGGCATGAAACCTGCTAGAAATTTCAACCGAAAACCACCTATAGGTTAGACAGAGAAATGCAGCATGCCAAGGTGGAAGAGTCTAACAGCGATGCCTCCACTCACAGGAGCCACCCAAGGCCTATACCTATCTTGTTAGTGTATTAGCAGTCAAACAGCCAAGTCTGTCTTGTATCAGCACGATGACTTGTGATCATCCGCCACATACAAGAACAGTATCATCTGAGTTCGAAGGAGCTGCTGTTGGATTATTAGGTTTGTCATTGGTGGGATTCAATTATTCCTGTATTATTTGTGCAAGAGTAATGCAAAGAGGCTCCAGCTGAGACCAGGCCTCCATTTTATGAAGTACTGGGAGACAGTTTCTTTCTCAAAAGGAGCTTGCAGTTTCAGCTGACGATATGCAGACAGAGGAGAAACAGAGGCATCAGGAAATGATTTTATTAGGGTTCCACAGAAATACAGCCAACAGGCAGAGACTAATTCTAAATGACGCTTTTATATTAGGGGGTATTGAGTTAAAACATAACTACATGCCCTTTCTTGACTAAAGTAGAAGCAAGGCCATTTTAGACCTATAACATTAACAAGAAGTCATATACAAAATTAGAAGAAAATGTATGTTAGAGATACAGAAATGTTACACTTTGGAAGCTGGAGGAATGGAGAAAAATATTTTACCACCAGGATCGAAGAGTCCTTAATTCTTATCTGCTAGCTGTGCTGTTGTCCTGTACTGTTTCTAATTGAAAGTGCATGTTTTAATAGCCATTAAGGAAAAAAAGATGGACTGGAATCTTATTTTAGAATCTATAAACCTTAGAACAATGGTTTTCGCACAAAAATCACACTATAAACTGCTCTACACAGAATTAGGTTTTAGCTGCCCTTGTACTTACCTTAAAAAGTAAAGCTTCCTCTTTCAAAGTCTCATTTGATGCCAGCTCAGGTGGTAGACTGGTTTGCAGTCTTTGGCCTGCCTCACTTCTCTGACCAATTTTCTCTGGCTAATGAGAGCTCTCAGAGACCCTCTGAAGCCCAGGAGGGAAGCCCTGTGTACTGTAATGGACCAACACCTGACTCAGTGTCCTATGGTTGAAATCAGATTCCTTAGAGTCTGGGGAATCATCTCAAGCAGGCGTATAGAAGCTAACAGCTGTCCATCCTCAGCACCTCAGGATGGAAGAGTTCACAGAGTTTACATTCAGATTTTTGTTAAAACTTATGCTCTTGATCATTCTTTTACCAATAATGTTCTTTTACAGACACCAAGAGTGAGTTTGTGTAAGTCCTACAGGACTTATACTGCTAAGTGGTGGAGAAGATGTAGGCAGCATTTCTGATAATTGTGCCTTACACCAGGACCATGAAATCACCTCTTCAAAGCGGGACACAGTAGTTATTTGGCTGTGATACACCCACCAGCTTTTCTAATTAACAGGTGTTTTGCTACCTGCCAACCCACAATGTCAAGAATCTTTTTCAGAAGCATTTGTTTTCTGAAACAGTTGTATCTCGACTCTTCTTTTGAAGACGTGTTAGAAACTCAAACATATTTCAAGCATGTACTGTTAGGATACCACAGATTTTCCTCTGTCACACTGCGTGTTGAACTAGAAAAGCCCTTAAGACCTACAGGCTAAAGCAGAATAAATTCAATGCGGTCTTGTTTCTTGGGTTTCTGTTGTTAACTTCCCTCATACAAAGTACCAATCAATAAATGACACAGAAAAAACCACATATTTAACTATATTCACTCCTTTTCACATTTTTTAATTCATGTATTTTTAATAAAAGCTTCCAACAGATAAAAAAATTTATGTCTTAATCTGCTTCTTCTCCTATTTGTTCAAGGCACTGTTTTTAATTTCCCCACTGTCAGGCCTTAAATTGTCTCTTGCATCAGCCAAATGTATTTGTACCATTTGTATTACTTGCTCTTGAAGCTCTTTTCTTACACTTCCTGGTTACTGAATTAATACAGATAGGGTTAGTTTCTAGTTCTTTTAAAGCTCATTATGTGTATATCATTATATATATAATGTATATATACGTACACATATATGTGTGTGTGTGTATGCTACATATCCGTAGCAACTCTCTGATACCTCTGTCAGTGATGAACTGACTGCAGTCTGAGAACAAATGAACTAAAACACATTGTGTGGCTGAAACAGATATATTTGTATTAACACATGTAAATTTTAATGCAACTGCATTTTTATTTCCCTTTTAAAAGCCTGTTTATACAAACTCAACAACTCAATCAGTGCTGCACTCAAACTACTGTCATGCCAAAAAACCAAACCAAACACCATAATAATTCTATCACACTGTTTCAGAAGTCCCGTAATTGACTTTTATAAATTAATCAGATATATTTTAAAATTGCTGGCACATACAAGGTTTCTTCACTATTTCAGCAGCCTTTTACTCTGGGACAAATTACTGCCTTCAGCTGACATTACTTTCTTCCCTCTTTTAAGTCGTCTCAGAAGATAAATTTATTTTCTGATTACTTAAAGGCATTTACACGACCAATGTTACATAGCTCTACGGCCAGCTTATCTGACTTTACTCAAGCCAATTGAAACCAATGTGCTCCACTGCCATAAGCAGTTTGCTATTCTTTTTGTCCCGAAAGGTAATGGAAAGATAACAATGATTTCTGCAAGTAGGAGCTGCCTGCCTGCCCCAGTTTAAATGCAAATAAATATCCTACTGCACTTTAGGGAAAACATTCTAAATTAACAAGGCCAATCATCTAAAGATCCTAACAAGCAATTAGGCAGAAACAATGATATCAGAAAGATCAGTCTCTTTGTAATACGCTGTTTTCACTCACATAAGAATTTTAATTATGGTATAAGCATGTACATAACTGAAGTACCACCTTTACCCACACAGTTTTACTGTACAACATTAATCCAATACATTTTCCTAATGTTATATAGGTAGCTAAGTAATTGTAGGTCGCGTAACTGTCACAAGATTAACAAAATGCTTTTACGTAGCTAGTAAACACCGCTTGCTGAGAATATTACTCTATTCAGTAGACAGTGTTTGAACTTAGTACATGCAGAAAAATTCCTTTCTCTTACAAAGAGACCAGTGACCTCATTGAATAAGCAGTTCACTGTACCTTTCACAAAAGCTCTCAGTGAGGATGAGGAGCACATTGTACAATCAGCTGAAAGATGGGCCGAGAATCCACTCACCTGATGGCAGCAGTGCTAAATTACAGAAAACTGCACTGCTGAAGCTGAGAAAATACAGGATATTCACCTTAAAGGGAAAATATTTTCAAGGTAGTATTTTCAGATTTTTGCCTGTGTGCTTTTTCAAATGCAATCTCAAAGTAATTTTAATAGGCAGCCATTTAAATATATCAAACACCACTCTACAATGAAAAATATGCATTTTTTAACTACATATGGGTACTTACACGTATACAAACTGCAGAGAAAATACAAGCCTATCCTTAATTGAAAGATATGATACTGTAATACAGTGTGTGCATATATATGTAAGTCTACATGTATAAATATATAATACATTTATAAAATTATTACATTGTTAATACGCTACATATACAGAATACAATACGTATCATGCATGATATATAAAATCTGTAATCATATTTATAAAGATCATTCATATTTTTGTTAGCCTTTTTGCACTTCCCTTCTGCACTTATTATTAGGATTGCCATCTACGATGCCTTAAAGCTGAAACCAGCAGTACATCGATATTATGGCAAAAACTGCAAACATTGGCGAGAACAGCCATTAGTAAATTCATGGGGCAGAAGCATTAGCTTCAACACTAGAAATAAAATCAAAACTTATTATCAGTCTTGCAATTGAGAGTTTAATATTCAGTGACGTCAAGTACTGAATTAACGTCTGAGTGAGTGAGTGAGTTAATTCAAGAAATAATGAGCTTAAGAGCCCTTACAACAGGACCATGTACTCTCCTCTGACTAAAACAGAGTCACATTGAACAACCGAATAACCACTGGCTGTTCAAGCAGCAGCAGGTTGGATGAAGCGCTGCACTCTGTCAAGCTCTTGCTTCTGCTGATTGTCCTGGTTTTGGCTGGGAGAGAGTTAATTTTCTTTCTAGTAGCTGGTATAGTGTTATGCCTTGGATTTGGTATGAGAAGAATGTTGATAACACACTGATGTTTTCAGTTGTTGCTAAGTGGTGTTTATACCCATTCAAGGATTTTTCAGCTTCTCATGCCCAGGCAGCATGAGAAGTCGGGAGGGGACACAGCCAGGACAGCTGACCCAAACTGGCCAAAGGGGTATTCCACACCATGTGATGTCAGTATATAAACTGGGGAGAGTGGGGCTGGGAGGGATCACTGCTCTGGAACTAAGTGGGCATCACTTGGCTAGTGGTGAGCAATTGCATTGTGCATCACTTGTTTTGTATATTCCAATTCCTTTATTAGTGTTGTCATTATTATCATTATTAGTTTCTTCCTTTCTGTTCTGTTAAACTGTTCTTATCTCAACCCACGAGTTTTACCTTTTTCCTTCCGATTCTCTCCCCCATCTCACTGGGTGGAGGGGAGTGAGTGAGCAGCTGCATGGTGCTTAGTTGCTGGCTGGGCTTAAACTACAACACTGAAGTATTTTTGTGAAAACATCCGAGATGCACCATCTGACTCCAGCCTTTGCTACCCCTTAGCAATGCTGTATCAATGGAAAGGGCTACAAACACACGCTGCCTGCGCAGCTAACAGTTTCCAGAGGCATAGAGGATCCTGGATGCACAGGGCATGGTTGAGCAGGAAAATGGGTGAGTGGCTAACCTGTATGTGAATTTAGGGGCAGTCCAAGCTCCTGCTTTCTGCCTCCGGTCAGAGATTCCCATGGATAAAATGGATGTGACTGGCTAACTGAGTGAACTTCAGCCTATTTCAAGATTAAAGGAAAGCAACTTTTTAGAACACCGAACCAAGGCTGGAAACATTAAAATTCTATGACAAGAAATTCACTAGATAGTTGGAAAACCTTAACAGGAATTTTGGAAGTGTGTAATATGGATACTACTATTTAACCTTGAGGGGAAAAAAAAGAAACACAAATAAAAGGATTGAAATAATTTCAGCTGCTTTGAGACCTTAGAGCAAAGCAGAACTAAGAACTTCTCTTTGTGACTTAAAAGCTAGCATTAATATACTTTCAACTTATCTTTTACATTTATTTCCCCTTATTACTTCCAGTACAACATTAAGATCTTCACATATAATTCCTTGACTCATCTTTTCCATTAATTTACTAGGGAAACATTGCACCACTTTTTGGTGATGATACCAAAACATTTTCTTGTCAGCTCAGTGACAACAACCTGCCAGCAGGAATTTTCAGCATGCTGGGACTAGCCCATTAAAAGTTGTTGCAGCAAAGAGTACCTCAGGCAGGTGCATTAGAGGTCCTGTGGTACCAAGGGCACAGCACAAGGCATACCGACACACGCAGAAACAGGATGGAATTGATGCCCCTGCTTATTCAGGTGCTTCACACTCAGCTAAGTCCTCAAATCCTGACACAATCAAAATCTCAGTGCCCTTGTGGAGCATCTGACTAGACTTAAATGCCTGAGTAACTTAACGGGATAATAATCAAATCCAAAGTGAGACATTTATACATCTACAACACAGCTATCAAAACCTAAAAATACAAACCTGAAGAAAACCACATCCAAGTCCTTTAGAACTTTGCCATTCATGAGAACGTTACCATTTCCTAAAGCTCCATCAGTCCTTCCAAGCTCTGGTATCGCATACAGGTCTGCCATTGCACCTTGCTTATGCTGGGAACCTCGGTGTTCGCTTCCTGCCCTAAGCCTGCTCAAGATGTTCAACAGGCACCCCTAAATCCCTAGTACATATCTGACAAGCAGTCTGGCAAACCTTTTAAGTACATTTAACACACAGCATTTCTAAGCTTGGAACTTCAAAAAAAATGCTTGCCTTCAGTAGGACCTATACCTTTTTTTTTGTGGCAGATTGGTAGGTAGTGCACTTGCCTTGAACACATCTGCAAAGAAATGACTTAAAATTCTTTATTCAGAGGATTAAAACTTTGATTAAAGGGTAGAAACTCCTTCAGAATCCTCCTCAGCATAAGAAAAATGTATCCCCTTTTCAGAAACAAATTTGATCAGCAGGTTATAGGCTCATATAGGCAGGGTTACTACTCAGTAAAATTCCTAGCAACCAAGAAACAAGAAATGAAAGTTTGAAATTAGCACTTGAATAAGATTTTGGCAGGAGAATAAAAAGTTTGGGGTTTTGTATCCTGTTACCATGGCTGCTCATATGTTTTGTAATAGCCACTGGATAAAACCTTTAATCATCAGAAACTCCCACCTAGTTCAGTTTGAAGAATTAGACTTCATTAGTTATACATAGAGCAAGTTGGATGTGACAACATCTAGACACCATGCCCCAACCCAAGCCATTCCTTCTCTTGTTGGGCTGATAGCCACTGAAAACATAAAAAGGCAGCTTTAAAATGTATTCAAATTCAACTATTCAGTTGTTAGTAGTGATGCAAACTATTTCCTAACAGATTATACACATTTATTGCAGATACTTTTCTATTTGCACTATGAAGAATACATCTTTATATGGCGGGATGCTGGGCAGCTTCTCTAACACTCTGAAGTATGAGAGTGCTTTTTCACTGCTTTGTAAAGTAGAAATAAAGGTGTCTAGGTACCTCTAGATGTTGGAGGATCAAAGATGCATTTCAACTCAAAAACCCATTTTCTTACTGTTTACATCCCTTATAAATCCAAAACAATTTTTCAAGGGTTTTAAAGAAAACCCTTGTGCAAGCAAAAGTGCTTTTTCTGTGTGAATAAGCTCCTACTACAACATAAAGAACCTTTGTGTTCTACAACATAGTTCCAAAAAAAATTCTTCAGAAATTTCCTTAAGTAACACTATGCAACAGTGTAGCCTTGCATTTGAAAATACATATCGTCCTACAAGCATTAAACCCCACACTATTGCAATTTAGACCAAATGAGGAGACACTCACTCTAACATAGAATACACAAACATTATGTCATAGTTATGTCAAGAAACTAGGTTACACATTGTTAAATTAAAATTGCAGGAAGAAACCAGGGAGTGTCTTTGTCACGGAAGACAGACCTGAACACACCTAGTCTTATAAAAATGCCAGAGAGTGGACAGCTGGTCCAGACCTTTGTTTCACGATTCATCTATAGGATGTCACTAAGAGTATACAGCTCTGAGTTCCCATAAATTGTTTCAAAAATAACAAAGGAGTGTTAGGCAACTGTAAGGTATGGCGTTCGGAAGATCTCGCGATGTCACGGAAAGATGGAGGGTTAGTCACAGCTCCTGTGACATATCTGTAATCCCGCCTACCCTTGTTAGTATAAAAGGAATTAACTGCGCAATAAAAAGCAGAAGTTGACGCTCACACTGTGTGTGTTATCTGTCTCTTTCCCTGGTCTGGGCCGACCAGTGATCTAGTCGCAGCACCTTGATATGTAGCGAACGCTACAGGCAACTGTTTCAGTAATCCCACCTATGTCTGGATCTAAATAATAGTGAGATAAAAAAAATAACTGAGAAAGGTAGAACCATAAATAGACAACACAAAATCAGAGCACAAACATAAAATAACCCACTTTTTATTTCAAGAAAGAAATTAAACTCAATCTTATCAGAAATATTAGTCATACACAGTATCTGGCCACAAAAAACTACATACAGCACAAGAAAATAACATTTTACAAAAAGTGACTTTTTGAAAAAAAAAACCCAACAAAAAACCTTTTAAAATGTTGGCTCTTTTGAGAAGTCAGAATTTACTTTCATGCTTACATTTTCTACATAATGTAGAGCAATCCAAAATATCCATATTCTGGAGGAACATGAAGCGCAAATTAGCATGTCCAGCCACCTGCAGAATTAGGCAGCAGTTAAGGAGGAAAATCTAAATCACTGTTTTAGACTTGGTTATATCAATTGTGCCCAAGCACCATTTACCATCCTTGTAGAATGTAGCACTATAATCTTGTAAAGCTCCAACAAAGAGACAGTCTATGCTCACTTGAATAGCTATCTTTTACTTCCTATCTGGATTTTCTTTGTAGGTCATGGTTTTATTGCAGTCAGCTGCTGCCTGAATGTTTACAAGAACATATAGTTTACAACCATATTTACACTACTTTTGCTGCTACATCTATGATTTCTTGTCTAAGATAAGTACATTTGATTAACATCAGTGCATTTGATCCCATAATATAGTTAAAATATGTATCTTGCATAGGTGTACAGACTTTGTGAAAGGCTAAGAGTGAATTCCTATGATCCACTTTTCAAAGTTACAGATTTTCACATCAAATGGCACTGGTCTCTCGTCACACAGCTGCAAATTGTCTTGAACAGTTTTATCCTCTGAAATTCCTAACCACTCTAAGAATTTTTATGCAGGATAAACAAAGGTTTAAACATGACAATATATCCAAACTAAGACACATTTATTCACTTTTGACAATCTGTTCACTGAAGACCGGAACTTTTTAAAACATTTAAAAAATTTTTTAGGTCAGACTATGAATAGCTACTCCTCAGAAACACTGCGTTGATCTGCAGTCTAGGGCAGCAGATCTGATCTAGGATCTGAATCTGTACTTGAGTAACAGGGAGGCTGCTGAATCCTGTTCCATAGGGAAAAAGACTACCTAGTCACAGTCCCTGCTGGGAAAGGCTCACGTGGAGCAGAGCTTGTGTTTCTGCAGCTTCTTACTCTTTAGAATCCAGGCATGTGGTACAGTCATGTCTTGGGCAGTATATAGAAAACAAAATGGATAAAGGAATGGAGCTCTAGAGAAGGAACCTGAAGGGCAGAGGACTTCTAGACATAACTGGGAAATTTGTTGCAGATAGAAGAGTGATGGGAGACCAGCAAAGATCAGCTCATCTGCACTGGACTGGGCCAACAACATCAATTAGTGAGGGAAGCTGGAGCTGTGCTGGACCAGTATTTCTAAAAACAGCAGCAACACTATGGACATTAAGACTGTATTCTGAGGAAATGCAAGGAAGCCAGTGTTACGGCCATGTATGGATACAGGGCTCAGTTTTTCATATAAGGGAAAGTATAATAAATTAAAAAGTGTGTGAAATAATAAAAAAATATCTTAGAGCTGTGAGATTACATAACTCATCTGTACACACTGGCAACACTTATTTCAATACATGCCTCTGCAGTACACAGATGCCCAGAAAAAAATTCTGATGACTTTAAGAAGGATCATTCACATTCATAAAGAGTCAGAGTGTCTTGCTGGCCTTTTAGCAGCATGCTTTTAGCTGATAATGCTATAACTATGCAGCTGCTCTTTTCCACAGTGGTAAAACCAAGTGTAAAAATTCTGTCTGTTTGCACTGACACTAAACCACCTGACTCAAGCAGCTCCTCACAAGGCACTACCATCACCTAACCTTACTGCTACCTAAGGTTAAAAAAAAAATTAACCTTTTTTCAAATAGCTCAGTGTAAATCAAAGACATGGAAAAAATCATAACATGAGGAACTGCAATCTTCTAGATGATTCTGTCTGGTCTGTTAGAAACTATGCTTTTGTTTCATGGAAAGCTAACCAAAACAAACTCCTTTGTTTTTCTAACCTTTCTAATTAGATATAGACCTGAAAATTATCGTATTCCTGGCAAGCAATCCAAGTGTAATTTTCTAATTTAACAGAACTGGTTTGTCCTCTACATACATGCAAGAACAATATTATAAATAATTTCAGTAGAACTTTTTAAACTCTTTCCAATGAGAGAAAAATTCGGTTTTGAGACACTGTCACTAGGCAAAAATAACTCATCTCTAATACAAAATGAATTCCTTTATCCCCAGAAATATCGCCAGATCTGAAAATTTCCTATTCATCTCACCCCATATTTGCAGTTCATTTCACTGTCCCAGCAAAAAAGTTGGCAATTTTAACTGGCTGGTACAGCTGCAATTGATGGGGTCCTCAGTGACTGGTGAGGATTGGTATGTACTGTACCAGTTAACAGCCAGCCAGCCATGGAGCTCAGTACTCTCCAGCCTCTCATACTCTGAACAGGCCTCCTTATTCAGCAGACTTCCTAAAACTGTGGCAGAACAAGTCCTTTCTTTCAGCTTGGCAATGCTTCTAGTTATCTCAGCTCTTAAGCACCTTCATGTGCTTGCCAATCTGGGATTACAGTACACTTCAGGTAGAACAGAATAAGACAGAGTCAACTGAATCAGTTAAAAATATCCTACACCAGTAAGTGTTACCATTATATACCCACTGAATAGCCTTTTCTGGCCTCGATGGAGTGCCAACTATTTCTCTCAAGTTGCATTTCATTTAAAAAAAACAGTCTGGAATACTTGACTTACAATTTGTATATAAATTACTCCATATATCTGTTAACTTCAGCTTTGAAGTTACTGAACATCTAATTTAACCCCTGTGGAGTCTGGAGAGAAGAGCTGCTGCTTCACTGATTTGCAGTTTTGGAGGAAAAAAGCAAAACACCAAAAACTATGATTAGCATGCAAGATGAGAGAGTCATTGAAATCGAAACGAAAATATTAATCAGAACTGGTAGAAGTAGGAAAGTTTAACAGCATATTTGAATTCAGAATTATCTGCAACAAAATTCCAAAAGCTTGTATGATATTGCAGAACTCATACCCTTCTCTCTCTAAACCTTTTCTTTATCTTTGTAATAAGGCATGGTTTCAATGGTTACAGTACATGTAGACTCTCCTTTAGTCAGAATACAGGGTGCAGCCAAGTTGTACGCAAACCTGAAGTCACTGAAGATCTATGTTTAACTGTAGGACAGAAATGAACTCTTTTCAGTTGTGAAAATCATTCCATTCAGTATGACTCATTCTGTTCAGTACATGTCCTTACATTTAGATGGACCATGACAGATCTATGACTTCTAGAAAAAGTGAGAGGTAATGGCACAAAATAGGATTTGTTTTGAAAAAGAATACAAATACTCTAAAGGTACACTCAAGATCTACAGATCTCCAGAAATTTTAATTCACTGTAAGACAATAAAATATTCTGTCTTCAGATGTTACAAGCCTATTTGGAAAAATGTAAATAGGTTTTTTTTGTTTGTCGCCCCTACGCCACGCCACACACCACCTA
>NW_010972591.1:767613-830760 GCF_000737465.1 Haliaeetus leucocephalus
CCCCCCCCCCCCCCCGCCCCTCATAACTTAGTGTCTAGGACAGTACAGATGTAAATGCAAGTCTAGGAAAACTGAACTGCTGTTTGGCTCATATCTGTTGCTGAGGGAAAAAATACGAAAAGAACTGTTAAAAATTAATTCCTAAGTTACATACAGGAAGCTTTAATTAACAAAGATTGTAAGTGAAAAGGATATGAAATACTTATAATTCCCTGCCTCAAACTAGTTTTGCACTGATGTAGTTCCAGGATACTAAGATTCAGACTTCTTCGTTCTGCTATTACACAAAGTGTTGTACAAACACTTGCACCACACAGCAACAGCAAAAAGATTTGTACCAATTCTTCTGGCTTTATTCAGCCACCCGAGAGTAAACCTATTATTTTTGTAAGAGAAAAGGCAGCATCATAATTTAAGCTTCAGCATAAATGAAGTATTGAAACACATTTTTATATATTAAACACTTGTTGACTAATCGACAACATTATTGTAGCTCTGCTCCCTGTTCCTAGCATGGGTCATTACTGAAGTGTAAGAACCACAGGCATGGAAAAGCAAAAAAGCATGCGGCCAGCTTAGACTTTTCACTCAGAATTCCTTCAGTGAGGAAACACGCATCTTCCTTAAGATATTGATAAAGAATGTCAATTTTAAAAAGGTGAAAATCATACTGTTAGTTTAAATAAGGAAAGGCATGTTTTATTTACACATGTGCACTTATTCCCACATGCTGAATTATGTAGAGTATGAGCATAAAAACTTTGACAATTTTCTTTTTCTTATAAGCATTCTGATCTTGAATGTGAATTCTGTGTCACTGGACTCTCCTGCTTAGAACAAAAATTATCCCAATATGCAGAATCCTCAGGTGTGACTGGAATACCCGATGCAACTAAATCTTCAAAAGTCAGTACTATAAACTGTGGTTGGTTAGGCTCCATGGAACATACCTAAGGAAAAATACGTATTAGTATTACATGAATCAATAAATCTCCATTTTCTTCCTGCAGTATTCCCCGTCCAGTTTAAACTACACATTGCCCACTGAAGCAGAAAGAAAATATTCCAGTTGAGACAAATGTCACTATCCCTAATTTAGGCTATACAGTAACTAACAGAAACATGTAACAGACCACACAGAAAAAGCAATTTTTTCTTTGAAACTCAGTGCAGAAAAGGGAAAGAATGAGGGATAGAGAATGCTGCAAATACCACATAATGAGTGTTTAAGTCCAGAAAAGAAGGAAGAAAAAAACCCACCAACAAACAAACTGTACTTCATTCTCCAGCAGACAAGATTATTTGAGATGGTAGCATGAGGATTTATTCCACTAGAGGTGTGCCTGTTCATACTCTTTTCAATACCAGCAATCACTGGAGTTGTGTTTGCTCTCTCAAACTCATGCTATTTCAGGGCAAAAGTGGTCACAATCAACCCACTATTCCCAGTGTTAAATCCAGATTAAGTACAGAGTGAGATACTGGAGGTGAGCGTGTCATGGTCTCTGCATTAGTTCCATCACTTCAAGAAAAAAAATCACATTTCAAATTAAAAAAAGGTTTGTTTTTTTGAGCACATGTTACTGTGCAACCTGCTGTATGCTATCTGTAAGTATAACTCTTTCCAAACAGCAGGACAAATAGTACAGCTGTATGAATCGAACATGAATATAGCTGATCTAAGTTCGGCATTTGCTCAAGCAACATATTCTTAATATTTAATATTTGACAGAATTCAGCAGGCCTACTCTGCAGTGGGGTTATTCCATACATCACACAAATTGACATGTTTCTGATGCTGGCTAAGGTACTGTTAACTGCTTGGGGAGTGAATACTCATGTCTGGTAATCACAGAAAGGCTGAGACTGGAAGGGACCTCTGGAGGTCCTCTTGCCCAAACCCCCTGCTCAAGCACAGCCACCTAGAGCCAGTTGCCCAGGACCACATCCAAATACCTTTCGAGTTTCACCAAGGACAGAGACTCTACAACCTCCCTGGGTAATCTTGGTCATCCTCACAGTAGAAAAAAAAGTGTTTCCTAATGTCCAGAGGGACCCTCCTGTGTTTCAGCTTGTGTCCGCTGCCTCTGCTCCTGTAACCAGGCACCAATGAAAAGAGCCTGGCTGTCCAATTTGCACCCTCCCTTCAGGTATTTAGATACATTACTAAGATCCCACTGAGCTTTCTCTTCTCCAGGCTGAACAGTCCCAGCTCTCTCAACCCTTCCTCACAGGAGAGATGCTCCAGTCCCTTCATCATATTTGTGGCTCTTCGCTAGACTCTCTCCAGTATGTCCATGTCTCTCATACTGAGGAGCCCAGAACTGGACACGGTTCTCCAGATGTGGCCTCACCAATGCTGAGTAAAGGGGAAGAATCACCTTTCTTGACCTGCTGCTAATACTTTAATGCAGCCCAGGATACCATTAGCCTTCTTTGCTGCAAAGGGTCATTGCTGGTTCATGTTCAACCTGGTGTCCACTAGGACCCCCTATGCCTTTTCTGCAAAGCTGCTTTCCAGCTGGGTGGCCATCTGCATATACTGGTGCCTTGGGTTGTTTCTCAGCAGGTTCAGGACTTTGCACTTCTCTTTGTTAAACTTCATGAGGTTCCTGTTGGCCCACTTCTCCAACCTGTCAAGGTCTCTCTGGATGGCAGCGTGACCCCCTGGCATATCAGCCACTCCTCCCAGGTTTGCATCACCAGCAAACTTACTGAGGGTACACTGACCCATCATACAGATCATTAATGAAGACGTTAAATGGGACTGGACCTAGGTTTGACCCCTGCGGAACAGCGCTACTGGCCTCCAACCAGACTTTGTGACACTGATCACCACACTCTGGGCCCAACCATTCAGGCAGTTTTCAGTGCACCTCACTGCCTGCTTATCCAGTACGTGCATCAACAGTTTCTCTAGGAGGATCTTATGAGAGACAGTGTCAGAGGTAGAAGGTACTGAAGTCCAGGTAGACAATATCCACTGCTCTCCCCTCCTCTAGCAGGCCAGTCATTTCATTCTAGAAGTTTACCAAGCTGGTCAAGCATGACTTGCTCTTGGTGAAGCTATGCTAACTAGTCCTGATGATTTCCTTTGTCCTTGATGTGCCTGGAAATGGTTTCCAGAATTAGCTGCTCTGCCACCTTTCCAGACATCAAGATGACAGGCCTGTAATTCCTTGGGTCCTCCTTGAAGATAGTGACATTTGCTTTCCTCCAGTCTCCAGGCACTTCTCCCAGTCACCATGATCAACCAAAGATTATTGAGAGTGGCCTCACAATGGCATCTGCCAGCTCCCTCAGCACTGTGGCTGCATCCCATAAGGGCTCAAGGACTTATGTACGTCCAGTTTACTTAAGTATTCCCTGACCTGTTCCTCTTCCAACAGGGGTACATACAACTTCCTTGCTCCTTCCCCTCTGGTCTCTGGGACCTGGGATTCCTGAAGGCCAGTCCTGCTAATAAAGACTGAAGCAAAGGTAGCACTCAGCACCTCAGCCTTTTCCACGTCCTGGTACTCAGGGCCTCTGTCTCATCGAGCAAAGGGTTCACATTTTCCCTTTGTTTCCTATGCACTTATAGATGCTCTTCTTGTTGCCTTGGACATCCCTGGTCAGATTCAATTCCATCTGGGCTTTAGCTTTCCTAACTTTGTCCCTGGATGCTCAGACAATGTTTCTGTATTCCACACAGGTTACCCATCCTCTGTATGCTGCCTTTTTGTGTTTGAGTTTGGCTAGAAGCTCTTTGTCTATCCACACAGGCCTCCTGGCATTTTTTCCCGACTTCATATTCATTGGGATGGAACTCTTTTGAGCTTGGAGGAGGTGATCCTTGAATATTAAGCAGCTTTCTTGGGCCCTGCTTCCCTCTGAGGCTTTACCATAGAATCATTTAGGTTGGAAAGGACCTTTAAGATCATCGAGTCCAATCATTAACCTAACACTGCCAAGTGCACCACTAAACCATGTCCCTAAGTGCCACATCTACACGTCTTTTCAATACCTCCAGGGATGGTGACTCCACCAATTCTCTAGGCAGCCTGTTCCAATGCGTGATAGCCCTTTCGGTGAAGAAATTTTTTCTAATATCCAATCTAAACCTTCCCTGGCACAACTTGAGGCCATTTCCTCTCATCTTACCACTTGTTACTTGGGAGAAGAGACTGACCCCCACCTCGCTACAACCTCCTTTCAGGCAGTTGTAGAGAGCAATAAGGTCTCCTCTCAGCCCCCTTTTCTCCAGACTAAACAACCCCAGTTCCCTCAGCCGCTCCTCATAAGACTTGTGCTGTAGCTTTCTTGCTCACCTTTGGACATGCTCCAGCACCTTATCCCACAGGACTCTTCCTAGAAAATCTTTCAGGAGGCCAAAGTCTGGTCTCCCCAAGTCCAGGGTTGTGAGGTCTCCTCCCTGCCCCAAGGATCCTGAACTCCACAATCTCATGCTCACTGCAGCCAAGGCTGCCTTTGACCTTCACATCCCCAACAAGCCCCTCCTTGTTGGTGAGTAGGAGGTCCAGCACAATGCCTTTCCTCATTGGCTCCTCTATCATCTGGAGAAGGAAGTTGTCATCAATGGACTCCAGGAACTTCCTGGATTGCTTATGTCCTGCTGTGTTGTCGCACCAGCAGATACTGGGGTGCTTGAAGTCCCCCATGATGACCAGGGCCTGTGAACATGAGGCTGCTCCTATCTGTCTGTAGAAGACTTCATCCACTTGTTCTTTCTGGTCAGGTGGCATACAGCAGACACTCACTATAAAGTCACCTTGACCTGTCCTCTCTTTAAACCTAACCCATAAACTCTTAGCTGGCTCCTCATCCATCCCCAGGAAGAGCTCCATGCACTCCAGCTGCTTTCTCACGTAAGTGGCAACTCACCCTCTGCATCTTCCCTGCCTATCTTTTCTGTACCCCTTAATCGCAACACTCCAGCCATGGGAGCCATCCCAACACATCTCCATGATGCCAACAAGACTGTAGCCCTGCAACTGCACACAGATCTCTTAACTCATCATGTTTATTCCCCATACTGTGTGCACCAGTGTATAGGCACTTTAGAGAGGCACCCCAGCATGCTGAGTTCCTGGAGAGGGTTTGGGGTATTTGTCCATAATGGTGCCTTGTAGGTACTTGCTTGCTTACACGCAAGCGCTGGAGGTGGCCCCATCTGAGGCCCTTTTTGTAGATTCTGTTATCCCTTCCTGTCACATCAATGAAGGTAGGTTAGTAAATAGGTAAAAGAGAAAAAATATCTATTCTCTGCTTCAGCATTTGAGCAGTAAGCTACTGTTAGGAATAAATGGAGAGACAACAAAATGATTCGTGTTTGTTGTAACAGCACAGCAAAACTCAAAGTTGCCCAATGCAGACTGAAAGCAAAAGTTAATTAAGCTGCCTGTCACTTTATATCCTTGCACAAGGGACATGGTATTGAGACATTCCTGTTCATCTGGCATTTTGGAGATGAGGTAAAGCTGCAGGAACTGTGCCTAGAGCCATGCGAGTGACATCACAGATGCATACTAAGTATGAACTAAGCCTCAGAGCTAAGAAGACTGTTAACAGATCTCATTTGAACTTCAGCACATGCTTGTCTGAAGACAGGTGTGCTCTGACTGAATTCATCACAAGTCCTGTGAAATTTAGCAAGTGATAGATGAAAAGATATTTTATAGCCCACATAGGAATTATAAAGAATTATAAACTCAGCCATCTTTCATTGAAATCTGCCTCAGATAACTGTCTAGATCTAGGTAACGGTGCAGATAAATGTTCTGTCTCTTCAAGCATATAGCAATCACTAGCAGACATTTTGTTAAGAGTTTTGACTCTAGAGAATTTAAATTACAGTACTTCAAAGTAACAATTGGTCTTTCCTGTGACTTGTAGGTACTTGCTATCAGGTTGGGAAGAAAGTTAACTGAAAGTACATGTTCTGCAAACAGGACATAATGAATTACTCCTGTGATAGCGGAGAGGGAACAGAAACAAGCACTGACATCCTGAAGCAATTGCATAATGTCTACACACTTAATTTTCTTAAATTAAGATGAAGAACACCTTTTCCTCTCAACGCATCTAGCAATACATAGAATCCTTTTTTACAGTTCTGTTAGAGAGAAGGCCACTTTCATTTCCTCCACATTCCTGTTAGAAGGAGTCCTGAAAAGGCACAATGCAATAGTACAGAAATTTTCACTTCATTTCCATATTGGGGAGTGTCGTGATTTAACCCCAGCCAGCAACTAAGCACCAACGAGCTGCTCACTCACTGCCCCCTCTACCCAGTGGAATGGGGGAGAAAATCGGGAAAAGTAGTAAAACTCATGGGTTGAGATACGAACGGTTTAATAGAACAGAAAAGAAGAAACTAATAATGATAATGATAACACTGATAAAATGACAACAGCAATAATAAAAGGATTGGAATGTACAAATGATGTGCAGTGCAATTGCTCACCACCCGCTGACCAACACCCAGCTAGTCCCCGAGCGGCGATCCCTCCACCCCCAGTCCCTCCAGTTTCTATACTAGATGGGACGTCACATGGTATGGAATACACCGTTGGCCACTTTGGGTCAGCTGCCCTGGCTGTGTCCTGTGCCAACTTCTTGTGCCCCTCCAGCTTTCCCGCTGGCTGGGCATGAGAAGCTGAAAAATCCTTGACTTTAGACTAAACACTACTTAGCAACAACTGAAAACATCAGTGTTACCAACATTCTTCTCATACCTAACTCAAAACATAGCACGGTACCAGCTACTAGGAAGACAATTAACTCTATCCCAGCTGAAACCAGGACAGGGAGTCACAGAATGCTCACTTGTCCTATTTAAAATGACCTTTTTTCAGTGAATTGAGCTAATGAAATTTAGGTCATCACAAATTTAATCAGTGGACAAGTATGCCTTTGAGACTTCTCTTGATTCAAAGACTTTTCATTGTAACTCTTGATACCATGCCTATTCTTTCTATGATAATTTTAAGGTGTGTGACAGTGATGGTGAAGGTCAATACTTAAAAATCCTGGACTTTTGTAGAATACTTAGGTAATTGTCTTTAAAAATAATAGCAACCTTCTTTTCACTTCAGACTGACATTTATCAGTACTCCTGTAGGAAGGATGATATGTAGCCCCACTGGGAACTTAAGTACAACCTATCAAACAGAATGCACATATTTTCTTAAAGAGTATTTGAGCACTGATTTAACACAGTAAATCCTCAAAGGTGGTTTAAACCTCTTTTTTTAATTTAACCAATACTAGTCAAAAGGTCTGCCTCTCTGCATTATCCATGAACACAGACTCAGACTTTATGACCGTGATAGATGTGTGCATGACCACTTTCATCGTTTTATCCATTCATATACTAATTATTTTTTTTCCAGTTCCTGGCAGAATCTTTATATCTAAATAACAGAAAACAACTAACCCATTTTCTTGTGAGCAACTACACCACCACAGACAAACCTGGCAATTTGTCACACTTTCCTTTGCTGACTGTCTGGCTATTTCAGCTACAACTTGCCAGTCTGCCTGAAATTTGACTTTTATTGCTATTTGCATGACCCAAGTCTTTGTTAAATTACACAGAAAAACCTGAAAAGCTTTTAAGTAGCTTTGTTGCTTCTCTCAATATAGACACCACATGGAATGAAGACTAACACTGCTGTTCTTCCCATCTGTTGGTTGTTGTTGCTTGTGTCTCAAGGGTTATCTTGTCATAATGGTGTTTGAGAGATGGATCTGCTCTGGGATACATGCACTGACAGTTCCTGATTAAAATCAACTTGGTGAGATGCCATACTAGTTTAACAGTCCAGATTGGTTCAACTGTCTCCATTTCCCTCTGTGAAAACCATCTTTCCCACGAGTACTAGCAGGCTGTGACAAAAATCACTTAATCTTCTCCTGAATGAACACACTGAACACTGTAACACATACATTCCAAATTTGACATTGTCTGTTGCTGTCCTCTGAAACCATTTTTCCTTCCCAGACCTTTCCTGAAATAGTCACAACAGAACTAGAGGTAACAGTTCAGTAACAATCTGGTTAATACTGTGGTTAAGATAATCTTTCTTCTTGGCCCTACATCTGAGATAACACACTTTTAGCTACAGCATCAGACCAAGTTTATGTTCAAGTGATTAGTTACCAAGACCTGAAAACGTTTCATAATTTCTTACATCAGAATGCTTCTGTCCAAATCCCTCCTGTTTGCCGAGAGCCACTGCAACATGATGATTGTCATCTAACCGAGTTTCCTAGTAAAGATGAAAAATGGCAATGTAAATGCATTTTCTTTACTGTTTCCAGCAAAGACTATATAAATGCTTAGAACATGGTTTAGAACAATAGCAGAACATCATTTAAAATACTTTAAAACAATGACATTCAAAAAGCAACAGTCCTTTTTAGCAGTTTTGTTGGAGAGCTCAAGGATGCAGATACATTAAAAAGTTAGCAGGGCTGAACTGGTTACTATAGGTCACCATCATCTCACCCATTTCTAGATATTTATATTCAAGTTTGTGACCTTAGCATTCCTTTACCAGTCCCTTCTAAGTCATAAGCCATGTAACCAATCTTAGCTATCTGTTTTCCAATGAGATCAACTGTGAACTTCTGGGAGGTATTCTGAAAAACAATGATATAAGTGTAAACTTAAACCAGTGATTCTCTCACTCTTGGCTTCAGACAGCATGTAAGATCACAACTTCAAATTTCTGACATAGCAGTCTGAGCATTGCTCTGTGTAAATATGAACCAATCTTCCTCCAAAAACACTTTTAGATATATAAATATACATTTAGTAATATTGTTTATCTACTTAATAGTTTTGTTTAAAACTGTTTTCCCCTAGAAAGACTAAGAATTCATCCTAAACAATTCATTTCGGAAAAAAACACCTTATATACGGTTTCTGAAAAATGTTTATTTGGTAGTCAAATCGTAATCCTGTTGGCTTTTTTTTTTTTAATATATATAGGGGGGGAGAAATAATGTTTTCCTTGTTTCTTTACTCCCAAATTTTCACATTATTTCCCAAACTTTCTGAAATGGAAATCAAGAATAACAAGAATTTTACCTAGAAAAATGAACAATTTATGTATCACCATTAATCTGAAAATCACCTAGTAGTCTGGATATTCTCCTGGGAGGTATGATTGAACCTCCAATTTCCACTTCCTTGGGAAATACTCTAACTGCACTATATTATAGTATAAAGAAAGCATCATGATATCCTATTTCCTCTGACAGGTTGTTGGTTGCTTCTTTATTTTCCTTTTAATCTAAGCAAAATGTCTTTTAAAACAATGCTGTCAGTCTGCATTAGGCTTCTCTACAGTTCATCTACTAGATAGGATTTTCAAAGATTTCGGTTACAAGGATACCATTTTTGTGATTCCCAAACAGCCTTTTATTTTAAAAAAAAAAAAAAAAAAAAGAGTCCAAGATGCTCAGCTCAGATCTACTCAATCCAGCTCAGCCAAGACAGCAGCTGCTCTAGCCATGTGTAGCAGCAGTACAACTATAAGACTGGGGGACTCTACTGGCAAAGATGTGGGTGTCTTGGCAGATAGGGGCTGGTCTGGGAGTAGAACTGTTTTTACTTTGATCTCTTCAGCACCAAAACTGTCCTTATTTGACAGATTCAGCAGTGAAGTTCGTCACTCTCACCTACTTAAAAACAAAACATCAAGCTCTCGTTGTTTTACCTTTCTGCAAAGCACCAGTAAGAAAATGACTATTTAAATTCTGTCTAGATTAGGAGAAATATTTCATGCACTTGAGAAGCACTAACAAATCTGCAGTGTAAGGCATATTTCCCACGACTGCAAGAGCTATAGGTATAAGTACTACAAAGTATTTTACTAGGTTTTGCATTCCATTACTAGTGTACAAGATTGAAAATAAGTCAAGCATAAAGAATGCTACCTCAAGTTTGACGAAATCTAACCATTTGTACACATGACACACATTTCTATAACTTCCTCAAAAATAAAAAAGACTATGAAAATTAGATGTTTGATCAAGTCTTGCTAAACAATTTATATAGTTCTAGGGTGGCAGTGTTTTGTATTTGTCTAGAGAGAAAAATGACTACATCCAGTTTTTCATCACTTCATTTCCCCCTTCTTCATTCTTTGCACGTTCAAGAGGTTAAAGACTGATGAGAACAGGGGACAGAGCACAGGCCATTCAGCAGTGGCCTATATCTGTAGTCAGAAGTCTGCCAACAACTGTGTTACAGCTTTAAGCTAAATGCACAGAAATTTCTTTTCGTGAAGTGAATTTATGCATTACTTCTTGTTTGTGCAACCATAAACATATTATAGATAAAATCTTTTACATATTGTTAATTAAATAATTTTTTGTCAGCTCAAAGCTGCATTTACTCTTTAGATAATAGGGACCATTCCCCTCCAGAGACCCTGCCCAATGGATAACGAATTCAGAAGGTTCCAACTCGTTTACTTCACATATCCTCTGTGACCACAAAAGAGGTTTCAGCATCTTACAATAAAACATAACAAACTATGCCCTTCATCTTATCTTTGCTGCTTCAGAGAAATGTAAATCCAAAACAAATGCAGAAGGGAAGGAGATCCTACTAGTGGCCAGCAAAAACTTTAAGGTATGGAGTTAATGAAACATACAGAAACCATAAAAAACAGCAAATCAGCTTGCTCCCCTATTCATCTGGAGATACTGCTATACCGGCTTATTAAATAAATCCAACTTTTGAAATAGATGATTAAACAAAAAGAGAAAGAGGACAACTGTACAGGATTTCCTCTGAGGTAAAGGAGGAATTCCTTTGCCTTTGTTTTGTTAAGATTCTTCTCTATAAACCAGAAAACATATAATGGATCAAAATTGGTTCTGCGCAGAGAAAAACAAAAGTGTTACTAGAGCTGTTCAAGCTACAGGCACACTGAAACTTACAATGAACTCATTTTAAAGTCTCAGCAAAATGATGTGTTTGGGATTCAAATCATTCTGGATTCCCTCAACAACAGACAGGTTATGAGGAAACTGTACCTTCCCAGCCAGCAGAACCGATTCCTGTATGAATCCAGTTGGATTAGCTAGTCTTAGAAGTTTTCATTCCTATTTATTCCTGACAATACAAAAAGGATTAACTTCTTTTACTGAGGATGAAAGACTCCATTACAGCTGCACATCAACACCAATTACTAAATGTATTTCAAATTGACTCAGGTAATCTCAGTTTGAAATTCATATTCTGGAAGTAATGTGCTTGCTTATAGAGAAAACAAGCAAATATTTGTTGTGAAAAAAGGCAAACAATTATTTGTGTAGCAGCAGTGATGCCAGATGATTCTTAATCGCTGAATAAGGTTTAGGATAAATTGGGTGCTTCCTTTGGATACAACCAGTTTATAAAATTGAGGTAGGGACCAAAACAGAAGTGTCTTATATCTCATGTAAGATTTTTCTTCAATATAGATGCCAATAAGTGCTATCTAGTCATTCTTCCTGACTAACTGTACAAAACTGGGACCAATAAGGAAAGAATCACGAATACACTTCCCATTTTGCAAATCAGTAATTAGGATTTTTTTTCCACCTATCAGATCTGCTACAGAGATTATATGTATATATTATAAACTTATTCTTACCTCTTTAAATTATAAAACTTGCCATAATTGTTATCAATCAACTTCTTTCACTTTATTAAAATTAATTAGTACTTCATTCTGTAAGTTTATTTTCTTCAAAGGAAGTAAATGGAGCATATAGAATTACTCATAATAATCATCAGAATAATGACTCCATCCTAAATTAACACCCTGACACAAATACTGTATCACTTTTCACTGGGCTTGTAAACTTTTAATTATTACTAAACAAATTTACCTTTTTAAAATGAGTGAAGTGTGCACTGCCTATGTGAATAAAGCATACTTAACACACATAGCAGACATACCTTAAAATTAAAGTTATGGTTTTAAATGAAGTTTTACTGTATTTTTTCTCCTACTCCTTCCAAAATAGTTGGAGGGAATCTGAGTAGCAACCTCTAGAGTACTGTATGAAAACAAGTGCCTAAAGCTAAACCGTTCCATCAAAATCAAACAGGCTGTTTCTGAGCTACTGCCTTCTGTCTAACCTCAAAAATGTCTGAGGAGCAGAGGAGGGGAAAGACACTTTGAGGAAAAAAACCAAACCAAAAAAAACCCCCCAACTAAACCCTTGGTAAAGGGACAGCAACTACACAACAAGGTAGTTCATTTGGTATTTACAACAAAATAACAGAATTTTTTTTTTTAATGTTCACAGAAAATATATCTCCAATATGAATGGACTTTGCTCTTGTGAACAGTTACAGGGTATCTGAACAGTGCCAGCTTTGAGTTGCTCTGATTCACTAGTACTTCACTTGACCTTTTTGTCACGACAAGTGTAATAAGATGGTAGATCTTTTTCTAGTCTTTATGCTTTTAAGTTGCTTTTTTTCACATTACATGATACTTTCTGAAGGACATTTCAGAATATTTTAAATGGGTAAAATCCCCTTTATTTCTCTTTTCTGTTTTTGGTAAGTTAGATTCTCTTTTAAACAAGACAATCCAAAATATGTGATAATTGGGTTTTAAACAGCCTTGCTCTCTTTGATCATCTCCTATCACAAAGATATAGGCAGATCTGAAAAATAGAAGTGAGGTTATTGTATTTTTTTTATTTGATAGAAAATGTTCACTCAAGCAAACTCAGCACAGCAGGAAACACTAGGAAAATACTATACCAGTAATATGCAGTCTTACAGGTGATTCTTAATGACCCCTCTGGGGTGACTCTTCCAGATTTCTCAAAATTAGTGTTTTCAGTTAACAGGTCGTTTCAAGAGTTTGGCTCAAGGGCAAATAAGGAAAGGAAAAAAGACTTTTGTAAGTACGAAAATGGGCACAAAATTAAAAGAAACTTGGGAGAAGACAAAAAAGGAAAGAGATGCTTAATTTTACGCTGGGGATTGGTAAATGAAAAACTAGTTGTTTTTTTCCAATTTCATTTTGATAAATGTTGATATTTAAATGAAATTATATCCCAATTGAGCTTGTATTTAAATGAAACTTGATAACAAATCCTTTCTTTAAAGTACTACAGTCTGCATTGTTATAAGGCTGTGCTCTTGGGAAGCAGGAGGGCAAGCATGGAAGGGGACACGTTCCTCAGACAAAAATTAAATTGAACTTCTAGCAGTAATTACTAAGTAATAAGGAAAAAATCAAATAATTATAAAGCATTTAAGTAATACAGGGAGCTGTCTACATCATCATCTTCAGGCTGTTTTATTCAACCAACCACAGGCATATCAAATACCAAAAATAGGAGTTCCAGAAGTCAATCGGAAGAGGTAGATGCTTCCTTGACAGTGGTACACTGTTAGTATTAATACAGAAAGCATTCTATTACCAGATGCATCATAGTCTTTCCCAAGACTTTCTTTTGCCAGTCTATAACTCCAGCTAGTGAACTTCATTACATACTCAGTCCCTAGAGAGTATGGCAATACCAGTAAGAGGGCTGATTTAGTATGGGTAGACTTTTAAAATAACACTAAAACCAAATGTGGCTAGAAATGCTGATAGGAATAAACTGTGAAGAGGTCAACTTATGCTACAAGTTAAATCTTACTAGTCCATTAATTCTTTTTTACTACGTGTGTACCATACATGTAGTTTGTACACTACACAAAATGAGCATACAGCAGAAATTTGTCATTTAGAGAAGATCTACTGGAACAGTTGTCTCCAGCAATGTACATATTTTCAAAATGTAAATGCATATTGGAAACTGAATACTCTTACTGAAAAGTGCAGTTGACTGTTTTGTGAAATTGCAAAGTATGTATTCTTTGAATTGCTAGTCAGCTATACACCAGCTGCACAAATTTGCGGCAGACTGGAACAAGGTGTCCTTTACAGACAATTTTAAAGTCAATGTCTTTGCATTTCTCCTTTGTTTTAAGTGGTTGAATGAAAATGCCTCTGGGGTGCAGAGAAATAGTATTGTGATTTTTTTTTTTTTTTTTTTTTTTTAAAGCTTGGTTTCTCTGGGTAATTAAATAATTTGAGATCATTGCATAGAATCATAGAATCATTTAGGTTGGAAAAGAGTCTTCAGATCATGAAGTCCAATCATTAACCTAACACTACCAAGTCCACCACTAAACCATGTCCTCATCAGTTCTTTCTCTATACACCCTTCAAACTCCATTAGATGCTTTTGATCATTTCCTACCAAATCTAACAAGATAGATATGTTAGTGATAAGTCTCAATAACTTTCAAGAAGGAAAAACAAACAAAACCCCCACACTCAACACCCAGAAGATTAAGCCTAAACTAACGTTCCAGTCAAGCAAAGGCAAGTTTTTTGCATCTCTCCATTCCCACAGACAGCAGCCAATTAGCACACTGTAACTTCAAACCCACAAAAGCACGTTTCTACCAGCTTTTATGGACAAGAAGTAAGAAACCCAAAGGAGCTGAAGACACCTCCTCCATTTCAAATATTTAACATAAACACTAACTAATGGGGTTAGTTAATTGCTAGTCCCATTCTAGACCAACTGATGAAGAACTTTAAAATCTTAGACACTGTTCAGAAGTCAGGTCTGAAAATGCTTCAAGTGAACTTCCTGCACACCCTAGGATGAATTTCATAGAGTGCAAGAAATATACCCTAGGAACAGAAAAAATTAAAAAACATTATAATGAATAAATCTATGGGGTGTTTTTGCAATCATCAAAAGTACTTTAAAATGCCGTGGATTTATATCCTAAGTTTTGACTGATGTATGTTCAATGTGGTTATACAGAATAAAGGTGTGAAGCTGCAATTAAAAAAAATCACATGTGCAATGCAACCATAGTGTTGAGACTGTTTATCCCATAGTATACCCATATACTATTATTGAAAAAATGAATTTGAATAGTTCTTACCTCAAATGTCCACTCTTCTTCTTTATCTCCATCCAGAAGCATTTTTGTCTCCTTATACACCTTCCCTATTTCCAGTTGCAATGGGGACACATTAAATTCAATTCTTTGCAAGTTAAAGCCAATTCCGACTCCAATAGCCTTTAAGAAGCTTTCCTTTAAGGCCTGAAACACAGAATAAATGCATTTTATTAATACTGGCTGTTTTCAAACTGTTCTATAAACATTACTTCTAAGCAGACACTGTAGACCAAATAAATTTAAGACTTATACTATTGTAAATGTGAGGGTAGACTGATGCAATTATCAAGAGAAAAAGTTAATCAGCATTGTTAAATACCTAGCCTAACTTGCTGCATTATAATGAACATGCAACTGGAATTACCAGGTGGCACCTTGTTTGGGTTATGTGTTTAAAACTAATCATAAATCCTTCTAGAAATGTGAGCTGTACTATGGTTCTCAAAATTATTCTGATGTTAAAAAAAATCACTAAAATATAAAACCAATTAAAATATTATCTCCACATGAACATGTAACTATAAAAAGTATACAGTTTTACCATAATGAAAATAATAACAAAATATATCAAAAGAGAACGTGCAGTTTATAGCACTGCAGTCTTTAAATAGGAAAAAAGGTACTACCCAGTGCCGATGAAACATATCCAGCTGCATCCATTCATTACTCATAGACTTGATTACATCCCACTCTGTTTCAGTAAACTGCCGCTTCATGATGTGAAAGAAATTTGGAATTGAGCTACTACCTATAAATTAGAAAGAGATATTTACAGAAATTTTAATAGAATAGTAATAATAAGTAAATGAATTACCTCATGTCATTGCTGTAGAAAAAACTCATAAGAAAAAAAAATTAGGAACCAACTCTGCTCTACAATCTGAATTTATATAGCCTCGAAGCAGCGATGCTGGTGATTGTTCAGGACACAGTATGAAAAAACCCATTCCTATAGCAGAATTACTGCATTAAAAATGTGAAATGAAAGTCATAAACATATTATGTATTTTCAGCATTCTCTAAAAAAGGAAATTATTTAACCAGTGCTGATTATATATAAATAAAATGTATATTCAGCTACAAAAGTAGCATATACAGTCTCTGACATCTGACAGCTTGATCTAGTAACATTTTATAAAACAGCATGCTGTTTGTCAGAATTCATCAAGCTATTCTGCCTCCTGCCCTTGGATGGTGGGATATAAAAGAAACACTTTAAGCACATGTAGAAATACAATCTCCCAAATTTATCACATGCATATTAAGTCTTTTGGATTTATTCTGCAAGAAAAATGGGGGTAGGGAGATGCCCATAATCACAGTAAGAAATATACGAAAGTAAAAAAAACCCAAACCACCAAACCTTCAAATCCTTAGATTAAATTTAATCCTCCTCTAAAAACAAGCACAGCTGTGTAGCTCTGCAGCAACTATTCAGGGGCTATACCACTTTTCCCCACTAGTCTAAATTCACTTTGCAGAAGATACTACAGACTATGTGGTTGTATTGATCAATGGCATTTCTGTAATACACTGGAAGCTATGGACCTCATTACACAGTTGGCTAATCACCCACAGCCTATATCATTAATCAGCATACCATGCAATCTGTCCAATAGGGCTTACAGCTGGCTAAACAGACAATGGCAGAAAGCAATCTATTTTCTTTAGTAGGGATAACAAAAATCTGGATAGAGACAATTCCACATATCGGGACGAAATTTTTCATATGTTATGCAATGTTCTTATGAGAAAGAAAATACTAGTCTTATTTAATTCAAAACAGTCTCCCCTCCTAATACCACACTACTTTTAAGAACCCATCACTGAATAATTGCTTAAAGAAGATGCAGATTCTAAGCCTAGCTCTGCCACTGACTCTGTGAGTGACTATGGGCAAGGAACTTTCCTTTTCTTCAGTGGTGCTCCCCATCTTAAACCAGGGATAAGGGTATTAACCCTTCTCTATAAAGTGGTTGTCTTCTACAGATATCTAAGCACTATATAAAAACAGGTATTGGCAGCAGTAATAATTGGTCTAAACAAACTAATATCATACTAAAGCACACATTCAGGTTTTCTGACAATTTCCAGATCATACTGCAAAATGTAATCTGACAGAGACATCAAACAAGACAGTCACACTTCAGAGATGCCCTCAATTTCATTTATAGACTAAAGTGAAGAAAACATCTTAAGACAGAAATTTTGTTGACAATTGCAGTAGTCAGCTAATGGAGTGATCCAGAACAATCTAAGGACAGAACTAACTTTCCTCTCTGGAGAAAATGATGATACTGAAAAAGAAAAGCAACCACAATGTTGTTTTGATGGATTACCAAGGCAAATGAAATATCCATCTACTTAGACAACCCACTTCCCTGAAAGAATGAAAAATAACAAAAAAATTTGGTCAACTTGGAGAAAGGTTATTGACTTTTATCTCTCTGAGTTTATATGGCCCATTTTATGACCAAGTAACTGTGGTAACACATGCTCCAAACAATTCACTTTTTTTTTTTTCTTTCTCTTCTTCTCTCAAGTATTTAAGACAACAGTCTTGAGGCACCAGCCTCTTCAGGGGATTTAAACTACAAAACATTCAAGAATGTCCTGATGTACCCTTCTTCCTCCATTGCTTTCAGAGTTCTCTTGCTTCAGTAACCCAGGGCTATTCACACTACCAGACAAGATTATCCAAGACTATCCACACTACACTACCTTCAGCACCTAGAGGTGTATAATACCTCCTGCATTGTCAGTCCTCCCACCATCCAAACCTTATCACGCATGATGAATACACTTGATACTTAAACTGTTTAGTATACCAAGTGTATGTCAAACCCATATACTACTGCCTTTTCACTCCTTACTTACCCCTTTTCTGTCCCAGGTTTCTTCAGCTTTTCAGCTAACTTTCTCAATACTTACGTTCAAATTTACACAGTACTTCCCCCTCCGCTCCAACCATCTGTCAACATCCCTCCTCTGAAAAAGCTCAGGCACCGCGTTCTCCTGAATTGCCCTCCCTTCCCATTTCCTTCTTAATAGGATCATAGAATCATTTAGGTTGGAAAAGACCTTCAAGATCATCGAGTCCAACTATTAACCATGCCCACTAAACCATGTCCTGAAGTATCCCGTCCACTCGCTTTTTTAATATCTCCAGGGATGGTGACTCAACCACCTCCCTGGGCAGCCCATTCCAATGTTTGACAACCCTCTCAGTAAAAAAATTTACCTAATATCTAAGCTAAATCTCCCTTGCCTCAACTTGAGTCCATTAATACAGTACCATTGCTTCTCTCCAAGGAATGGATCAGATTAGAGGAGCTAAGACTATTATTCTCCACAAATCACTAGCAGTACCACAAGCTGCCTAGTCCATTTCCCCTCCTCTGGGCAACTTATTCCAGTGTTTTACTGTTCTCATGGTGAAGAATTGTTCTATTGAGACAGAATTCCCCCTGAAGTAACCCAAGTCTGTTGCCCTTTGCCCTGTTCCTGTGTACCCTCATGAAAACAGCTACCTACAGCTTCTCTACCGCTACCTTTCAGGCAGACTGTGATCAGATTCCCCTCCTCAGGTTTAACAAACCCAGCTCCATCAATATTTCTACACAGGTCACGTTCCCCAAGACTCTAATCACCTTGGTGGCCCTTCACTAAACCCTCTTCAGTGTTTGCATGTTTCACATGACCTGGGGGATGAAAAGGGGACAAAACTAGAAGCAGCAGAAAGTTTTCTTTTAGATGCTACCTTTTTTGCTTTTATTTTGGGGGGGTGGTGTGGGGGGGCAGGAAGCTTCAAACGTACTTGTCACAATTTACAAAAACTTCCTTTGAAAGAATGGGAACAAGTCCCATATAGCAATTATTCAGTTGCTTTTAAATTTTCATTTCTAAATTACCTCCCATTTGCCAACTTGTTTCAGAAATAAACTCACCTATCAACAATTACACAAACACTTGGACTTATTTCTGTGACAATTACAATTCACTAATAATCCGAGTTCTAGTTTACAAGATAATTAAATTTAATTAAAAATATACCAAAGAGCTTCATGCCAAATTATTCTATTATGCATACTTTAGAGCTAACAGCTATTTTGGATACAATTTTGGATTACACATGGCATAGTCTACAGATGATAATGTGAGGTACAGGGCAAGATAGGGTACCAGGGCCCTTCACTGAACATCTGAGCTTCCTATACTGATGAGAACTTTCTAAGACCTCTCGAAGTATTTTTCCTCCTGTGTTTATGGCCTGTATTTTTCTCTCAGAGAAGTTTAGGAGAAGTACTAAATCCTCTAAAAAAGATCTATGAACTGGAGAAGCATGATAAAAATGAACTGACAATAAAAGCTTGAAAAACTGCTTCTCTGAAGGAACAAATGCTTTTATTGTAGAGCGCACATATATTACATATACTTCCAGAAACACTTTCTGTCTTTACATTTTCAATGATCAATGATAATGCCAGACACTCATTGAAACTTATAATTGTAGTACTGTTTCTTATTTAACTCACAGCAGTAAAGAAAAAAAGATTCCTTTAAGATATGCCTATACAGGTTGTAGATAACTGCCCATCTGACCTGTCTGTGCTTCTAAACATCCATACGCTAACAAGCTCAACAGCAGATGCTGCACAGCTGGGTTCAAACAGTACTGAGCCTTTGCTCATATAATCCAGCACTCCTTTCCCAGTGTTCAGGGTTATTCAAAACACCACTTAAACATTGAGCCAAAAAATTAGCTGGGGATACTACTATGTGGAAAAATTTATTTGAAACACACGAAACTGCATCTCAAGTATCCCTTCTTGTAAGTCATATTTACAGCTTTTGAAGAATCAGAATTTAGATTCTGATTCCAATAAATCCAATATACTTACAGTAATCTTGTCCACCTCAGTGGCAAAGTGAGATTCCTGTAACACACAATGTATGCACTTCAGAAAAAATATTTATGTATGTAAATTACTTATTTAAATTGGTGAGCATCAGGAAATTGCACAATATTTATCTGATTGGTCAAGCATCTGACTCGGTGGGGGTTCATCACTGAAATGGAATAAATTTTGTGGGTTTAAGAATACCTCAGAGAGATATGACATGTTTTCATATAAGATTTCAAAAATAAGTGGAGTTGGAAGCAGGGAAAAACACGAGGCTTGCTCCACAGGTGGCTTATGATTAATGGGAAGATACATATACCCATCATATTAAAATTCTTTGAAACAACAATCACTCACCTTTTGCTGGTTTTCTTTAAGAGAAGAAAAATTGTGATGGGAGCAGATCTATGAAAATACTGGATAAAAGGTTTCAAAAAAAAAAAGAAATGAGACAAATGCTGATTTAGATTCTATAGGGAATTGAGAGTGTGTATTTCAGGAGACAGAAAAACTGAGCCCATGGCACGAAAGTTATTAACATGATAAGGGGGTGGAAGGGTAGGGATAAGATTATTTAATTAAACCAAACTTGCCTAAGTCAAGTGGACTGATGAAAATAAGCTCCACTGTGACAGAGTTTTCTTGCTTTGAAATTTGTTGTATTGACTACTGTAAGTATTCTGTCAAAAATCTAACAATATCTCTTTTCACAATTACCCTCTATTAATACCTTAAAAATAAGTTTATTTAGTATAGAAGCCTAATCATAAAGATGTTATTAAGAAACATGCTTTTTCTTTTCAGTAATACATCTATCTTTTCAGTTATCAACCAAATAACTTCACTATTAACCTTATGAAAATCTCAGTTAACAGCTAGAAATTTTGAATGTGGCAATGCCTGGCAATGTAAACTTTAAAACTATTTCCAATGCTTTGTATATATACTTCTTACTTGCCTATGCCACTTAATTTCCTAACTTACAGTTAATATACTGTTCAAAATTTCTTTTCAAGAGAAACTTGGAAACAAACTTTAATTCTTTTTAATATTGAGCAGAATTATATTGCCCTCATTTGAAAATACATTTTCATTTGTATATGTTTTTATAGTTCACTCTTTTTCTCATCTTTACACAAACTGTTGTGCATTCTTTCTTTTTGCTTTTGTTCATAACAGCTAATATTCTGAAAGCATTTCTCTAGTCTACTGTAAACTCCACTTTTGAAGAATTTTTGTTACAGAGCATGATGCCCTCTAAATATTGGAAGCAGTTTTTGTTTTTACATTGGATCACCTTGCTGAAAAGCAAGAAAGTCAACTAGAAAACTCCACTAAATTTAACCAAAACATACTACAGCTTCTTTTCATAACATCCAATTAACTGACAACAATTTGTCCCAGTATCTGACTGCCTGACAAATACAAACCTGTCTGTTCATTTGCATTGGAACAAAATTGACTGGATGGTTTAGCTATTCAATGGCCTAACTTTAAAAGTCCTTTTTCCCTAGAATGTGTAGAGCTCTGCCTCCTTTCCATAACACTCTTTAACTTGCTTCTTAGGGAACAGTAGCCAACAGAGGAAAGGCATCCACCAAAGCTCTCACCAGTTCCTCCAGTTGGTGTCTAAATTAGTTTGATATTCACAAGAGAAGCTAGAGGTTTTATCCTTGAGACCAAGATATATTTTCATTGATTTTTCTTTCATCTACAGACACTTAAGCCTCACACCTCTATCATACCATAATGAAGATCTGAAACCAGAGTAGTTCACAGAAAAAAAAAAAAGTAAAATTAACACAGCTGTGAAGGCAATCGATTTCTTTCCTATATACAGCTATTATTCCCTGCTAATAAACTTTCAAGCACATTAGATCCTTAAAAATATAATCGGAGTAATCTTTCAAAAATTGTCTTCTATGCATTTAAAAAAAATTCTAACCCAAAAGTTAAGTTTCTTCATTAAATTAAAAATACACAATATCCGGTAAATTTCAGGAAGAGTGAGGAGAAGAAATAGTGAGTGATACTGGAAAAGAGTCCAATATTAAACCTGGAAAGTAAACATGCTATATACAGATAAGTATGCACAATCATGTGTGTGCATACATGTGTGCATTTTGGATTTTTTGCACAAACTATGTACACTGAAATATACAATGCCATCTTTTCCACTGCAATGACAACTGGGTATTTTATTAATTTTTTTGTAAAGACTAGGCCAAAAATCTGCTTTGCATTTTCCCTGTAAAACAGCAAAACCTCAGACCAGATACAAAAGATTGATTTTAAAAAGATGTAGGAGTGAAGAACAAGAAAACATGCTATATTCCCTGGTCCTATTTGAGAAAATGCTTTAGAAATAGCAGATAAATGCAGGGTAATTTTCCCCCATTTTCCTACCTGATAAAAAAAGCCAAACAACTTGCATTTGTAGGCAGATCCATGTAAATTATGATGCTAATAATAGTAAAGACTACTATCCATAGGGCTAATACAGAAATCTTCATACTGGTGTTTTGTTTACACTGTTAAAACATCAGGTCAATTGTAAGTCAGCTTTGGTAATACAATGTACACTTAAAGGTAGTAACTGTCCTGTTGTACCTGAAGTTATTAAAACTATGACATGCCTTTTCAAAAACAGTGAGAAGAACAGATGACTGACCTTCCTCACTTCAGTTTTTACCAGTTTTACAGTCTTCAAATTGTTTTGGTCAGATACAAACTAACTAGCTTATACTGTGGTCTATATCCAAAAATATGGAAATTGAAAGCTAAAAGCTACTACTGCCAGATTACTGATCAACTAATCCGCTGAAAAAAACCCACAAAACAAACAACCAAAAACCACCAACCCCCAGAATGCTAACAGATTCCTGACTGCCTGGAACTGCATGAAAGAAACAGGTCAGTGATCAAGAACTAATATCTAATCAATACATATCAATTACTTTCAGATGGCAAACAGGCAAAGTGACAATGCAAAACGTACTGGCTAGCAAAATGAGCGACTGAAGTATGAACAGATCAATCTACTTAATAAAGTGAAACACAGCCTAGCTATAAATCCTGCAAACTAACAAACTGTATACAATGAATACGTTTTGAGTCCTGGACTCTTGGGCTGACAATCCTTTGATGTAGGACCCAAGACATGTTTGACCATGTTTTACTATCTCTAAAGGAAACCAAAGTAAACTGATACAGACAAAACATTTCTTCTGCAACCGATGAGCAAATGCTAATTGTTCATTAATACCAACTAACCCTTGTACAGATGTTTAGAAACTGACGACACAAGACAAATAATTAGCTAGATAAATTACTAACTTGGAAGAACTAGACAGAAAATTAACAAAGCATGTTTTTGAAATCTATTACCTCACACAGCTTTAGTGTGAGTTGGAAATTGGATTTGCATTCTGTGACCTCTCCACTTTCTGCCAGTATCCCACAATTCTCCCAGTGATATATGTTAAACACCCATTCTCGTGTAACTACTGATGATATGTTTTATCTTGGCGTGCCTCCAAGAAGCAGCATTAACTTTAAAATGTCAGAAAATTTGAGGTTGCCTCCTCTGAATTACTCAACGTTTCCCAGATTGTACAACATGGAAAAGTCATAAAGAGACTGACATAATTTGATAATGTTTGATATTTTCTCTGCAGTTAGGATCGTTAAGTCTTTGCAATATTAGAGAAACTGCTAAGGTTTCAATCACATTACTGGGATTGGGTCTAACAGCAGTGATGAATATTTAAGCAAGCTGCCCTGATAGTCAATGTTAAACAAAAGAAAGTAAAGAAACATAATGGATTAGATAGCTCTACCTCCAAAACTGCACTGGAAAAAATAGCAATTTTGACACAGGTATGGCTTGGATAAAAAAACCTGAAGAGAAGTCACACACTATTAACTGGATACCTCACATCTGATCAATTTACAGACAGGTGGTCTATGGTCTGCAACAGATACATGCTTTTTGACATTTGTTCTGAAAATAGAAAAAAAAAAATGACACATCCTCTCAAATTTTGTTCAGACTCCAGCATACTTTCACACGTTCTTTCTATGCCAAATATTCAACTGCAGTACAGACTTGCATTGAAGACCTTACTGACATAATCACACCTGGGTGCAAGAGCATGGTTTTAGCTTGCTTCTGAGTAGAGAAAATAAAAGTATTTAAAATATATGAGGTCTAAATCACTAAGATGATTCAGGAACCCCAAATTCTTTTAATGAAATGTACAACTAAACAGTAATAGCAAAAAAGATAATGAGCAGTAATAAAATAAGAAAACCTTTCGTAACTTGTTATACAACCTCTTGGAAAGGGCTTAAGCAAGTAAAAGTTACAACCATTGACATAGACCACAGCTAGCAAAGCTCTAGGTAGCCACAGTATTTCCTCAAAAAGGTAAATTACCCCATAAAAATGGCATTTTAATCAGTTTTCCATTATAAAATATATCAAACAGTTAAAGCAATCATTCCATTTTGTCAGAGCAGCAGGAACTCTACTTCCTTTCAACACTCATGAAGTTATGATGCATCCACACTGAAAATAAACACAAAAGCACAAAACCTAAATAAACATAAAAATAGACTGTCTTGTATAAAGCCATTGTGCCTGTGGGTTGTGAGGAACAAATACTGATGTAAAAGAAGTCAAAAAAGTCAAACATGCTCAGATCTCTCTAAAGGTAACAGACATTTAGGAACATAGAACATGTTCTAATGGAGCTAGATCTTTTTACTCTTTAAATTAAAGACAACAAAATCCTCAAGGTGTTGCTAGTGCAACAGTACCCACATATATGTGCCTGACCATCTATAGCCTTACACTACAGTAGTACTAACAAGCCACCAGATCTCTCAAACATTTTATTACATTTTATGAAATAATGTACTAGATGGCCTTTCTACACATACAGAAAGATCATATTGACTGAAACCTTTGACAATCCTTCGCTTAAAAATAAAGAAAATATACCACTTAATACCATCTACTATTACCAGAAAACAGACAAGCAAAAACCCACTGCTATGAGAATGACCACCCAGTGTCAATACTAGATCACTTTCTGCCTCCAGTGAAATCAGATTAACTCTCACACTGTACATGTGTGTGCAAATATATATCTACACACACACACTCATATAGATGTATATAAAAAGCATATATGTACATATATACATACATATACACACATATATACTGGTATGCATGTATATATATGCATGCATATATGGTGCTGGTGAGATGCATAGACAGAAATTCCAGCACAAAGGGGATGACACCCAGTTCTATCTTTGCATTCAATCAGATATACTGCAAAACAACATTATCTACATGGTATTGCTAATGGTTGCTACTGAACCATAAAAGCATTAAGATAATAGTAGCAGGAAAGGGTAGGTACTTTAGTGAAAATGTGATTACAGGGAGACTATTCCCATCTCTAAGGAACTAGTACTACTGCAGAACCTGAAGGTGCATTGGGATCTGCTTGGTACATAAATATCACATTGGACAAAAGAGGAGGGAAAAAAAGCCAATTATCAGTACCTAAGTCATCATCATCTTCCACATGAATTTGACTACATGATTCACGCTTCCTAGCACCTTGATTTGACTAATGCAATTTCCCTTCCCCCCCCCGAAAGCTCTGCAACCTTAGAAAGTACAAGCTAATTCAGACTGAGCTGGTTTCTCTCAGAGTACGATGAGAGATCTCTCTTCTAAATTCAGCGTTTGGTGTGGAGCTGGTCCTCAATATTGAGACATACACACTCTGGGACTATATCCTTCCACATCATGATATCCTACTCCAGTAATGAAGCCACTGAACAACAGAGTTCCTTGCGATGTCAGAAGTCAGGACACTGCACAGATGCCTGTCCCAGAACATGAATCTCACAGCCAGATGCAGTAAAAATGTCCCTGTCCTGGTTTCAACTGGGATAGAGTTAATTGTCTTCCTAGTAGCTGGTACAGTGCTATGTTTTTGAGCTAGGTATAAGAACATTGGTAACACTGATGTTTTCAGTTGTTGCTAAGTAATGTTTAGACTAAAGTCAAGGATTTTTCAGCTTCTGATGCCCAGCCAGCAAGAAGGTTGGAGAAGTTGGCATAGGACACAGCCAGGGCAGCTGACCCAAACTGGTCAATGGGGTATTCCATACCATGTGACGTCCCAACTAGTATAGGAACTGGGGGGAGTGGGGGGATCACCGCTCAGGGACTAACTGGGTGTCGATTGGCAGGTGGTGAGCGATTGCACTGTGCATCATTTGTATATTACCATCCTTTTATTATTACTAGTGTTATTTTATTAGTGTTATAATTATTAGTTTCTTCTTTTCTGTTCTATTAAACCCTTCTTATCTCAACCCACAAGTTTTACTTCTTTCTCCTGATCTTCTCCCCCATCCCACTAGGTGGGGGGAGGAAGTGTGAGTGGCTGTGTGGTGCTTAGTTGCTGGCTGGGGTTAAACCACGACAGTCCCTTATCTTTTTCATGCTTAAAACATCCCCATTTCTGTGTATACACAGTCCTTCCCTCTTTTCCCCCTTCAAAATGAAGTCCAAAAAAACACTAGATGACAGAAAAAGTATTAGCGTTTTAAATTTGGGAATTGATCTCTCCTGTGATTACAGTGAAAGTAACCATGTAAGAACATGCTTTAAAAAAGCCCCTTGTAAAGCCATTTGTTTGGCTTGCCAGCAGCTGAAAGACTGTTTGGCCCACTTGACAACTAAAACACAGCATGTTTTGTTTGGTCTTCCCACAGAGAAGAGATAGTCAGCTAGTCATTCAGCATCCTGTCCCCACATATCCTTTCCTGCTATCAACACACAAATCAACTTCTGCATAGCTCCAGACCTGCCACTGCAGGAGCTGTCTTTTATCCAGCCAACAGGCTATACAAGAAAAGATGAAAGAGGAAGATAATTGTATTGCAACATGGCAAAAGCAGCACATGGCCCACAACTGAAAAACTGATAAAACTTCAATGGTTCATTCACCTGTATTAGTTATATCTTTCATAGAATCACAGAATGGTTTGGGTTGGAAGGGACCTTAATGATCATCTAGTTCCAACCCCCCTGCCATGGGCAGGGACACCTTCCACTAGACCAGGTTGCTCAAAGCCCCATCCAACACTTCTTGGGATGGGGTATCCACAACTTCTCTGGGCAACCTCTTCCAGTGTCTCACCACCCTCACAGCAAAGAATTTTCTCTTAATATCTAATCTAAATCTACCCTCTTTCAGTTTAAAACTGTTACCCCTTTTCCTATCACTACACTCCCTGATAAAGATTCCCTCTCCACCTTTCCTGTAGGCCCCCTTTAAGTACTGGAAGGCTGCTACAAGGTCTTCCCAGAGGCATCTCTTCTCCAGGATGAACAACCTCAACTCTCTCAGCCTGTCCTCACAGGGGAGGTGCTCCAGCCCTCTGATCATCTTCGTGGTCCTCCTCTGGACCTGCTCGAGCAGGTACCTGTCTTGCTTATGTTGGGGCCCCCAGAGCTGAACGCAGTACTGCAGGTGGGGTCTCACAAGAGCGGAGTAGAGGGGGAGAATCACCTCCCTCGACCTGCTGGTCACACTTCTTTTGATGCAGCCCAGGATACAGTTGGCTTTCTGGGCTGCAAGTGCACACTGCTGGCTTATATCCAGTTTTTCATCCACTAATAACCCCAAGCCCTTCTCCACAGGGCTGCTCTCATTCCACTCATCACCCATCTTGCTATGGCGATCTACTACCATATCTACTCTTGCAGATACTATCTCCAAGTGTTTGCTATGTTTTTATTAAATTAGGGTTTTTTGCTAGGAAAAAGATCTACATATTTTAAACAAAACCCGACAATTCTGATGAACAGACAGAAAAACTGTACAGGGCAAGTAACTATTTTTTAATGCACTACAAGATTGGATTTTCCATCAAAATGCAACACAGCACATAACACAGGCATGAATGCCTAGAACTTACAGCACCACCCGATATAAGGCAAGAAAACAGCTACTTATAGAAGTAGCAGAAGTTTCCTGGTCCTAAACCTTCCTGAAAACCTGACATGACAACAGCAACCTGTCACCTTCAGTGAGAAAATATAAAAATATTTGCCTTGTTAAAAAATCAGAATTTCTTTTAGAAAGGAACTACATCAGGGAAATCCAGCTGAGACTTTTTTTTTTTAGTTACTGAGGGGAGACATTAAATATTTAAGACACATTTCTACCATTTCATAAATCAGTCTAAAAATCTGCAAATCTGTCTCTAAAACATTGTATCCCAACCCTGAAACTAATAAGATCTCCAAAGCGTAATCCTTGCACAGACAACAGCCAAATAAGCTTCTGACAACACAGGATAAAGACAGCTTCTATTTTCCAACCCTTGCAACAAATATATGTATCTGTAGAGCTGAAGCTATTGGAAATGGTCAGTGTTAGCAAGAAACTCCTCAAAAAGCGAATTCCTAATACTTACATAATAATTACTTAACCTTGGCCCCCCGTCACACCTTTCTTCTAGACTTCCTTAACATGGAAAGCCAAAGCTAACTGTCATTAGTGCAGGCTGAGAAGTATTTTTAGTTCTGTTAAAAAAAAAAAAAAATCAGTTCTCTTTAGCACCTCATTTTGAATATATAACTTGATTTCCCAAAAGACCAATTAAGGAATAAACTGTGATTTTTGTAAATTGTGTGCAGAAGGATATTTCAGAAAAAAACCCCAAACCAAACCAGATAAGCATTCTTAGAGTTCCTCTTTGTTCCACCTCTTATTTTTACTAAAAGCTCCTGGTTTAAGTTTTTTGGTTTCATAATTGTTAATTTATCCCTCATTTTAAACATATCTTATTCTCTACAAGTTCATTTTTACTGTTCTACATTTTGCTGTCAGTTTCTATTTTAATCCAAATGGGTTTATGTTTTCCTATTAAAAAACAATCATAAAGGATTAAGAATGTTTCTTTCTAAAAAGTATATTTCCTCTCAAAGAAGAAATCCAATCACAGTATCAGATTTTCCTTTCACAGTTTATCAAGCATTGGTGCTTAATCAATTACTAGAATGTGCAAGTGTTTTTACAAACATGATGTAATTCCAGGTTAAAACAGTGTTAGAAATGTGACTAAATAAAGCACAATAATGAAACTGCTATATAATATGTATTCTTTAACAGTATGCTTAAGATGGCTGTTTCTTTCCATTTTCAACTAGAACAGGAACAAAGAAATTATTCCCCGTTTACTCAGTGCAAGGGCATATGACCATTATGATTCAGTAGTTCAACAATGACATTATTTAGCTGTGCATCTAAAAATGATGTGGTTTTGTATTTATAAATTCTGACTTCCTTAATCATTAGAAGTAACGTTTAACCTAAATCCTTTGTTAATTTCTTCATCCCAAACAGCGCATCTACATATCCATAGCTGTACCATTAGCTAATAATTTGGCACTTATCTCTTGTAGTAAAAGATTAGATACTGATTGCTGCTATGAGATTTACTGAAATACAACAATAAAAACAAAAAACAATTAAAACTTTGCTTAAGGTAAAGTTAAGGCACCATAAGGACAAAGGCACTCCAAAGAACAATCTGTTTTGGCATTTCTTTCTAGGTCAAGAATTTCTCATTGCAAAAGCTGAAAAACAGCAATTAAAAAACGCATTACAAGTTCTAAAACTTGAATATGGCTGCTAGGTAAAAGACATGCCAACTATGATATAGGTGTGCCTAACTCTCAATTTAGTTTATGACTACCAAAAGAAATGGCACAAAGTTTATAAATGGCTGGCGAGAGAGCACTTTCCTCCACTAGTTAGACTGAAGTATGATATTTAGCTTCTTTGTGTGGGACTTTGATACTTTGATTCACATGTGACATATCTCCGATTTGAAGATCTCTATCATTTCTTGTATTATCTCACCTCCATGATCAAATAATGAGAATAGAAAGAGAAAAATAAGTTATATTTATATTTTTTTGCCTGAGAGAAAAACAGTTTCAAACAACCTGGTGCTTGCACATAATAGCCTACTTTCTTTAAAAAGCATTTCAGGAAGTATTTTTAGATCAAATTATTTTTCTGTAAAATTCACACGCAGAAAAATTTACCCTTTTGTGTCTTTTAATAAGCAAACCTAGCATAAAACCAGAAGATTAATGAGAAAAGCTAATTTTACTGCATGTCAAATATTTAATTCTGGAATTACATTGAGATTGCAGAAGCCCAGATCAAAGTAACTATAATGCAATAGGTAAGAAAGATTGCAGGCTGATTATGAAAGATCAGGAATGAACTGTTAATTTATTTACCTTTGTAATTCCATCTAAGCTAAAAAATTGCATTACTGAAAAGAAAAAATCACTTGCAAAGCAGGAAAGCTCTTGAACCTAAGATTTAAACTTTTTTCAAATGCTCAAAGCAATCTTTATTAAGCTGTAATTATTTCCTAAGTCTCTGAAAACGTTCTACTTTACAGAGTTTAAGTGACTGGTAAATCAACATCCCACACACCACTTAAACCAAGTTGACACTTGTTGCAAAATTTCTTGTCCAGAAGTTAAAAATCAAATACATTATCACAAGCTGAGTTTTTCCAGAGGAGTTAATAGTACTGTGAGAATCCTTCTCACTTCTTTTGTGAAAGGGCTAAAATAATTTCATATGCATTACGTCTCTTGCCAAATAATGTCCACAATTACGTCCATTACCAAATTTACAGTACAGAGTGCATTTTCCCAAATGACTTGAGTTCATCTTAAACTGATCTAAAGAGAAGAAAAAAATCATTGATCTCAGTGATTCTTCAAAACCAAGTAAATTGAAAGCCTGATTTAAATCTACAACAATAACCTGCCGGATAACTAAAAGGCAACACCACACCATACCTAAAGAGGACATCTTCCTTTTCTGCCATCACTACATTATTTAGTTCAACATCTGAATAGAGGAAAAAAGGTGAGAAACCATTGCATACCTGTGGAACTTCTGTAGAGCTGTCTCTATTTGCACTGCTAAGAATAGCTTCTTGTATGGCCTGCCTTCACATTCAAAGAAGGCTATGTCTTGAAGTAGTTTCATTTTTCAGACTTTAATAATGCAGCAAAAGTAATATGGAAAGAGGCAGGTTCTTATGGCTCATAAGTAAAACAAAAATAGATAGCACAGATTAACAAGTGACATAAAATGTTCATGTGCATCACGTCTCCTTGTTACATGCTAGCACACAATTTAATAGCATATTTCTCACAACTTTCAGCTGCATGATACTCTCTTGTATATTTGCTCTGCATATTTTGTTCACTGGTTGAACAATAAAGGAATATAAGAACTAGAATATTGGAGACCTCAATCAAGATTCTGTTGGGTAACATCACAAGATGAAATACTTCGTATTTAAACAAGCATTTGGGAAAAAACCCAAACAAACCAACCTACTGTAATGTACTTTGTACATAGGGAACTCTTTGTCCTTGTAGCTATTCCAGAGAAAGATTTATAGTGGATTCACTCTCAGAAATATAATGTATTTAGCAACCACAGAGCAAGAGCACCACTCAGTGGAACTATCAGATAAAACAATACTGATAAAGCCAAAGTTATATATTCATAGCACAGCAGTAAAAAGAGTTCTAGGCAATTCTGCTAAGACAAAAATATTTCTCAGAAAAATTTTAGGTGAAAAGACTGCTAGCTTTAGTTCTTATTACAGAGACTATAATTTAAAATTCTATCCTTAATATTGCTTATTTGCTAGCTCACTTTCCCACATACAATCACTAAGTCTTTGTTAATACCATATTTCTTTTCCAAAAATACAAATTATAATTCCAAAAAGGAAGACATATGGCCATAAATAAAACCTCTTTAAAATTTGGAACGTGGTATTTTTTTATTTAATTCACAAATCTTTATGTAAAGTTACATAATGTGGAAAAAATTGCACAAGCAGGTGCTAACACGACAGTTATTTCTTATGCGTAATGACAAGAATTGAAGTTCCTTTCTCTCCTTATCAAAAGATAGAAAAGATGCATACAAGCTGTTGACAGCTAAATTACTTCAGGACAGACTATGCTAGCTGTGGAACTTCAGATATTGGAAAGGAAAGCTGGAAATTTTGTAATGATGCATTTTGTACTCCTCTGTATACACTGTGAAGCTTGCCACCATGAATTCAGATTGTGGATACAGTGACTTGCCCTAATAGCCCCCTTTTCTGTTCGTATATACCTAGATCTCTGATGAAAGAGGGAGAGGTGGATGAAGTAGCCATGGATAAAGGTGGATAAAGGACCCATGTTCGGGAATCCTAGCAGGCTGCATCTGTCACTAGCTTGTTTCAGATTGGTCATCTGGATATATAGTTTTTCATTATCACTTTATTACAAAAGCATCGATTTAATTCCATCATTTAGTCTTTGGAATCACGAGCATCTCCAGAATAACCATCATTTTTCTCTCTATGGGTAAAAAAACCTGAAGCCTGTTTGTGTCGGACCTCAAAGCGTTACTTAATCTCACCAGCTCATACTCACAAATGAAATCCACACAGCTGCTGAACGCAGCTGCCCAAGGGGATGTGGCAACATTTGCTTTATGGTAAGAGGTCATGACTGCTGCCATCAATGATTCTAGGACATGTTGTTGGCAGGAGCCTCTCTTGCTACTGAAGACGTCAAGAACTGAATGCTGTATCTAAACCCTCTTATTAGTTAACTAAAAATTGAGTTTGGTTTCACCGCTTTTCCTACTTTTCTGCTGAGATTAAACTCTTTCCCTGACACCAAATCCTACTTTGAACTTCAGCTTCCTGTTGTTATTTAGAAACCCTAGGACAGACAATCAAAAAGCTACATGACAGAAGCAGAACAGCAACTAAAACATCATCAATGGGATGAACTCAAGATAATTTTTTCCTAAATTTAGCCTGCTAAAGTTGACATAACTAAGAGTAAGTGACAATATATACTGACAGCCTAACTTTGATTCTACACCTCTTATGACAACATTGACTAGGGACGCCGAATAAAGAATACACTCAGACACAAGGTAAAAGAACCTTGATTTGTTCTGGTGCTGCCTGCAGAACGAGCAACAGATCAATGGACATTGGGTTATCCACTATTTCAGTGATTTAACATGAGGGAAATGAGAAAGAAATAGTGAATAAATAAGTAAAAATGCAAGAGAAAGGAAGCAGTAGAGATGAGATTTTTTTTTTTAATAAAGCCAGCTAATACTGAAGTTAAAAGATTTTTTTTTTCCTATTAACCAGAAAAGAACTAAGAATATATTCCCTTACAAAGCTGAATATATTTTATTCCAAAATGGAGAAGTAACACACAGATTTCTAAACCTAAATGTAAAATTAAACCTCTACTCTTAACAATTGTTTCCTACATTCAGAAGGAGAGTTTAACACATTTCATAAGACTTGTCAGCTGGACATCAGCAATGTGCCTTTAAAATGCCAGCTGCAATTCCAGTTGCATAAAATGCCAGCAGAGGATGCAAGATATCCCTACCTCCATATATAGCACGTATAAACAATTTTCAATTTTTCATCTCCCAAGAAAAGCTTAAAACACAAACATTTGAACATTTAGGTGTTCACTAGCTAGCTGCTGAAACAGGAAAGCTTTTTAAAATGAGTAACTTTGGAGTCTTGCAGTAAGGCTTGTGGCAAGTCCAGCCAAAGTGTTTCCAAGGGTACTGGGTCTGGGTGTTAATTTTTTCATAGCAGCCTGTATGGCGCTGTGTTTTAGATCTATGCCTAAAACAGTGTTGATAACACACTAGTATCAGCAGTGTTTGCACAGCGTTGAGGCCTTCTCTGTCACTCTGCCCCTGCAGCAAATAGGCTGAGGGTGTGCAAGACATTTGGAGGAGACACAGCTGGGACATCACTTTGTTTTGCCTGGGAGAGCTATGACAAAAGCACCAGCCTTGAGCTTAATCTGGTATTTGGGCCCTGCATTACTACAGTCCCTTCCGGGGCGCACCTGTTCCAGTGCAGCTTTACCCACTGGCCACAGTTCCTATCACGAAATATACAACTGCTCTGGTGTGGGGTCCTCCACGGGCTACAGTGTGACCTCACATGCTGACCACCATCTTTAGAGTGAGGGTCTACAATAGACCAAACTTAGTCACAGAGGAGAACTCTACTTTGGATTGCAGTAAAGCTTCTGCGCATCTTAGCTAAACATACCAATCCAAAAACGTACACTTGTAGTAATCATTAAAAAGGTGTAAAGCTATCAGAGAGAGTTATCCAGTCAGGATTTATTTGAATCTTTACCTTACTACACAAATTATTTCACAGCATAACATGCTGGGCATATTGGAGATTGTGAAGAAGATTGGAGATCTTCTAAGAACACAGCTATTACTATCATATCTGGTTAAACATTTGAGGAAGATTCTCAAAAACTAAAATTCCAGTAAATCGTAAACCCCAGTATGTTTCTCCTTTAACCCAGTCATGCATTGACAAACATTTGTGAACTAAATGATCTCAATAAAACTGTATTTAAGAAATACACTTCGCTACAATTCTAATTTAAAATTTGGATCCTGAAGTTCACTAATATAGTCAGGTTAGAGCAACATTTCATACAAATAAATAGGCCAACAACTAATTTTGTGAAGTTTAGTCTTTTACCAGGGGCACCTCAAATGTTCCCTCTCATGATCCCCTCTCACTGAAGATTACGGCACACTCACAGTGAATCTCTGATGCCCATTTGCTACAATACTAGGCCTGGTGCTGACACATATAATGTCCACGTTTGTGGGACAAGAAAGTAATACTCATGGTCTATAAAGTTCTCATGGGGATGGATCCCACTGTCCCTAGCTGGAAAGTTGTCCCTGCTTCTAGCTAACAGACAGCAAACCTGTAATTAAAATATCTGCAGATGCCGGTCCTGCCAATGTCATAGCAGGATTCATGACCTTATTTTTCCAGGGTTCTGCTTTTCTAAACTGGAAATATATCCATACCTGGCATAACAGAAAACCCAAAATAAACAATGAGGAGTGCATTTAATAATAAAAAAACCAAATACACAACACATTCATATACTCTCTTCTAATTACACTGAATTTCTAGGACACAGATTGGTTCTTTGGGAAACATTAAAATGTTCAGCACTTAAACACTACAGAATCTGCTTTTTCACCATAATGCATTACCTGGTAAATTAGTCTTCATAATATCAATGCCAACTTGAAGCTCAGGCTCAGCTGCAAGAACTGCATAATCTCCTTGATGAGAGATGTTGAAGTTGTAATTCGAATAGATACTGAATACGTTATTTGCCAGGAAGGGTTTTCCTTTTGATGTCCTTTGCAAGTTTATTTCATTCCAAGGTATGCACAACTTTTCTGCAATTAATTTCCGCATCAGCAGGCGTCCAGCCTGTGAAATAAAATGGAAGTGATTAATACAGAACTATTATGCTATGTGCAAAATATCTGTGGTTGCTAGAAAACCACCTACCTAAAAAAATGTGGCTTTATTATTGCCGATACAAAGTTAAGAGTATATTTTAGCCAAATCATTTAGATTTCTCCCTTTTATAAAAGCCTGTGTCAAGTAAATTTAACCAAAATAGTTTACCAGACCCAAGTACAGAATGCATTTGTTATCGCTATTAGCGGAGAGACAACACAAGACCCAATAAAAAGCAGTCCCAGCCTAGAAGAACCACATAAAATAGTTCCTTCTCTACCTTATTTACTTAGGATACTTTATGGCATAGATCAATACTGTTTATCCCACATGAACGTTCAAAGTGTCTCAGCAGCCTTCCTTTCAGTACATTCACTCAGTGACTCAGGTGCTAAATACCACACAGCTAAAAATTATGAGTAACTACTTACAGGCTAGTTAGCAAAAGTCTGTATTACTACCACATTGTTACGTAAGATTTAAAACCTGAATTATGTAACCAGTTTTATTTCCTTACACATTACACTACTGTCTTCACGTATAGTCTCCCAGAGTACGTTGATTTTTATCTCTTAACATCATGACATAAAACTCGTGAAGTCTTTCGGAGTAACTACTAAGAGCAGACTGCAAACATCCCTTTTTCCTCCGAAGTGAAGATGTAAGCAGAGCTGGCAATTAACGCTTTGTAATGCATTTACTTCCCTGTCATGCCCTCGCAGGGCGTATTTTCCTACGAGAAGTCAGAAAATTGGGCAATACTGAGTCGGCAGAGAGACAACCGGGTCCCCAGGGGAAAGTGCCGGTGCCGGGACCGCGAGTGGTGCCGGGGGGAGGGGGGAGGAGGGGGGGGTCCCCAGCGCAGCAGCCTCCGCCCGCGCCCCGAGGCGCCCTCGGCAGCCTCCGCCACGGCCCCGTCGAGGGGCAGGGCCCCGCCGGCGACACCCGCAGCAGCGGGAGAGAGAGCAACGAGACGGAGGGCTCCGGGCAAGGCGGTCCAGTGAGTCCCGCCCGCAGACTACGGCCGCCCGCCGCCGTGCCTCCCGCCTCCCACCAGCATGTACCAAGGCGGCTTTGGCATCGCGGGCAAAGACAAACTGGCCGACGCGGTCCTTCTCCTCGGGCTGCACCAGCCGCGCCGCCAGCAGCCACTCCTGGCGGCAGGGACGCCAGGCGGCGCAAGGGAAGGCCCAGCGCACGCTGCCCATAGCCCCCCGCGCCGCCCGACGGCAGCGGGACCCGCGCCCCGCCGCCTCCACTACCGCGCGGCACAACGCGCGCATGCGCTTATCCTTGGGCGGGAGGGACCCGCCGTCGAGGAACGGCAGCCAATCAGACATCAAAGTGCCCTGTGAGTGACAGGGGAATGCGCCAGGTATCGACTTATCAGGGGAAAGGCGGTGCCTGCGGCTGAACTGCACCCATGGTGTCGTCAGCGAGCACAGAGAGGAACCCGCTCGGGTGGATGGGTGGGCTTTCGCAGGATTGACGGCCGCGGGAACCATTCCAAGTAGAAGAAGCGGAAGAATGACACCGGAAGGAGCCAATCTGCTGGCGCTGCTCCTGCGGAGGGTGGGCCAGACTGGTCGGCGAGCTGCTGGTGTTGGCTGCAGGTGGGTGCGCGCTGTTCGGAGGGAGCGCTAAGGGGGGGCTAGCACTTCGCCGGTTGCGGAGAGGTGACAGCGCTGGAGACCGCCACATCCCGTGGCCGGGCCCCGCGGCCGCGCTGCGAGAGGAGGGGAAGCCTTCTGCACCATCCGGCCAGAATTAGTCCTCCCTTAGAATGAACGGCGGCGCCGCAGGGCGCATGCGCGGGCGGCGTGGGCATGCTCCGTAGCGGCGCTGACACAGCTACCCTCCCGCCGGCGGGTGGGGCGAGGGGCGGGGCTGACGGGGCTGCCGCGGTCTCTGAGGCTGGCGCCGACGGGCTGCGGGGCCTGATGTGGTTGGGGGTGGCCGGTAACCGCGGCCCTGGCAAAAAGAATGTAATTTCCCTGTAACTTCTGGCTGTCGCCGGCTTTGTGCGAGACCGGGCCGCGTTTACCGCGTTGGGGAGAGTGTCCGCTGGGGGTTCTCCGTGGCACCGTTATGGCTTTACGGCAGGTGACTCTCCCCGTCGCTGCCGTTTGTACGTCCGTGCTCCTGAAGGAGCGTCCCGGCCGCTGTAGAGCTGGCACATGCCGGGAGCTGCAGCAGCGGGGGCGGCCTGTGCGCCTTCCCTGCACTTGCTGCTTTGCATTGACTAGAGAAGAGGAGACGGTTGTTCACACCTCGGATGCAAAGCACTGTATCACCCTAGCTTGAGTCTGACTTCTAAAGAGTATGTCCAAACAAAAGACTTCGGTGCTCTTTGTGTAGTTGTCTGAACTGCATTCCCTGTGCCCTCAGTTATAGGCCATCTGTAAATCATCAAAAGGTAGTAATTTTGTTTGAATTTGGTTTTGAAGTTGAGGCATGGCTAAAAAACTTAGGGTCGGTTTGAAAATTTATGACCCTCCTTTCTGTTGCTTGCCTTCAGAAGTATTTATGCTTTAACCATTCTATATTGACCATGTACAAATCATGCAAAAATACAGAAAATTATATTATTTCAGGTATTTCTTAGAATCTTTCTTTTTTTGTTGTTGTTTAGCATTCCCAGCTCCCTGTTAATGTGCAAAAGTGCTGTTTCTACACAGGCCAGAAGAACTCCTGTCTTTCTGCCTAAAGAAGTCTCAGTTAAAACTCAGTATAGGTTGGTCTTTGCAAAATATTTTAAACACAGAAGTGACATTTTGGGGAAAAAATGTTTCAGCAAGGAATCCGTAGTGTAATTCACTTATTTTTAAATATGGTTTCCATTTTTTTTTCATTATTTAGTCAAGGAAGGATGTCACAAATACTCCCTTACGTATTATCCAAAGACAGAGACAAAGTTAACTGACAGCAGAGGACGATTTAGCACAGTAAGAAAAAAAACCCAGGAAAATGCTATTCACCAATATCAAATTGTAGCTGAGGCTTACGTTTCAGGCATTGTATTCTGCACACTTTAAAGAGGAAATTGTGGCCATATCTATATGTAGTTCCTGATATGTGATAATTCTAACGGAATATGGATCTTACCTAGTTCCAAAAAACCCCTCAGGTTTGATTAATAGGTTTGACTTGTCAATGCATTCTACTTAGAGAGATGTAAACATACAGCAGTTTTTTTCACTAGCATATTTATTGATTTTTTTAAAAAAATAAGTATCATGTAAGTGCAAACTGAGATTCAAGATGCACTGTATAATATGTAATATGAATAAGTTCAATATAAACCCACATTTTTATTATAAGTAAAACATGCTATGATAATAAGCTATGCTAAATTATTCTATAAATTGCTTAAAATTGCATGTGTGTTTTGAAAAAAACACATATTTTAATGACATACAGAAATGACGGACTACAGAACCCAGTAAAAGCAGTTATTTCTTCTTCCAGAATTTGCAGTTATTATTTTTGCCAGAATTAGAAGTACAGCATGGCATTTTAATTCTGATTTTTTTTTTTCTGAAAATGAAAATTAGAGTTCTTGAACTTTTTTACCTAAGAAAATAATTTCTAAAGGAACTTCATGTATTCGAGAAATTTAGCTTTATGGTAGAATCTGGTCAGTTTAAGTTCTTCTAAGTGATTATTTTCTCTATCTTAATGGATTCATCTGTTTGTGAGAGGGTATGCAATTAAAGATCACTGCTTGCAGAGAGGGAATCTTCCACTTTTGGAAAGCCTCCAGGAATCAGTGCAATTTCACTGCTTCCTATAGGAACTATGCTGGGGTTTCTTTCCAAGCTGGTTTTTTTTCAATCACTTCTAAAGAACCCAAAGCTTTAAAGTCTCTGTGTCACCTTTTCTTCTTAGAATACTGTCTCAACATGTATTATTGATAAATGCCACTTTTGTGGATTAAATGTCTCAGAAGGTCACATGCATCTTTTTTTATTTTCTAAAAATTATTGACTGAATATTAATTTTCTTTGAAGCTCAGTTATTTATGAAAAAGCTGTGAGACTCAGTTGCATTGAGATTTCCAAAGAGGAACCTGGAATTCTGTTGCTGTCTGGTTTCAGTCTTAGACAGTCAGCATCAATCAAAACAATAATACAAAAATAATAATAAAAGTACAGAACTTTGTACTTAGTATTTATAATTTAATTACATTTCAATCCACTCCTATCTTTTAAGTCAGCAATTAGAAGTGTCACCAAATCCTTTAGATACCTGTTCCGCTCATATTCGTCTTGCTGAATATAAATTAGATGCTCTTAAATTAGATGTGTAGTGGGGAGTGATGTCTTTAAAAATTGTTAACAAGTTATTAATTTCTCCCCTTTTGAATAGATAAGGAGTGAAAATAGCAAATCATCTGGATGGGTATATCGTAGACTTAATAATATAATACTTATTTTTTAATATTAGATTTTAAAATGCTGACCTTGACTTTTTCAAAACTTACATTAACTGTACAGTTAAATTTTGTATGAAAAAAAGAGCTAAAACTTCTCTAGAGAAATGTATACAATTTCTTTATCTTTGTTGGTCTTAATTCTTTCTTCCTAGGTACATAAAGTATGCTGTAAAATATCAGCATTTATGATTTCTCTTTTTTAAAATCCTGCTATCTAGTAAGACATACTATCCAAGTTGGGAGAAGGCTAATGGACAAAGGTAATGTTCTCCTGAAGAACAATTTATTTCTCGTAAGATATCTGCTAAGAAGTATTAAGAATGAATATTCTTTTTTATAATTGGTGAGAGACTGCTGTAGCACAGCTATATCGTGCTTTGAGATAAAGCAGATAGATTGTTTTACAATTGTTTGTAAATAGTAAAGTACCAAATAAAGGTTGAGTTTAGACTCTTTTTGCCAGCTGTTGTTGGTAGAGGAGAGAACATCTACACACAGAATGTTATTTGTACTGTCTGAATGTGTACATGCCTCATGCAAGGTTGGTGTCTGTTATGCTGGGAACAGTCTCAGGCTTCAGTCCTGTTACAAAGGTTCGGTTATGTTTATTGTCAGGCAGGCATGGCCCTAACACGCTTTTTCTGACAAAGTGCTAACTTACATATACACGATACTTATGTATGCTCAATACTTTCACAAAACAACATCCACTAGGCTCCCCTAGGGGAATATATACAAATATATACAAAAAACCATATCTGTATATATATTTTTATCTTAATATTATAGTGATCAAAATAGTTTGGTGTAAGTCTTCTCCAGTGTCATTCTGTACCCTGTGTTCTCATCTGGGTGTTTGTGCTCCATTCTTATTACACAGGCCTTTGCCCTTCCTTGTTTAATAAATATTCCTCTGTTATTCACTTAGAATTAATTGCACATCTTATACTATTCTCAACTTCATTAGGACATTCAAACTTTTGTAACCATCTTATCTGTCAGTCACAGCCCCTAAGGCTAATTTGACTGTTGGATTAGCGAAATCTTTTCATCAAAAGTGTTTATGAATATATGTACTTTATATAAGTATGTTCTGATCGGTGCTTTCATAAGAAAACTGCAGTAGACCCTGCACAAACAGAAGTTCATCTCTGCTCAAAGTTCACTCTGCAGTTCTGTTTGCTTTGGTGTTTCAAGTCTGGTGGAATGGATGTGAACACCGTTTCTAGGAGGCATATTGCAGTGGTTATGATTTTAGTGTATGTCTGTTGAGATATTCTGCAAATGGCTGTCCTGGATGTTTTTGGACTCCTATCTAAGTTTAACAGTATGCTGTGTTTACAGACTCTTAGTGTAATATCTAGGCTTCAACAAATATCCAGGTTATAAAACTGATACTCAAAAGGGCAGCTGGACTTTCTGAAGGGTAAGTATAAACAAATAAATTACACATTTCAACTTCTTCCACATATAGAATTGTAAGTACATCTAAGAAGGATTGTTGATGGTGCCAACTAAAAGAAAATATAAATACGTTATGTCTTATAACTATCTTTGGAAAGGGAACATTAGCATTGGTGAAGTAAAAGAATTCCTCTAGAAATTCAGTGAGTGTTTTTGGCAGCTGTTTGCTTGGTGTACAAGTATTAAGGTCAATTAAACATTTTATTGTAGCTTTTAACCAATAGATAGATACTAATAATAGGAATGGGTGTATATCTCATATTTTGACTATGGGCTTATCAGACTTCTCAGTGTGTTTACCTGGCATCTGGGTCAATGAGCTCATTATGTTTTAGGCTGCTCCATCCCTTATTGTCTTGGGAAAAGAACAGTGTTAAAACAGAGGGGTCTTGTGAACAGCAGAACTAATGAGGTCTAGGTCCTTATTAGTGGACTTTGTGACAAACTATAAGAATGCTCTTACCCTCCAGTGCTCCCAGGTGGTCCCTTAGTTCATGGACTGTAATGACTAAAATCAGCTTACTATCTCTATCCTCCTGCTGTTCAACTGCTAGCTGCTTTGTGGCTATACATAGGCTGGCCATTTCTTGCCACTTAACCAACAGGTGTGCAGAATGCCTTGCCCCTCAACTGGAGATCTGTACAGATAGCTTTGAGAGGTGCATATATCTCCCCAAGCATGTATTATGTGGGGTTAACCTTAATAACATTGCAGTAGGTATCAAATTTCACCGTAATGGCCAACAGGCCACTTGTCTGATGTGACTTTCAAGCAGAAAAACAGGGCAAATATATTAATGTTTTCCCACAAGCAGCATTCAATACCCGGTGTGCAGTAAGCCAATCTTACACACAGAACCAAGATATTTATTTATTTCATGTTTGCGCAAAGATGGGTACTAGATGATAATTCCACAAAGCTAGAACACCACACCAAAGAACTACAACATATTTATCCTGTTACATGATTAGTAAAAACCTGCCTAAATTTACGTTCATTGGTTAGTAGTCACCATCTCATCTACTATTGGTTAGTTATATTAGGCTCACTTGCTATGTAAATTACCAAGCATGCTCCTTGCAAGCGGGGGGGCAAGTCTTTCCAGTCTTGAATTGAGTTGGTGGTCATGATCTCCCCCTGCAGCCTTTACCTTTCCCCTAGTTACCGCAGTTTTTCTGACTTCATGTTTCTTTGTCAATCATTCGGCCTTCAGTGCCTTCTGGGGCAGGATGTTCCCTTTTTATCAGTCTTCTAGTTCTTCAAGGGCATAGTTGTTAGTAAGGTATGATAAAAAGTAATCAGGCCTGCATAGTGAAATTATTGAGTAATGGTCCTTCTTAAAGGACAGTGCATCATGTTTAACACTAAATTAAGCAGTATTGCCACAGTCTAGGCATGAACTCAAACATATGCCTACGTTTCCCCTCTTTGAGACTGTAAAAGAGGAACCTCAGTGTGGTTTCTCTTATATCAGTCTCACCTCAAATTATTTTCTCATAAACCTTAGATCCATTAGTAGAACAACATTTAACAACACAAGATATTAGTGCGTAAATACATACAAAAGCTATTAAAGCAACTATTATATAGCTCAAAAACCTTTTTACCCATAAACTTAAATCGGGGAACCAGGAAGTCAACCATTTAAATGTTTCTTCAAATCCGTAAGATGTGTCATCCTTTTGTATCTCATGGAGCATTTTAGTCTGTCTCCAGATTTATTCTAGGTCTGTAGAAATTCTACCACTCTGATCCACATATACACAGCAACTAGTATTTAGAACTGTGCGTACCCCTCCCTGAGAGGTTAACATCATATTGAGAGCCATCCTGTCTTACAAAGTGATTTTGGCTAATTCTGATACTTCTTCCTGTAAAGCTTTAATAGCATCATAAGTCTCGTTTCCAATTTTCTCAATTGTAGCTGAAATGTTTAGTATAGCTTTTTCTAATTCACTAACTCCTAACCAGGGAATAAACCACCTCACAAAGGTGTGAAATCCTGTGGGTCTCTGGATTAGAAGTTCTTTTACTTCTTCGAAGGTAGCAGCCGGTCTGTGTTACAATTACATCTCTCTAGACATTGATAATAATTTCCTGGTAAATTGTGAACTTTCCATTCTTGTCCTATTTTGTCATTGTATGATGTTTGGTCACTGTTATTCTGCACATGCTTTACAAATTCTGGGAAAGAGAAATTGAGGGGTATTCCTATTAAAGGAATACCTTTGTTAGAATACTTGGGGAAATGAGTACGGATCCAACAATTAGACTTTTTTTGCCATTTGTACTGTTTCTTGCATCAAAGTAAAATGCCAAGTCTGCTCCCATGGATTTCCTGGTTCCCCACAGAGCGCTCTGGCATTTTTTAGCTTTATCCATTGGCAACAGAGGCGTATCACCCTCCTTAGCTCCTTCATTTCTTTTCTGAAAGAAATCTGTATATCTGAAAAAGTATGAAAATAGTTATCCAAATGCAATACAAAGATACTAGGCCTTGTATACAGTCTAACTCAATACCTGACCCTTTTAAAGTCCCAACCACAGTTTACTGGGATTGAGAGAGCTTCAGCTTCAGTGATCCTGTTTCTTCAGAGATCCATCCCTTCTGCGGAGCGTTCTTCATGTGGGTATAGTGTATCCACAAATCTATACCTTTCACTTTTATACAGCAGTATAAGTGATAAGTAGCACCAGGTAAGGTCCTTTCCACTTTTCTTTCAAAGGCTCATCTTTCCAGGTACAGATGAAAACTTCATCTCTGGGTTGGAATTCATGCACCAGTGAGTCTAAAGGTAAAGGAGCTCACTGGTTAAGGTACCTATGTAAGGAAGACAAAGTCTGCGACAGGGATAATAAATAATTAACCAACATTTCTTCTCCTTTTATGTGCATTTGGTCTCCTTTTCCCAGCATTGAGTTTGCAGGATACAGTTTTCCATACAGTATTTCAAAAGGACTCACTTTTTCTGTTACTCTAGGAGTGACCCAAATTCTCATTAATGCTGTAAGTAGAACTTCTGCCCACTTCATTTGCGTTTCCTGACACAGCTTTGAGATCTGGCTCTTTAGGGTTTGGTTCATCCTTTCTACCTTCCCACTTGATTGGGGTCTCCAAGGTATATGTAGATCCCATTGTATTTATAGAAACTTGGCGACCCCCTGAACTACTTCAGCTATAAAGTGAGGCCTGTTGTCTGATGACATCCCTTCTGGCATGCCGAATCTCGGAATTACTGCTCTGAGCAGGATTCTAACTACTTCTCTAGATTTGTTGGTATGGCATGGGAAGGCTTCAGGCCACCCAGAAAAAGTAGCTACCAACACCAAAAGGTACTTAAACTGGTTACATTTTGGTAGTTCGGAAAAATCCATTTGCCAGTATTCCCCTGGGGTTCAGCCTTGTCCCACTTCTTCAGAAGGACCCTTTCTTTGAATTTTTGGATTATTCTTGCAACACTGCTGACAGTGTCATACAATTACATAGGCTAATTCTTGCATTTTTGGTCCTGCAGCATATCTTTTAATGCTCGCAACCAAAGCATCTGCTCCCATATGGGATTCATCATGGGTTTTCTTTAATATTTTTCTTACCATTGGGGTGGTGATCAATACCTGTCCATGTTTAGTTACCCACTAACCTTCCTTCCTCTGTCTTGGTACATTCCTAAATATTTAGCAAGTTGATCATCTTCAGAATATTCCAGAGGTTCCCATTGAACTTCTCTTGGTGGGATCAATGCCCCAGTCAGTGATCCTCTTTCTGCAACTCTTTTAGCCGTTTCATCTGCCTTTTGATTTCCTTTAATTGTCTTGGTTTGTCCTTTCTGGTAAGCTTTGCAATGTACAATCACAATTTCTTTTGGTCCTAAAACAGTTTTCAGCAGTTTTAAAATCTCTGGCCCGTATTTGATAGGGATTCCTTGAGAGGATAACAATCCACACTCATTCCAAATGGCTCCATGTGCATGGACCACTCCAAACACATATTTGGAGTCTATATATGTTTACCTTTTTATCTTTGGACAGCTTTAAAGCTCAAGTTAGAGCTATGATTTCTGCTTTCTGACAGAGGTATTGGGTGGTTACCATGGCATACCCAGCTTTCCATTCTCCATTCATTATAAAGCTACTTCCATCTGTAAAAAGTTCAGTTTCTGGATTGATTAAAGGTACATCTTTCAAATCAGGATGGCTAGAGTATACCTGTTCCATAACTTGCAGGCAGTTGTGTTCCAGTTCTCCCTTCTTGTCTACCAGCATTAAAGTGGCAGGATTTAAGGTTGAAGACATTTTTAAAGTGATGTCATCCGGTTCGATCACCACCTGATACTGGGCTAACCTGCGAGGAGAGATCCAATGGTGCCCCTTTTGTTCAAGTACAGCTATCACTGCATGTGGTACAAAAACTGTGACAGGCTGCCCCAAGGTTAATTTCCGGGCTTCTTTAACTAACACCACCACTGCAGCCACAGCTCTCAAACATGCAGGCCATCCTTTGCTTACTTTGTCTAACTGCTTGGAGAAGGAAGCTACTGGTCTTTTCCAGTCTCCCAGAGTCTGAGTCAGGACTCCCAATGCTACACGTTCCCTCTCATGCACATATAATGTAAAGAGTTTCCTTAAGTCTGGCAGACGCAGAGGAGGGACTCTCATTAGTTCAATTTTAATGGAATCAAATCCTTTCCAGCACTCTTGTGTCCATTCCAAAGTTTCCCCAGGCCCCTTCATAGCTGCATGTAATGGTTTGGCAATCATGCTGAAATTTGGTATCCAGAGTCTACACCATCCAGCCATTCCCAAGAACCCTCATAGTTGTCTCTTAGGGGCAGGGGGAGCTATTCAACACATAGCTTCACTTCTTTCTGCTCCTAGTTTCCTCTTTCCCTGAGATATCTCTAATCCCAAGTAAGTTACAGTGGCCTGTATTATTTGAGGCTTTTTCTGAGATAATCGATATCCAGCCAGTCCCAAGAAATTCAGCAAATCCATAGTTGCAATTTTACATTGTTGTTCAGTCTTTGCCCCAAGTAGGATATCATCTATGTACTGCAGCAAAGCAATGGAAGGATTCTTACCTTGCCAATTTTCCAATTCCTTGGTAAGTACATTACCAAACAGTGTTGGGTGATTTTTGAATCCTTGTGGCAGCATGGTCCAGCAGAGTTGTATTTTCCTCACTGTGGTAGGACTCTCCCACTCAAAGGTGAATATTTTCTGGCTTTCTTCTTCCAAGGGGATGCTAAAGAAGGCATTTTTTAGATCTAACATTGTATAATACACACTATCTTCTGGAATTGCTGACAAGGTATAAGGATTTGGGACAACTGGATGTACATGAACTGTGCTTTTATTAATTTTTTTCATGTCTTGTACCAACTGATACTCTTGAGTTTGAGGTTTCTTAACTGGCAAGATGGGAGTGTTGTACTCTGACTGACATTTCCGCAACAATCTATACTACACAAAAGTATTAATCAATGGTTCTAAGCCCACTCTGGTCTCTAATTTCATAGGATATTGGTTTTTCCTTACCAGTTGAGCTCCCGATTTTAATTCAACTTTTACTGGAGTAGCGTTTTTGGCTCGTCCAGGTTTCTTGGAAGCCCGTACCAGGGGTATTACAGCATCCAAAATTTCCTCTGAGATTCCAGTCCCCTCCTGTTTCTTTTCGGTCACTAGACACAATTGAGCCCTCCATGCTGTCTCTTCAAGCACGTGTAGCTGAATAGACTTACCAGAAAATGTCAGTTGCGCTTTCAATTTACACAATAGGTCATGTCCCAGCAATGGGAGGGTGCATTCTGGCATATATAGAAATTCATGAGTCAATGTAGTATTTCTGATTGTACATTCCATAGGTTTTAAAAACGGCTTAAGAGCTCGCTTTCCTGTGACCCCAACAATTGGCATATACATTTTATTTAAAGGCCCCTTACAACTAGGTACTACCTAATGGGTTGCCCCGCTGTCTACCAGGAAGTCTGTAACTTCATTCCCCAACTTTACGGGAACCAGGGGATTGGCTGGGGAAATCTCAGTATTCTCCTCCAGTCCACTTCATTTGGTATCAGGTATCTCTAACATAATCTGATCAACACCTGACTCTGGTCCCCCTTTTTCCTGAGGATTCAGCAAATAATTTTTCTTTCTGTGGGCATTCCTTCCACATTTTCTCAATAGGACCCCACTGATTGCTTCCAATTCAATAGATCTGAGGTAGTGAACGGGCCATGTACAAATACTGGCTGTCCCTCCGCTCCTATTGCCTGTCTCAAGGGAGCTTGTATAATGGGATGCTGTTCCCTTGTTCTCCCTGAGATTGGGCTAAATTTCTCACTCCGTGCACTTGAGCCGGATGTGGCCTGGTCTTCATCTTCACTGTCGCTGCTATCCCATGATTTCCTTTTCTCATCCCTTCACTCTACATTTACTGGATTCCCCTTTGGGACCAACATCTTCACACCTTCAGCCTCCCCAGCATCCTTAGCACACTTCCCTTTACATTCTTTTCCAATTTCACAATTTTTACAATTCTTTTTCTTTCCCTTTCCATTAGCACTTTCTGCTAATACATACATTCCATCAGCATCATCCATCAACAATGTACATTTTTATGGGTTTCATGATTATGTCTTAAAACGAAAACCAAATCAACATACACAACTTCATCCCATTTATCCATCCTTCTACAAAACAACATTAATTGTAAAATAGTATTATAATTCAATAATCCATTCTCTGGCCATTTTTCTCCATCCTCCAGTTCATACATGAGCCACCATTGGGCACAATAAGGTTTTAATTTATCTTTCTTCAGGGGATCTCCTCTGAACTTTCTCCAATTTTTCAGGATTCATCCTAAGGGAGTACACAGGGATACTTTGGTAGAGGCAGCCGCACCCATATTACACGTATTATTATTTCCCAGGAGAAATTTCTTAACCCACAGCTACATATACCTTTTTCCAATCCCCCTGTCAGAGTAAGAAGCCTTTTAAGCTCCTGCTGCGGGCCCTTCTTGGTGCATCTTACACAGAGCAATTCAGAGTGTTTTTGAAAGCAGCTACTTACCTCCATTGTCCCTTGCCTCCCTTTAAATATCTTGTATTGGCATTGCACCATTGAGGTGCCTGTCATCTCTCTGTAGAGAGGAACTGGTGGATTCCCCAATCAAAATGTCGGTGCGTGCTGGAGTCCCTCCTGGTCCCATCTCCTGTCCGGAGCAGCAGGACAATCTGGGCAAGGCTTAAAATGGCCATCCCGTCTGGGTCACCAGAAACTGTTGTCCCACAACTGGGGTTCAATACCCAGCGTGCAATAAGCCAATCTTACACACAGAGCTATTTATTTCATGTTTGTGCAAAGATGGGTGGTAGGTGATAATTCCACAAAGCTAGCACACCACACCAAAGAACTACAATTTATGTATTATGTCACATGATTAGTAAAAGCCCACTTTAAGGGGGTTTGGTTTTGGAGGGTTTTTTTTTTTAGAAAACCAGGCTAATAGCTAACCAGGCATTTGTCAGTGTAAGATGTGTAAACATTAAGTATGTGAGCAGAGAAGTTTCATCAAGTGGTAGGGTAGCTTGAATTTGGTCACATCAGAGAACACATTTGATCTCACTGCAGGCAATACCCAGTCACATAACGCCAGTACTCAGGGTCTGATGCATCATGTTACAGGAGATGCTGGAAGGCTGGTTGTGTGACAAGTACCTGGTGGGTCAGATGATGGAAGAGGGCTTGAGTATATAGCCTTTGCCTGCCATGATAAGAAGCTGTGTCACACACAGCGGCATGTTAAGAAACAAAAGTAGGAGATCCTGAATCTAATGAACCATCTACTGGAATTTGGTTCTTGGTAATCCACATAAAGACAGACTTTGTAATTGGAATCCTGTGGGAGTAAATGGAGCAAATATAAGGAGGGTCGTTGCCCAGCTTTCCTGAACTCCAGACCTACGCAACATATGTCTGCACTCACTATGTTTTCTACCCTTTTGTCAGTAACTTGATCAAATATTTATAAATATAACTATCAATTAATTCATATGGCTTTGTAGAAGAATGCATGAAATAATTATAAATGCTAGTTGGCTTTGTTTAACATACCAAGGTTTAGCTGAATTGTTAATATATTTTGGAGGGCTCGAACAGACTCGTCAACAGATCCAGTAAACTGGTAGATTAGTACCAAAATTATCAAATAAAGCAAGAATTGGCTACAAGGGAGATGAGAGTTGAATTTTTTAATTTTTTTTTTTAATGGAGTGGAGGGGAGGATGAATTAGGCTAAGCCATAGCACAGTATTCATTAGTATCTTCATTAATGATACACAAAAACGTTAGAGGTACACTGCTGAAATTTGCTTTTAATAAAAAATCAGGAGACACTGCTATTACAGATTAGGATTAGGATGCACTGGATGACCTACAAATTGGAGTAGTGAGACACTGATGAGATCTTAACCATAATGCTGTACAACAAATCTGATATCAGTGAAAGAAATATGAGATCAAACTGGAGTGGGAGAAACTGCAAGAAATAATAAGGATAAAACAAATTAAGTCATATAAATGGACCTTGGAAAGTTTGACAATTGTTCATTCTAATAAAAATTGAGAGAGGATATCAACAGTCTTGATAATTGTAAGAGTGAATAAATATACAAAGGAAAATTAAGTCAAATGACAATTTTGACAGAAGAACAAATATATATAAGCATTAATAAATTGATTGTGTAATTAAAAGAAGGTTTGCAGTCTTGGCACCAATGTACCGGGATAGTCCTTCTGTGGAAATAGTGGCGGTAAAAGAAAACTTTCTGAAACATAAATTGCTTTTATGAAAGTGATTACATGATGTCTTTGCCTAAAATAGCAGAGATGGACTTGATGACATTAGATGTTTCTGTGTTCATTATACAAAGTTGATTGTTACCAAAATTGGTAACTTTACCTACAGAAAGCAAGATGTACATTGGAGCTCGCTATAGAAATTACATGTAAAAGGAGAAAGACGTCTACTATCTATTATGAATTCCAGAATTTTGTGAAAAGGTTTACATTCCCTTTAGAAGTGTTACTTTACATGATGCCATGTAAAGATTCCATGCTTGGAATTCACTTACTTTTTTTTTAAAGTTTCATTCAAATGTAGGAAACTAATTTTAGTGACACAACTCTGCTTTTGAAGATTCAGTCTTTTGAGGAACAGGCTTTTAAATTCATAAGAAAAGGGTACGCTAGAGAATTCTGACATATAAAAAAGCTTTATGATTTATGGAAGTTTATGAGGCCATACATTATCAGAATAAATGGTGGTCTTGTTCTTCTGTATCTTCCTAGTTCCTCAGGCTTAGAATGGAAAGAGTGAATACGTGAGATTGTCTGGCCATGGGAAGGAGAAGATGCCTGCTCCAAGGGTGCCAGTGCTGGCAGCAAGATCAATGGATCTCTTCTATTCCAGGAGACATGGAGGTCTATTTGTGGTTGGAGCTACCTGACTAGATAAAGTATAGATCAGTCTGCTATGAAAGTACCTTCTATGAAGAAGACTGCCTGATGGCTTAGTTTCTCTGAATGTATCACGTTGTCACGATAAGCCTTTTTATGAAATTAAAAACCAAAACCAATATTTTTCTGGTTTCCGGGTTTGGCTTGGAATTTTTATCCCCTTCTTTGTCAATTCAGGTGGGCCATTATCTGTTGCTAATTTTAATTGGAATTGTGGAAGCAAAATCCTGCAATAGCAAAACACTGGAATGTTTCCTTAAGCTTTAAAATAGGCAAGCTTGACTCAAATTTGCAGTAAGGGCACTTTATGCATCTGTAGCAGTATAAATAGCTCTTTAAATAGGTGTAAATAAAATATGTTCAAGTTTAAAGTTTCTTCATGTTGGCAAAGTGGAGTAAAATATTGTAAAAAATAGTGAAGACCAACATACCATACAAACAATGCACTTCAGTATAGGGATTTTCACCAGAAGAACTTGGCTGCTGAAAGGGAGATTGCACTGTCTTCAATTTAAATCAGTTCTGAAGCCAGTTAATTTACGCCACTGTAAATGAAGCTCACAGTGTGCAGCATATGCTGTAAGCAAACATACAGCTTCCTAAGCAAGACTAGAGGTACAAGATAAAATCAGTATCGACTAAACACTCAAAGTTGCACTGTCACCAAACCATCTCTAAATGACCCTATTTGGTAAGCCCTAGCAATCCTGTGATTAGGCCAGGCTGTCGGTGTTTGTTTGTATTCTGTTATTTTACTCCAGAATGCCTAATGGGAATCCACTTAGAAAGTAGTCTAGGAGCCTTTATCTCCCTTCCACTGTAAGCTGTAGAAAGACCACTGGTCTGCTTTGAGTTTGCGGGTTTGTAGTATACAGGTGAGCCTTTTGGAATCTAAAAATATGTAACAAAGTTTTCCTTTTCCATCTTCATTTTACACAAAATTTTAAGAGCTTGGGGTTTTTTTTAGGGTAAGCCTAGGACTAGTCTTTTCTCTTGAATGACCATTAAAAATTTTAACACACTCCTTGGTGTGCTTCCTGTGGACTTTACTGAAAAAATTCATACAGGTGGGTACTATTTGTAGAGTTGTTCTTTGATATATTTCAGATATTTTACTTTTCAAAGTATGCTATATGTATATATTTTGCAAAGTAGAAGTATTATTATCAAACAAAATTCAGTGTAAAAGTCACAACACAAATTTATAACTGCATAGGACTTACAAACCAAATTCAATGCTGGGGATTTTTTTGTTTGTTTTATGGTATATTGATTTTTTTTATTTATTTATTTTTAATAATAAGATTGTAGAATCAATTACTTATTTTTCCATTTCAGTTTCAGGAATAGATTGAAGAAACCATGGCCAATCAACGGGATTACATTAGCAGACCTATTTGCAATGGAATTTCTGTTCCTGAAAATAAAATCAATTCCTTAGTGGCTGAAGGTCATGGACAACAAATTCTAAAAGTACTACAAAAGTTCAGAGAACAAAATATATTTTTTGACTTTAAAATTCTTGTGAAAGATGAAATAATTCCTTGTCATCGTTGTGTACTGGCAGCGTGCAGTGATTTTTTCAGGTAAACCTAATTTTGGCATGAGTTTGCAGGAAATGGATTGTAAGTTCTGTGGGAGGGAGGGAAGGAATATAATTACAAAAATTAAAAAATAAATTGTCACAACTTACGTATGTCTGCAGAGTTTTGAGCAAAGCATTCAAACATCTTATTAAGGATAGCAAAAAAAAGAACCAAAACAAAACTACAGTGTTAGGTGCCTAACCATACCCCAAATACATCTGTTTGTATTTCCAAAGTGACATGAGGACTCTATGAATTTGAGTTTCAGACAGCATTCTATACTCTGAAATACAAATGTCAAACCATAAGTGCATGGTTCTGCTGTTAGGCAGAACTGACACAAGTTGTGTGTCCTTAAGACTGCCCGTTGCCCGTATCTGTACTTGAAGGTCTGCAAGGGTATTGTTTGACTTTGTATGCAACAGTCGATGTACTTTGACACATTTGTATTGTGAAACATAACAGGTTGATTACAAATACATCTTGCATTGAGCAACTGTGGATAAATTGTACATGGTTTTGGAACAGGACTGGATTTTGTGTAAGATGAGTGGTTAGTGGAGTGCCTTCAGAGGTATTGATATTAACTTATATTTTTTTACAAACTACAGATTTCAGCCTTTCAGCATGAAATGGATCTGTGGTCTTCCTTCTGGTGCTTAAAGCTATGGATTCTTAAGGGGCAGACAGATCATTCACATACAGGATAGTAATTTATGAAGAACCTTGCTAACCTTTTTATTAGTAAGGTCCAAACTCACAATTCCATGCTAAAAGTCTGTTTCAAAATACACTTTTTACTAAAACAGAGAGCTAAGATGCTCCAACAATGAAAAAATGAGCTCCTGGAAATGAGTTAATGACCTTGATTCAGTTGCCCATGCATAGGTGACAAGTGTTACTTTCACATGGCCTGGAGCATCCCACAGTCTGTGGGAGTCTGCCATATATGACAGAGGATAGAGGCTAGACATGTTCTTAGGACTACTGTAAAAGGAAGAAATGCAGATGAAATAAGCTATTTCTCCAGTGTAGCAGCAGATTTGTTTTTTCTCTGACACACAGAACTACTTGCATTTCAAGTGTTTACTGCTTGACAGCACAGAGATGCTTTGGTAGAAAGGAATATTAAGATGAAATAACTAATTCTAAAAATTACCACTGGAAGCTAAGCACATGGTAACGTATCTGTCCTTTTCACAACTTACAGGCTCTTCAGGTTAAAATTTGCCAGGAGAGACCTCTCCCTGCATGTAATAGTTGATAAGAGCAGCCATCAAATTCATAAGTTGTCCTGGAATGCAAGGCCCATTTATTGCCTTCAAGGAATAAAAAGTACCTAGGTCCACTAGATAAATTTTAAAATGAAACACCTTTTGTCTTCCTTGGCCTTTGGACTTCTCTTAGTTTTGGTTTCATTGTGCAAACCCAAGATTCAGCAACATTTTGCTCCCTACTTGTTAGCTTTCACAATCAAAGCCTTTGCCTAGATTGCTCTCCTTCTACTACTATTGTTCAGTTCCTATTTTACTCTGTAATTTAGGGATTTGTATCATAGGTGTTGGGTTAGTGAGGAAAGGCTTCTAAGGATTGTCATTTAGTATGCAAAAAGGTCTTTGGGACTTAAGTGTCTTATTGTAATTTTATGTTCTTGTTGAGGAGGTCAGACAAGTTCCTGCTTTACCTGATGTTAACTTCCCAAAATGTATGCTATACACAGTGATATTTTTTTTTTCTCTTTGGCTTCATAAAATATGGGATTTTAAAAATCACATACTATACAGATACTAATTGTATAGCTGAACTATGATATAATACTCTTTTTTAATAGGAACTACCTATGATATATTAATAATCTAGATTATATATTTAGTATTTGATGATTTATCTAAATCTTTCTCCACCATTATCTTTTGTCAAATTCAGAAGCCATTGCTATCACAATGTTGCTGATGCTTAGGCTCTGGGAGGGTAGGACAAGTGATGTTGCAGCACTATTCTGTTGCCAGCACTTATCGGCTTGAAAAATTTCAATTATTTTATCTTGCTATGTTAGATTGTATGAAATAGTTAAATGTTATTACATATTTAGTAATAAAGTAGTCCAAGTTGTAATAAAATTTACACAAATCTACTCATCAAGTTTGTTCCATGACTTCAACCATCGTCTTTGTATTCAGTCACAATCTACTTTCTGCACAAGTTTCATTGTCATGCAATCATATGTCAAAACCTCATTTTTTCTGACATCTGCCTGTACCTATACATCTATTTGACACCTCTAAAGCAAAAACTAAGTTTCCTCATTTTTTTTTTCCTCTTTCACCCCTCACCTACTTTTATTACTGAGGAATGCACCCATCATCCATCCTGCCATTTGCTCAGCCTGCAATTTGGAAGGCCTTTTTTTGCTTAATTTTCTATATTCACCCACACTGCATGACCTAAATCATGGGGCTTTTTTACTGTATATTTTTTAAATCTGCCTTTCTTTCTCAAACTGTTGAAACTGTTGCTGCCCCGAACAATTTCACATTTTCTCTCACATTGAGAGCTGCAGAATTCATCGCTCTCTTTGAAAATCCATACAAAACACAGGTGCTGCTATCATTTTTATCAGCCATCACTGTGAATATGTTCTTATCACCACTCCTTTTTTCCTCAACCATATCAAGCAAATGCATTATTACTTATGAGAACCTCCACATTTTAGACCTCTACAGCCTGCCCACCTTATATGCCCGATTGTCTCCTTCCTCTCACATCAGTGTCTTCTGCTGTTTGCTAGATCTTTAATCTGTGTGTTTATCTTCTATATTTTATTCACAGAGCCATGTTTGAAGTTAATATGAAAGAACGAGATGATGGCAATGTTACTATTAGTAATCTATCACCCAAGGCAGTGAAAGCTTTTCTTGATTATGCTTACACAGGAAAAACAGAGATAACAAATGATAATGTGGAAATGCTCTTCCAACTGTCGTCATTTCTTCAAGTTTCACTCCTTTCCAAAGCTTGCAGTGACTTTTTAATAAAAAGTATTGATCTTGTGAATTGCTTACAGTTGCTTTCTCTATCAGAAAGTTACGGTTCTGTCCGCTTATTTGATCATGCACTCGATTTTGTACAGCACCACTTTTCCTTGCTGCTCAGATCAAGTGATTTTCTGGAGATGAATTTTGAGATACTACAAAAATGTCTTGAGGCTGATGAACTAGATGTCCCTGAGGAAGAATCAGTGTTGAAAGCTGTCCTTCAGTGGACCAAACACAACTTAGAAACACGACAGAAATACCTGCCTAATTTGATTAGAAAAGTGAGACTACACCAGTTACCTGAAAAGACTTTGCAGGACTTTCTACATTCTGAAGAACACTTACTTAAGAGTGCTAATTGCTCAATAATAATCAATGATGCAGTTAAAAGTGTGCAAAACTTTAGTGGACTGTTTCCAGATGCACGTCCTTCAACAACAGAAAAATATATATTTGTTCATAAAACTGATGAAGATGGAGAAAACAGACATACATTCTGCTACAACATCAAAACAGATAAATGGAAAGAACTACCACATACGCACATGATTGATCTTCCAGGGTCAAGTTTATCTAGCTATGGAGAAAAAATATTTATAACTGGAGGATGCAAAGGGAATTGTTATAGGACTGTCAGGCTTCACATTGCTGAACCATTCCATGATGCCACTGACCAAACCTGGTGCTACTGTCCAGTCAGCAATGAATTCTCCATAGTGTCAGCTATGAAAAAACCAAGGACAATGCACACATCTGTTGTAACCTTAAATCAGCTGTTTGTAATAGGTGGAAAGACCAGAGGAGCTCAAGAGACCCGAAGTCTTTTGGATGTAGAATCCTATAATCCTCTTTCCAAAGATTGGAAATCTGTAAGCCAATTACCAAGAGGTATCTACTATCCAGAAGCAAGCGCATGTCAGAATATAATTTACGTCCTTGGCTCAGAAGTTGAGATTACTGATGCCTTTAATCCATCTCTTGACTGTTTCTTTAAGTATAATGCTATGACTGATCAGTGGTCTGAGCTTGTAGCAGAATTTGGGCAGTTTTTCCATGCAACTCTCATCAAAGCCGTTCCAGTGAACTGTACATTGTACATATGTGATCTCTCCACCTACAAGGTCTACAGTTTTTGCCCAGAAACCTGTGTTTGGAAAGGGGAAGGATCTTTTGAATGTGCTGGCTTTAATGCAGGGGCAGTTGGGACAGAAGACAAAATTTATATATTAGGTGGTGATTATGCTCCAGAAGAAATCACAGATGAAGTTCAAGTCTACCATAGCAGTAGGTCTGAGTGGGAAGAAGTTTCACCAATGCCAAGAGCCTTAACTGAGTTTTACTGTCAGGTCATTCAGTTTAATAAATATAGGGATCCCTGGTCATCTGTACTGACAATTTGCTCTGGAGAATTTTGAAACTCCCAAGTCAAAAGAATCTATTTAAATGCACAAGTTTTAGAACAGCTTTTTAGGTATTAATTTACAGATGGAAAAATATGTACTGTTTTGTTTAAATCTTCAGTTTAAATTGTATGCTGTAGAATTGCTTTTGGAAGACTCCATTAAATTCTCATTCATGCTACTCATTATCTAGAAAGTATTACTTCATTTTATATGCAAGTGTTCTCTGTAATTATCTGAATAATTTTCAAAATATTACTTTTCAAAAAAGCATAATCATGAGGAATTCATTGTGTAATATGTGCCATTATTTCTGTAATATTCACAGTTGTCCCAGTAGACAAATTGCTGAGTGAGAAAACTGAGTGTGATACTGTTTTCCCTATGTAACTGAAGTTTAAAAGAAGTTTACATTAGTGTTGTTTTATTTAGGTTTTTTATATTCATAAACCTGTAAGAGGAATTAATTGTCAGCTTTGTCTTATTAGAATGACCTTAGCAAGGGCAAGAGCCAAAGTGACCTTCACAGCATTAAAACCAGGTATCTAACTTGAAGAGACTGAGAATTCCTGTCATCTTACTTCAGCTCTTCAGTTTTACCAGTTTTTCTCCATCCTTGTGCCTTAGTAGTAGCTGTACTTTCTGTTTTCATCCCATTAACTGTGGCATGATAAACTTTGCTAACATTGCAGGGTGGGCAAGATTTCTACAGGATGGATGATTCATGTGGTTATCTTTGCTTCAGTCATGCTGTTAACTAAAGAAAAAACACTTTAGGGTGTTTTCTAACAGAAGTCTTCCATCTCTGAAGTCTCCAGTGCTACCTACTAAGCGGCCACTAGGCTGCTTACAGCAGCAAGCTGTAAAATAAATTTTAGTTGTTGCTTCGGTTAACTAGGGGAAAAGTTCGTATCTTGTCATACATCAAATACAAAGTTACAAAAATAAATCCCCATATGTAAAGTCAAAGTAAAGAGTATTTCTGAGGTAAAAGAAATACTTTTTTTAACTTCTATAGTGGTTTAAATGAGTTAAAACACTTTATCTTGTACTTCATTGTAATTTTAAGTGTTAAAATCTTACATGGTAAACACTACACAATATATTGCTTGATAAACTTTCAGTAGTCATCTATTATAATGTTAAAACTGTAATGGACTTTTAGTATTAATATTAGTCTAGGCATACACTGTGAAGTAAATTTGATCTCATGCATACAAAGCGGGACCTGTGTCTGACGGGACGACACTGAAAAAATTAGCTAGGTTTCATAAATTCATTTGTAGTCTTCCACAGCCTGAGAATTTTCTTTCCTACCAGCTATTTGAATAAGATATTGGGAGCCTTTATGTTCCATATAATTATTGTTTAAGCAGTAAGCTTATCTTCTGCCAGACAGAATGGTTCTAAACACCTAAGCACATCTTTTCCAAGCAGTTTAAAATGAACAAAATTTAGTGAGGCGTCTAAAACATCTTTCATATGGCTTGAGATGACCGTGGTAAGTTCATTATCACATCACTACTGCATGTACTTTTTGCAAAACTCAAGCTCAACATTAATGCTTAAAGCTTAATATCGCCTAGCAACACACTTCTGTTTTAAACAGTAAACAATGGAAAGTTCCAATTCTGTGATTGTCTCTCTAATTTGTTATCAGATACCTTTATAAGTTTAGATAACATTCATCATAAATATTTTCATAAGGAGGTATATGAAAATTACGCACATTTGGAGAACATATTAATAGAGTGGAACCCTCCCACTCAATAATTTATTTGTATTAAAATGCGTGTCAGTTCTGTAGAAGTAAATAGCTTGTTATTACAGTATTTCAGGCAACTTCTACGTTTATTTTGCTCTTTTCATAGTGAGTCTCCAAATCGTATTATAACTACACTTAGCTAGGTAACCTTACAATCACCACACTGAAATCCAAGCATTTTTCTATTGGAACACAACTACTTTTTGTTACTGCAAAGCAGATGTATTGAATAGTTTAGGAGAGATATACTATTCCTGCTTATTGAAACAGTAGGAGAAAAACAGACATATAGGAGAACAGTAGTTTTAGCATTAATACAGCTACTCAAGGTAGCATAGAGACTTCATTAACCATTAGCTATTGCAACTTGTCACTTCATCAGACTATGAGGCCCAATTCTCCTTTGCTTGTGTTTTTGTGTTGTTTCTATACCGGAGTAATAGGAGTATGCAATTTATGCAATGAGAAAAGTAACATATTATGCCCATAGTACATGGGTATAAATAGCTATGCAAATTGGAATAGACTAGAGAATTGCAAAGTTTTTTTAATTGCCACTGTCATGACCAAATTGCTGGGTCATATAAACAGCAAGTGAGTAAGTAATTCAGGTGATGCTCTTTCCTCTAAGTTTTTCCTTACAGCAAATTTTTTTTTGGCAGTCTTCCATCCAGCTACTTGCTGTACGTATAAGCCTCTGGCACATAACAACAGACAGAGCAATGACATAGTGTGGTAAGTTACTCATTATTAGCATATATGGTGAAAACTGAATGAAGCTTAATTTGGAAAATAGACATGCTTCTTTAATATTCTATGCTACATTTGCACAGGAACTAATGTCAGTTCCCAGTTTGACAAACCATTCATGGATTTCAAATGGAGTTGAGCTCTCTTGCTCAGTGATCAGGAAATAATGTAGTAGTGTCAGTTACTTTATACCATTGCTTAGAGAGAAGTTACTGTGAAATAGTACTAATTTTCTTCAGTTATGTAGGTAAGCCTGTATTACAACTCTCACAGAGGAAAAAAAGGTCATTTGCCACAATTCCACATACAGAGAGTTAAATCCGATAGCAGAATTGAGTGCAGAAGAAGCTGTGTTAGAAAGTCATGGTTAAAAACAAGGCTTTACGATAGAATTGAGGGCCTATGTTCCAAATCCTGTGATTAATTACTAATGATGTAAGAAATCTCAGCGAAGTCAACTACACTACTCCGAAGAATATGGATTACTTGCATGAATAACTGCTGTAGGTCTGGATCAAATAAGATTTTTCAGTCTGCTTTACACAGCTGTTATGCAATTTTTAAAAACTCACAAAATTAGTGCAGAGCGAGTTTTTCTATATTTTTTCTGACTTTTCAAAGCTCACAGTACTTTATGAAAAAGTACCTTTCTCTAAAAGTAGTCAATGACTAGATTAATGATTACCTACGTTCTCACTGAAATATAGTAAGATGTTTAAAACATACAGCTTGCATGTGAAGTTATAATCTACTACTTGCACTTAAATGATGTAACCAAAACATTTCTAATAGTATTCTATGTCACAGAACACATTATAAGCATGACCAGTATAATATACATAAAGATAATATATATTGTATGTGGGATTGTAATATCCAGTAATGACTATATTGGATAATCTTAATTTTTAAAGAATGCTATCAAAACATTATGGCACTTTGGTAATGTTATCATACTGGTTTAGTTGTTATAATAAATATCAATTATTCAGGTGTTTATATTGATCATGTTTGCACAGACCTGATGATTACTCTATTATTTATGTACTAATGAATTTATTTTCTATATTCTAAATACATTTGTAGTAAGTCAGTTTACTGCTGTTAAAAATTCATTATAGTCACAAAATGGAGTAGATTTACTGGGTCAGATTTATTTCTGGTATTACTCCATGAAGAAAGCTGTATACCTCCTCTGATTAGTAGTAGGTAAGGTATAGGCTATAGAATTGTGCTGTCTGCAGTTCGTAATGTGGAGTCTAATTTTAGGTGTTTCTGTTTGTAGGTGACCAACAGGAGGCAGCATGAGATCTATTTTAATTAAACCAGACTGAAACCAGGGATATATTTGACAATATTTATAGCTGAACATTATCCTCAATTTACTATTTTTCCCTTCTAACATCCAATAAAGCATAGAGATCAGTAACATTTTGCTGCTGCCTGGGCTCTGCTGATATGTGGAAAGTATGATACTGCACATTTGCTGAGATGTTCTTTCTTTTGTGAAATAAAACACCAAGCAACTGAATCCTTCTCAGGTCTCTTTTTTTCAGTGACTTTCAAAATACAGAGAATCTTACTTTTTTTCTTTCTTTCTTTTTTCAGCTGGAGAACATCTGAATGTTAGATTATAACCAAGAATGCACTTAGCATGTATGAAAACTGCAGTAAGAGGGGTTCTTTAATTATCCTTGGACCTTGTATTTGTATATCCTTTGTGTATCAGTTTGCTGCTCCCATGCTAAATTTGATTTAGTCTGCTGAAAAGTTATAAGTTTGCCATTGTAAAGTACTTATTTAAATTGGTATCTTTTTTATTGGATCCACCTAGCTCAGATTGATATATAGGGTAATTTTTAGCAATTTAAGTAACGCAAATGATCAGGGTGGGTTTTCCGGGGTTTTTTTTTTTTGACTGAAATGAACTTCCATATTACTTAGAAGTGGCTTTAAATAAAAGGAGATACAAGCTACTTAGTCTAAAATTTGTGTGCAAAGGGTGCAGAAATGGCATTAATACAAGTGAGGAAGCCCTATGTTGTCTTGCATTCTTCCAGAACTTAAAATTCTGTGACCTTCAAACCTCTGTGTATATATATATATATATATATATAAAAAATAGTTACAGCAATAAAAATTAACCTTCCGACACCCCAAGGCCTTCGCCCACAGCTAGCAAAAGCCATTTGGAGACATGTACAAAGCATTCCAACAGTGTTCAGAATGTTAAAAGCTTATCTTGAACAATGAAGAGATTCACAGACCAAATTTCAGAGCTGTAGTTATGTAACCCTGTGCACAGTCAGAAGGAAATTGCATACGTATGTTCTACAGATCCAGAGAATTCACCATGGACTTGCACAGTTTGTATCTGAAGTAGACCATGTGGTGGGGTTTTTCTCATTGTCATCAAAAGCAAGGAAGCAGAGTCTGGATTTAGTGAATAAAATACACATAAATTATCCGTAAATTGAAGACAGTTCACATGAACGAAGGAGGTCCAAGGATTTTTGTTGGAGGAGGCTGGTATATACCAAGATTTTTCACCTGTGATCAATAGCCTCTGTAATAGTGGAGTAACAACAGAGGGAGAAAGTAGAACTACTTAGAATCATGTGCACAGCCACCCTAGGAAATCATATGCTTCCCGATTCAAATTATTCTAATGGACACTAATCATATTTAGTGGTTTTGTGCTTCACAATACGAGAAGGATACTCAATGAGGTATAATTAGCACTAATTATTTTTGCAGGCAGGCAGAGGTTCAGACTGTTAATGACTTTCACTCTGTACCATTTTTCCACCTATTTTAACCTGAATCTAGTTTGAACTAGCTTGCAAGAGCTTTAGGGCACACTCACATCTTATTTCTGAGCACTGTCAAAATACTGGTAATAATGTAAATTGACACCTAGTTCATACGTAGGCCTTAGTGAGAAATATCCCTGTATAGTATATTGCCAGCAAGGTGGCATAGTCTTGCTACCCTACTCCTTACTATCTTCAAGTTCAGTACACAATGGGCAAGTATGGCAGGAAAACTACTGCTACTTCTATTAAGTCGAGGAATTCGTAGCCTTTCCATTTAGTTTCTATACATATTTTCAGGAAGTTCACTGCCAGAATTGTTGACTGAAACTCAAAAATACCATTTAAAAATAGATTTGTAGTTTCACCGTCACAATTGTGATCGCTAGAAGCTCTATTAGTCAAATAAGCTATTTGCCCAGTGAAAATGCTTAAGTCCAAATACTGAATACAGCCCTGAACTTGGATTTGAAAGGATTGAGCAAGTAACTGTTAATAAATATGCAGAGTAATACATGCACGCATCAGGTTAGGCAGAAAAGAGGTAGCAAACTTCATCCACCTGCAAGTAGTGCCTTCGGCCTGCACATACCAAGGCAACACGATGCAATACAAAGAGGAAGTGCCACACTTCACATGCGGCCGAGGAGACAAAAAGGAAGAGCCCAAAAACAAAGCTCCACAAAAATGTTTTCCACGTATATTCACTTAATGACACGGTGCCTTACATGAGCAGCACCTTCCAAAAGATACTTACAACAGTACCTCCAGAAATGTTATTTCATTATTTTAAACGCAAACCCCACAACACACTCAAACCACACAGCTTCGGAAGAAATGCAAACTGCTACACGTTAGCTCTGCCATCATAAGCCTACAGGCCACACTGACTCCAGCTACTGCTGTCTAGTTGCTCCTACACAGCCAGTGGAACACGGCGCTGCTGTTCCGGCAAGGCGGGGGTCCC
>NW_010972591.1:830770-951459 GCF_000737465.1 Haliaeetus leucocephalus
GGGCGAGGTCGCTGGTGCGCTGGGCCGCCTCGGAGCTGGCGGCCGCGCCTGCCTTCATCCCTCCAAGACGCGCGCCCTGCGCGGAGGGGAGGTTTTCTCCCGTTGCCGTTTCAGGGGACGGGGAACTTCCGACTGATGAGTTTGGGGGTTCAGCTGCCTGAACGCGCAGCTGCTTTCCATCCTCGGTGCCTCCTCGCTGCTTCGTTAAATCGTCCTTGGAGATGGTGTTGGTTCCCTTTAGCGCTTGCCTTCCCGTGTGCTCAGACCGCAGGCTCCCTGCCGGGAGGACTGTCCCGTTCGGTGACGTGTTCACCAGCACCCAGATCCTCCTGTGCTAAGGCCTCCCTTAGTACAAAAGCATAAGTTGTTCCAAGCCAAGGTAACCATCCATTATGAATCACGTACAAAGTTTTCCAGAAGGCCCTAGGCTTTACTGTCCTGCAAAGATACTCAGACTTCCATGTTTTGTTTAAAAAAAATATATAGGTAGCAGGTCCTCCTGATTTAAAGTGGTTTTTTCTTCGTGATGATTTTTCTAGAGAACAATTCAAGTTTGCTAGCAACAATCCTTCAATCCTGGTGAATGCACGGCTTTTTTGTTTGCTTGCTTGCTTGCTTGCTTTTTTTTTGTGGGGGTTTTTTTTTGGTTGGTTGATTGGGTTTTTGTTGGTCCAGCATGTGGTTATGCTATAAGGTGAGCAAGGGAGATACAAAGACATAGAGGCAGAATGTGAATGCCCCTTGTCATTAAGTACATCAAAGTTAATCAGTGCATGTGTATGTTGTGTGTTCGTGAAGTCTTCAGTTTTGGTTTGCAATACTTGTTTTGTTTCAGCCCTGACAAATAGTTTGTGTTTCTTCGGTCCAGTGATTAGGAACTTCTTGACCGTAGGTTGCTTCTGGCCTGACAGGGCTGCATCAAATTCATAGCTCCATGTTGCCATCTTTCCTGCAGGACCCTTGAAATCTTTCTGTTATCATATGAGCAGAATTGTTTCTTTTTTCCTAGCCAGCACTTTGCGTTTCTACCCAAACTGTACAAATATGCATTTTGCATTTGCAGCTAGCACCATGCCGTACGATGGGTGCATGGCTGGTCACGTAATGGGCTGTTTGCATGCTGTTATTTCCCAGGGATTTCTCTGTCACTTGACCAGACTGTAGCTATTCTTTGTCAGGAATCTGATGTCTTTGCTCACGTACTAGAAGTACTTTTGGTCGTATAGTTGAGAAGGAATTTTCTTCTTGCAGATGTCTTCTCTTACCTTTATGGTGGTGTAAGTGGCTTGCTCTGACCAAAAGATTTTTTTTCACCTCTGCTCTTATTTCCACATATTCTGAGTGGACTGCCCATCTTCCCAGCTGGTGCACTCAGTGGATGTTATTTGCTGTGGAATCCTCTGCCAAGACAATAAATGTAGAGCAGTTACAGTTCCAATTTTGGAAAAACTGTAATGACTGTCTGCTGGGTTTTTTTTCAAAATGTACGCATTTCATGTTTTAGACTTCATATCAAAACAAAACTTAAACGTGCTCTGTCATGTTTTTGTAGATCATGCTTTTCAAAATGGTGATAGTTACAGGAAAAAAAGACCCTATCTAGAATACATACAAATCCTAGCTTATTACCATTTCTGTCCCTTACATACTCTGAGCAAGTAACAGTTCATTTTTCTGCATTAAAGAGTAATATCCTGGAGACCATCTAGCAATGTCAGAAAACAGAATATCTCAAACCTCAGCTCTAGTTAGAAATAATGCTTTTCAGTTAATATATCAGAAGGGTAAAGAGTCCCACAGTGGAGTTGATCTAACACTGGAAATCAACATAACATTGTTAAGACAATTCATTAACATTCATTTATATCAATAAGAAAGGAATTGTCTTTAATGAGCCAGTTCTTTCAAAAAGGAAAGAGTTAGAGAAGATAAGATGTCCTTACCGTTTGGAAGTTAGTAGCCATGAGTTTTAAAATAGATAGCTTTGCTGCTGTTTTACTGGAAAATTCAGGGGCTTGTATCAGACATGTTTGGGGGGCGGGGGGGGGTGGAAGTCTAAAAGAAAACTTACATAATAAAAGAATTGGATGCCAGTAGTTTCCAAGTTAGTATAATTCTTAAAGGTTATGTGCTTGGCTTATGGCGTAAAATCCAAAACCAAGATTAGGCACCTCACAAAGAGTGGCTGGGGAGATCAGACAGGTGATGCACAACGCCTGCACAAGGAGCAGTGAGACTGACCCACAGGGTAACCTGACATTTGTGTGTTTTAACTCTCAACCTTGTCTGGAGCTAAGGTCAAAGCTTGGCTGGCTGTGTCTTCCACATTCATGTAGAATTATATTTAGAAAATACTGTTAATGAAAATTTTATTTGGAAACCCAATTTTTTTTTGTTTTCCTGTGATTGTGCCCACTGTATCCTGCTGTGCTAACACTGAGAAATTTAGGGAGGGCCAGGGTGAATATAGATACCATATGAGTCTCTAAAATCCTATGGTTCCCTGTTATTGGGGAGTGACCAGAACCTTGTTCATCCCAGCTGGGGCTAAGTAAAGGACTTAGCCAGTGTATATCTTGAGGTTAAAACATCTGTGATTCAGCAAAAGTCTGATATCAAAGTACCTTAAGAGACAATTAAGTATCTGCTAGTACTTTCAAGAGTTTGACATATCTGACTGGCAAGTACTTTGGAAAGTCTGACCCATTTTTCCATAGTTAGCAAACTACTTGAATGTTCTCTTAAGTACATGCTTAAAATCAAATGTGAAATTCTACTGTTTTCAGTAAAAATACATGTGACCTTATAAACAGAGGTTCAGTGTCTTGGAAGTGGCAAGTCAGAAATACTATAATTCTTGTGGAACTTACATTGTATGTAAGAACTCTGTGTAGTTCTTTTTACCTGGAAAACCAACTCAAAGTGGATACCTCTGAATCTTTCACACACACTCCCCACCCTGAAAACAGGTAAGTGCAAATGTGTGTGTTTCTAAAGCCAGCGTGAAGATATGAGCACTTGGTCATTCCCCAGTAACCAGGAATCACAGCTTAATCTATATATTTATCAATCCAGAATAATTGCCTTACTAACAGTGAAGCTTCTAAAAGTGCTCTTAATTCATTCCGTGTGCAGGTAACTTTTCTGAAGAATTTACCTACTCAGTAACTTTTTAAAAGTGAAAAAAAAATCTTACACAATATAAACTTAGAATTTGATACATAGGTCAAGAAATTCAGTTGCCATAATAATAGAAAAGCACTAGTGCTCTAATTTGCATTTGAAAAGCACAGCACGTACCAAATAAATTGATTTACTGCCAGACAAGTAAATAGGATGCTGCTACCTTGAAAGCCCAACTATCTTTTTGTGGTAAACTTGTAATAGTAAAGGTTAGACACTTAATAGTACTTAATAGTAAAGGTCAGATAAAAGGTCTCAGAAAAATTTTATGTAAATCTAGCAGATACAGTGCTGGTTTATGGTATAAATCTGATGTTTTTTAAACTGCACCATATTTTTTTTTTTAGTACTGGTGATGTCAAGGGTCTACATTAAAACAGTAGGGGTTGTCGTTTTTTTTTTTAAATAATTCCCTTTTCTCAAAACCAATTTGTATTTTATTCTCAGAAGTGCAGGAAGTTTCACACATCTTAAACAGCAACATGCAGCTTCCAGTCTGCAGACTTCAGTCTGAGGTGTCAAAAGCGCTGGGTAACTGCATGGGAGCACTGTAGAGTAGTCCATGCTGATAACACACTCATGCTTTATGCAGTTGATTTCTTCTTGGGACTCGGTTTTGCATATTTGCTAGCTAGTAACCATCAGAAGTAAATGGATTCACAGTGAGGAGAATTATTTTAATGAGGAAAAGTAGTAAACCAGTTTCCTAAATGCAGCATTTTAAAAAATATTAGATGCCAGCATGCTTACATGTTGGGTATGAAAGAATTGCTTGATACAGAAGACTTCGCAGGTGAACCACTTATCTACAGTCAGTAGCACATAGGAGATGAAGAATGATGTCGAGACTATTGTGTGCATTATCCCCCAAATGGAGGGGTTTTGTGTAATGTGCTGATGTGTATGTTTTAACCAAGTTCAGGAGAATAACAGGAGAAAAAAAATACTTAGTAATTTAAGAATCCTGTATAGCTGAGGGGAGTTATTTAAGGATTAAGTCCATTAGTGAGTAGCAATCGGATTATAATCTGCAAGCCGTTTGCTTCAGGTGGACAAAAAGTCTAAAGTAGATTAATAGTGAACAAACCTAACAGCTTGAAACTGTAAGTACTGTATGGTGAATTGTTGGCCTACTTGGTTAAAGCTTTTTAAACCTATCTAAAGTGGTAGGTAACATGGTACAAAAGAAAGCTCAAAATAAATCCAAAGTTGGACCATTACCAAGCAGTCTGTGACCAAGAACCATTTTTGTTCTCAGTCTCTGCTTTCAGGTTGTTTTGGGGTTTTTGTAATATGGTCTATGATATATTCATCACTGCATTAATAGTTTCCTGTTTTTCCCACTCAAACTCTCCACTTTCTGTAGAGAGTTGTGCACAATCTGTCAGGTGTATTATGGGGTTTAGCTTTCTCTTCAGCATCAGGCGCAGGACCAGCAATTGCTGAGGGTAGAGGACTGGATTCAACTTTCAACCTGCCATCACATCTGACATGAGGTGTTTTGCAGTGTGAGGATAGAGGAGGTGCTACTGTGGGCATGTAGTGACTTATTATTCCTAAATCTGTTTCCCATTAAAACATCTCTAATGCATGACATGTGGGTGAACTAGTAGTTATTTTCTGACACTCAGCAGAATTGCTCCGGTTCATTTTTTGTGATTAAGATAAGTCAGAATAGCCTCTAAACTTCAACTTTTCATATTAATCTACTTTTTTTTTTTTTATGGAAATGGTGTCTCATTTAAAATGTGTCTCAGAAATTTCAGTCACCTAAACATTTCATGTTTTTGAAGTAATGATATAACAATTTTAGCTGCTTTTGGAAATAATTTAGCATTCAAACTGAAATGTGTATGTCAAATTTCAGCTTTAAGCAAAACCCCGCTGGCAAAACTCTAAGAGTTGAAGGAAAATAGCTGTATTTTAGTAATGGAAATATCAACTCAACCTTAACGGTTCATGACATGGATATATTAATGGATTTATAATTCATACGAGATTAGAGACGGTATCTATAGCTAGGTACTTCATATTCAGAGTTTAACAAAATGGTTTTCTTCTATTGAATGAACAATCAGTTCAAAATATGCATTCCTTAAATGATGACTTAGGAGTCAAGTTCGTTAAATGAGAATATACACTGTATACCTTGGAGATTTATGTTGTTTGCTCTTTTTCTCTTAGGAAGCCTGACAAATAGGAAAATACTACAAAGTGAAGAGAAAATTCACTTCATGAGAACAGAGCTCTGCTTTCATTGGCTTTTAAATTTTATTTGTATTAATAACTGATTAGTGTCAGATCATCTCTGTAGTCTACTGTGGTAAAATTATTAGGTTAAAGCTGGAAAAAATGAAACAATTAAAAAGAAAAAGAAAAAGCAATTTTAGTGTTCAGGAAACTCAAACTCTCCTTAAAGAAATCAGAAAAAGGAGAGAAGTACTCTTTTCAAAGCAACTTAATACAACAATTAATGAGATGAAACGGAAAGCTTGGGAGGAAATAGCAGAGTGTGTAAATGCTGTAGGTGAAGGAGAGCAAAGAACAGGGACAGAAGTGAAAAGGCGATACCTTGACTGGAGAGCACTCATGAAGAGAAAACGTCTGAATGCAAACATCAAAGTAGTAGGTGCTGGGTTTCACCTTCCTTCATCCAATTTAGATGACTCTCTCAATGAAGACATGGATGAGAAAATGGGATTTGCAATTGAATCTAGTTTTGAATGGCAAAATATCACTGACTTCAGAGAAGCCGGTGGATCTTTAACAGAAATCAAAGTAGAAGAGGAAGAGGAGGATCCGCAGAATTTTGAAGTGAGTGACTGACATACATTAGCTATATGCAATATGGCCTTCATTTCATTTCAGCATAAGGCTTTTTGCTGTGTTTCTTCATAGCATCTGTTTCTGTTTTTTCTGCATGTGTGTATTAAAGAAACTGTAGAAACAAGTATGTTTCAGAGAGATGGTATTCAAATCTAGCAACTTGCAATTATGTGGAAGGTCTTGGATGTTGATTATTAAAGTGATATCCCTCAACTTTGAATATGTATTTGCACATATATTTTCCACTTGCATGTGCCATAGATAAAAATTAGTTCAGTCAGTAGAATAGAAAATACACTGTTAAAGGAAACTGATTATTTTAATACTTAGGCTGTCTGGATGGATGAACGGAGAAGAGACATGCACCTCTTTAACAAATGAAAGTATATGGTACCTACAGGTACAGAAAGAAATAGAATACAGAAAGAAATAGAATACTGTTTGCATTTCTTAAAATGAACCCACAGGAGGTGAACATGTTACTTCAATAAGTCAGTCATCCATTCCTCTGTCAGAATTTTAGTGTGAATTGACAAGCAACTGTGGATCCTGTAGATGGGTTGTTACTCCTAGTAGTACCGTGACTGTCCTGGGGTAGGCAGCCAGCTGGAGTGAAGTTAATGTTTGGATAGTTTTGTTGTGCCTGTACAAATATATAGTTCTCATTTAAAAAAAGGGGTACTTAAAACAGGTTTGGTTTGGGTTTTTTGGGGGGGGGAAGGGGGATGAAGTAACTCCTGTCTTAGCTCAGTTGAGATGTGTGCTGGCAAAAAATCAGCATAAGCTGTTAAATGGTAGCGAGACTACTGTCTGACAACTGCCAAAGAACAGCGTCTGCTTCAATGCTAGAGGACCGTCAGTGGCTCTCATTGTCTTAAGATTTTCAGAACCGATATCTTCCTCAGTTTGCCTTTCTTTTGTAGCATACTTTGTGGGAGACAATTATACCTTGTGTACTATGAATTGGTAGCACATAAGGGCTATAATTCTGCACAAGTTGTGACAGTCCACCAAGAGCAATGGTCCTAACCACCTAGTCATCTGTGTCGTAAATAGCTTTACAGCAAATGTGGTAATACAAAATGGTTAAACAAGTCCTCTTTATTGACCCACTTAATACAGTTTGAAGGGTTAGGAGCATGTCAGTGTTAAATGTTTTTTAGAAATGGAATCCTCAAGTTAGTGAAGGCTAGGTTAGCTTACATACCACATAGCCTATGGATCCAGCTGCTCTGATAAATAATTAGTCACAACAAATTCCTAGTGGCTTACATAAATGTCACTCAGCTATATGAAAAGTGAGAATGATACATGCTTTTTTAGATCCAGTTTTCTATCAGTGGTTCTGAATGCTCTATAATACCTATCGTGCAGTATTTTCTGTATGTTCTTCCATGTCCACTGACAAGCTGATTTTTGCATTTTTCATTCCCAGGTATTAACTTGCAGATAAAGCGTGTTTCTCTACCTGCGTGATGGTAGAAAACAGTCTTTTGATCTAATATGGGTATTTCACAGCATGTGAGTTAAACAGTTCTGAGTAGCTTTTAAGATAAAAAAACCCAGTATGTTCTTTTCAGTCAAGTTGTGTGTAACAAATTTGCTCTGGCATAGGCTGGTATGTAATTCTTGTCTATTGCATTCCTCTCTGCAGTTTCCTATTGAGGAAGAAGAAGAAATTTTGTCATCAGTTTTGCCAGATTCGAAAAAAGAAAATGACCTACCAGACTTCCCCCACATTGAAGAGTTTGGAAATCTAAGCTCTGCTCAAGCTAGGCTAGCCTATGAAGATTCTCACTTGCTTATAAATCTGGAGAAGCAGAAGGTGGAGCTGGAGAAGCAGCGACTAGACATTGAAGCTGAAAGGTTGCAAGTGGAGAAAGAGCGCCTGCAAATTGAAAAAGAACGGTTGCGGCATGTTGACTTGGAGCGTGAGAGACTTCAGATTGAGAAGGAGCGACTTCAGATTGAATGGGAGAAACTCAGGCTAGAGACTCTGCATGCTGAAAAACCTGCCCTGGAAAATGACCTCACCCAAACAGAAAAACCCATCATGCAGCCTCTAGATCTGGAAACTGAGAAGTTAAAACTTGAAAAAGAACGTTTGCAGTTAGAGAAAGAGAGGCTGCAGTTCCTAAAGTTTGAGTCAGAGAAGCTGCAGATTGAGAAGGAACGCTTGCAAGTGGAGAAGGAGCGCCTTCGAATTCAGAGAGAGGGTCACTTGCAGTGAACTTCTTGACTGAAGTGTCAACGTTAGTGTTTTGATGTTTGTAAAATAGAGGTAGTTCTTTTCTTAATACTGAAACTGTCCTAGAGGCTTAACATTATTCTGTTCAGAGTTGAATGTTGATGTTAAACTGAAAAAGGAAAAAAAAAAAAAAAAGGTGCTCAATATGTCAGTGTGCCTACATAAATGAGCTTATGTGTGAAATTGCTTTTCAGTGTATCAGAACTAAGTGTTATGTTCCCTTGTCTTCAGTATTGTGTTGTATTAGTTCGGTGTCCTCCTCTCATAGACACATTAAGAAGAATCAAGGCTGAACCTTGTACATTTTTCACTGTACGAACAGTAAGGAATGATCAGAATAAAGCAACATATGTTGTGAGGGCATGGCGCTGATGATAGCCCACGCAGTAAATAAGTATAAGTTAGACAGAAGACAGTAACACAGAGTCATGATGTGATTAATTCATTAAACTTAATTTCCCTTTTTTTGTTTTTTTTTCCAACCCCACAATTGGAAAAAGAGTTAAAGAATAATCTAAAAGTTAAAGTACAAGTTAAATTCACTGCAGTTGTGTTTACTATTTTTCTATGGCTTGAACTGAATGGGAGTGCAGAAAACAGTATTCTCCTTTTGCATGAAGTATTTATACTAGATAGATAAAGCTACACGTCAACCATACCTACTATAAGCTGGACTGTTGGTTGCACCAGGTCATTAATAATACTATATGGAATATAGAACCTGTCTTAGTATAGCACAGGGACTTACTGATTGATCAGGCATGTTGTCTGAGTCGTCTGTGATCACCCCCTGAAGTAAATTGCTAGACCTGATATGTTCCTTGAAAGAGAGTAGCTGGTGATGGGAGTCTCAGGAGTGGAGACACAGAGGCTGAGCAGAGACTAAGGAGCACTGAGCTTGAACACTAACACTCTTGATGTTAGTTCTGTCTGGCCAGCACTGAGGTCATGTCCGTGAGGCAGCCAGAAGAGACTTGTATAGCTGACACCATATAGTATGTTTTAATTAGACAAACAGAAATGGTCACTCCTGAAGGCTGTCAGTATTTTTCATAAGCAATGTATTCATTTAAAATAATAAAAAACCCAAGCTTTCTGTTATTTCATGTATTTTTAAATCCCAACTGAGCCAGACTTAATATTTCTCATCTTTTTGCAAGTAACTATCTTTTCCTGACTCTGTTTGAAACTTAAGACTATGAGAATACTAAATCTGAATACATGTTGAGTAACTTACATGGATTCTTGTGCAAGTAGATATATTTATACCACTACAGGATTACTTTTATTCTGCAAAGAAAATGTTATTTTTTTATTACTGAAACAAGTGTGCTTCTACAGTGGAAATAAATTTGACTACTACAATCCAAAATTGCTCTTGAGACTGTGTTTCTTCACAGAGAAACAGGGCTACCTATGAAGAGAAACCTGGGTACTCAAAACTGGCACACCCCAAAGTTGCTGCTGCATGTGTTCCCTGTGTAGTAAATCAGAGAGAGGAAGCACCTCAGAGTAGGACTTCAACCAACCATCACTTACTTGAGAAAGGAAAAAGGAAGGAGACACAAACCAGCTGGAGAGAAATGCTCCAGGGGGAAGTGCATCTGAGATTCTTCCTGAATGTGGTGGGTTGACCTTGGCCAGATGCCAGGTGCCCACCAAAGCTGGTCTATTGCTCCCCTCCTCAGCTGGACAGCGGGGAGAAAATAGAACAAAAGGCTTGTGGGTTGAGATAAGGGCAGGGAGAGATCACTCACCAATTAGTGTCATGGGCAAAACAGACTCCACTTGGGGAAATTAGCTTAATTTATTACCAGTCAAATCAGTAGGGTAATGAGAAATAAAACCAAATCTTAAAACACCTTCCCCGCACCCCTCCCTTCTGCCTGGGCTTTACTTTACTCCTGATTTTCTCTACCTCCTCCCCCGAGCAGCGCAGGGGGATGGCGAATGGGGCTTGGGGTCAGTTCATCACATGTCTCTGCTGCTCCTTCCTCTTCAGGGGGAGGACTTCTTACTCTTCCCCTGCTCCAGCATGGGGTCCCTCCCATGGGAGACAGTCCTCCATGAACTTCTCCAATGTGAATCTTTCCCATGGGCTGCAGTTCTTCACGAACTGCTCCAGCGTGGGTCCCTTCCACGGGCTGCAGTCCTTCAGGCACAGACTGCTCCAGCGTGGGTCCCCACGAGGTCACAAGTCCTGCCAGCAAACCTGCTCCAGCGTGGGCTCCTCTCTCCACAGGGCCACAGGTCACAGCCTCCTTAGGGCATCCACCTGCTCCGGCGTGGGCTTCTCCATGGGCTGCAGAGGGACAGCCTGCCTCACCGTGGTCTTCCGCGCAGGCTACAGGGGAATCTCTGCTCCAGCGCCTGGAGCACGTCCTCCCCCTCCTTCTGCACTGACTTGGGGGTCTGCAGGGTTGTGGCTCTCACATATTCTCACTACTCTCTCCAGCTGCAGTTGCACTGTTCCCCCCCCCTTCTTAAATCTGTTACCCTAGAGGCACTACCACCACCACTGATGGGCTCAGCCTTGGGCAGCGGCGGGTCCATCTTGGAGCCAGCTGGCATTGGCTTTATTGGACATGGGGGAAGCTTCTAGCAGCTTCTCACAGAAGCCCCCCCTGTAGCCCCCCCGGCTACCCAAACGTTGCCATGCAAACCCAATACACTGAAATAAAGTGACAAATTTTCAGCTCTCTGTGATTTGGAGAAAGTACTTATCTTTCCCTTTTAAAACAGGAAAGAGGCAGAATTTGGGAAGTTTGTCAGGATTGCCTAGTGCATAGAGCATTTACCCAGATAGTAGGATGACTTGGATTTCATGATCACTGTATCCTGAGGTGAGCAACTTTCTAGATAACTATTCTGACTGCCAAACGAGGTGAGTAGGAGCAAGGGGCAACATAGCCTGCTGTGCGAGAGGTAGTGACCAGAAGGACCAAGCCAGGACAGAGAACCTTCCTGGGGTCTGGTCTGTAAGAAGTGCTTGGCCAGGAAGGAGCAGGTGTGGAGTCTGGCTCCTATTTCAACAGGTAGTTATGCTGCTGCTCAAAACCAGCACATCTGTCTTAATATTTTACTTCAGTTGAATGACTTGACCATTAGGATAATGGTTTGTATTTTACATTGGACATCTTGGGAATTATGCCCCAAGAGCATTAAAGGTTTTGGGGAAAAATAAATAAATCAGTCTGAACCATTTCTGCATTCTGAATTGTTTCAGAAATTTGAACACTTCTCCAAATGTGAATAGAGCGGTATGTAAGCAATTATTTCTTCTAACAACTATTCAGCCTTCCAGGCAAATGATGCGTCCTTCGGTTATACAAAACCTTTTGGAAAATAATGAATGATGAAATTAAATATTACCATAAATCACTGAAAATACAGTTTCAACATAAAATGTAGAGAAAATTACTGAGTTTAATACATCAATTTTATAGCTTGCTTTTTTCATACCAAAATTGCAGTCATTTTGTGTTAATTTGAATATAAATGTCATATCTTTAAATACTAATCTGCAATCTCTTAAACTTTTAATAGCTTGATTTACCTGGGATCCTGACAGCAAAGCCTAGGGGCAAGATTTTGACCATGTAAATGTCACCAGTTAGGACATATGCATGAACTCAGTTCCTCTGTTGGAGAGGCAGAGATTTTTGGACTCCTGCTTAAAAGAAGGGCCTGTGATTTTAAGTAACGAGCAATATTTCCAGGCTAGGAAGAGTTTTAAGACAAGGGGGAAACCACACACATACGGAGGAAGAGGCAAGTATTTGGAGAAAAAAAAGGAGAGGGGTGAAGATCAAACCTTTAGTAAGAGGGAAGGTGGGTGGAGCTGGTAATAGATAAAACAGAGTACTGGAAATATCCCCAGTGGTCATTGTGAACTGCTTTGCCATGGTTATGTCAGATCTCATGGCTCTGTGGACCCCCATGGGAATGTATGAATGGGAAAGGGAAGGGGCAAAGCGCAGCCTAAGGTGCAGGAGGCAACATCACAGCCACTGCGAAAGGCGGCAGGGTCACGCACTCCGTGCATGCTATGTGGGTTCCTGTGCTGCAACAGGAACACGCACTGGGACCTTAATAAATGCCATTATGTCCACTACTCCATGAAGGGGTTTCTAGCCACTAATTTTAGGGCCAGAAGGCCAAATAACAGTAAAATGAAGGCTACTTCAGAGAGTTTCTTGCTGTCTGTAGTGATGGGTCCCTGGCTAAGACATTAATGAAGAGGAGGAGACTGCATCCAGCTGTTTTCACAATGCAGTTTGGAGACAGACTGGCTGATGTGTTTGGAGACAGGCTGGCTGATCATTTCCTTGATGTGTTATTTCTGGGCCATTTTGAGCAACTTCCACTGTGCATAAAGAGATGCTGCAAGCAATGTATACACAAGGTATAAAATATTTATTAAGACAAACAAGAGATGGTTAGGATTTAATAAGCTCTCAGACTAAGCATTAGTATGCTCAACACCTCTGTGAGAGACTGAAAGAGTTAATGTCTCAAACATTGTGGTGGGGCAAGTTCTGCTTAAAGACAAACCCTGCACAGCAAGGAACCCAGGTGAAAAGCCCCTCAGCTCAGACACCAGCAACAGGAGGGGGAGGGCGTGCTGGAGGGAGCGCAGCTCCCTGTTCTGATAAGCTGTTCTGATACAAAGATCAAACAATGGCCATGTCTGCAGGGAAGGAGAAGTTACTCCCCAAAGGACCCCCAAGCCCAAGGGCTCACAAACTGCTCATTAACCTGACGAGTTTGGGTGCCTGCCCGAAGGAGGGGCAAGGATGATAAAAGGACACAAACTGAAGCCCTGGGTGCGCAAGCCCACCGGGACTGGACCCCTTGGCTGACTGGACCCCTCGGCTGACGGGACCCCTCGGCTGACTGAACCGATGCTGGACCCAGGACGGTGAAATCTTTCTCTCTTCCTTTTTCTCTTTCTGTCTTCTTCTCTCTTTCCTTTTCCTTTTCACAATCCCTACACCTCATCTGTTTCAAGATATAAACCATTGACCAAGTCTGAGACTAAGAGTAGATCCAGCCGCCCCTAGACCCTTCTCTGAGGAGGAGTCTGGAAAGCAAGGGGGTCTGCTCTGAACCTCGTGACTCAACGGGAGGGATCTCCTTATTCCCTCAATTGATGTATATGGTTACCCTGGGTTACATGGTTTACAGAAGTAGTCTTGTGCCAGTTCCTGTTGTGAGAAACCCTGCCACCTACTACCACGCCTCCCCAGTTCAGTTTGCTTCTGTCATGAATAAAATCTTTAACTGATCGTTTGGTGTCATTTCACCTTAATTTAGCCCGAGGGAATTTTGAATTAAACACAACTCCCTGGTCTGTCCAGTCTGGGTCGTGACAACCTCGAGGTGTCTTTACTAGCCAGACAGGAATCAGCCAGGAGAGGAAGGGTTTATCATCTTCCAGGGCTCCCTGGCATAGCTGTGCAGGTGGTGCTGAGTTGCCATCTTCTGAGAGTTTTTTTTCTTTTTTTGCTTTGGTATTCCTTACTCTTTCCATGTTAGTACAATATTTTCCCCTTAAATCCTTGAAGTGCTACTGACACCTATCTCAACAATCCCACCTCCATCTGTAGTTTTACCTTATCTTGCTTGACTCTTCTCTACAAATTTTCTGAGCTTTTTCTCACAACTGTATCGTTTTCCCCTCAGCGTGAGCCAAGGTCAGGCAGCTGGGCTGTGCTGGGCCCTGGATTAGAGATGTGGTGGGGAGGCTACATGTTTACCTGCAGAGTTGATTGGACCCACCCAATCTCCCTGATAACTGTCCAGGAGGTCTTACATAGCAGTGGTGCTACTCAGACCAACCTGCAATGAGTGAAGCAGTTCTCCAGCACCCACCTGTGGAGTGAGGAGCTGTGTGACTGGGTGATGGTGTCCTGGATGTTGCTCCTGTTTCTGTCTCCAGGATAACAGCAAGACTGGGCAAAAAGAGGCAAAGCCAGTATCAATATCCTCGAGCTGTTTCAGGTGTTGGAAAAAGCTTCTCAGTCACTGGCAGCTCTGTGAAATAGCATGAAGGGGCCAAGAGGGAGAGAAAAGTAAATCTTGGGTTCCTGAGAACTTTCCAAAGTAGAGCATGGGGCTCTCAGTTACATCAGGCAATTCACCAGTTGCCTGGTGGTAAAAGGTGCCCAAAACACTGGTGCTATGCCAGGTGTTTGGATAATCCAGTCCTGGTTGTTGTGTGTGTGTGTATCATCTTGAAATGGGCAATAATCTGTTAGGTGACTTTTCAAAATGTAGCTGAACTAACTATGTTCATATTTTGTTTCCCCTCCCCAAAACAAGTTTCTAAAATCCCTCTCGCAAGTGGGAGCAGAAACTGATAACTCATATTTCTTCACCTTTTCATAGAACTTCTGATGCAGTTGCCACAAAAGAGCATCAGTACATCACCTGCCTCTCTGGCTCAGCCACCCCCAGAAGCTCCCCTCAGAAAGGCACAGAGTGCTCCAAGGAGATGGAGTCAGATCCAGGGTTGATATTTTACAAACACAAAAATACCCTCAAAAATCCTACTCCATGTCAATCAGGACCCTTGACAGAAGTGACAGGTGGGAGAAGAGGGAGCAGGAAAGACTGATTTTTCTCTATTGTTGCTGAAATCAGTTAGTGAATTTAAGCCAGAGGGTGTCAGAAAATGCCACCAAATGCAATGGTGTTCTCTTTTTTTCTTTTTTCTTTTTTCTTTTTTCTTTTTTCTTTTCCCTTTTCCCTTTTTCTTCTTTTTTTCTTTTTTTTAAAGCTGAATGTAATAACTTTGCAATCTGATGAATGGCAAAAGCTAGACTTAATACAGAAGATTGCTTAAGGCCCAGTGCAGGTTCCCATCTCACAGGCTGTCATTTCTCCCTTGTTGAGTTAGGACACTGCTGCCCTGTCTTCTTACAAGAATTAGTAACCCCAAGCATGCACCCTGTTCCTCTCATGCTCAAAGTGCTTTGAAACATGACCCAGCTCAGCTCAAGTTCCCAGCATCCCATTCAGGAGTAGAAGTGCTGGGCCTGGCGATTTGGCCCCTTACCTCATTGCTCAGAGGTCAGGGAAAGTCTGTTTTTCCCTGTTCCACTCTCCTCCAGGCTGTCACCCTGCCTCCTTGCATGTTCCCAATCTCTGCTTCACCTTGTGTCTTGCACTGCTCTGCCTTCATCTAGCTCAGAAATTTTTGAGGTGCTTGTAATTTTGATGTCCATACATCCACATAGTGCTGATTTGCTCTCTGTTCAATTTTGATATCTATCCATTCACATGACACTGTCTTGGCTCTCTATTAAAATGGAGCATGAGAAGGCAACAGTCCCTGGTCACTGCCTGACCCCCACTGACTTTCCAGAGAGACCTGGTAGTGATATATTCTCCCTTTTTACCTTCTGTGGAGAAGTAAAGAAAAGTCGCTCTCTTTTCCCACCCAATTTGAGCAAGAATGACAGGTATTAAAGCATCAGCAAAAAGGAATGGGTGAAAGCACTGGGGTTACCTAGTCAAGAAAAGAGGGACTGAGGGGAGACATAACAGCCTTCAAATACATGAAAACCTGCAGGAAATAATCTGCTCTTTGTGCCTGCTGCCAATGAGACATGGAAGAATAAGCCTAAATTGCAGCCGTGGCTGCCTGGACTAGCCATGAGGAAGAAGACTAGTCAACATGAAGGACTGGTCTAGATGCCTGGGGAAGCTGTATGGTCTCCATCATTCACCAAATTTAAAAATATGTTTGGCAAACATGAAGTGTGATACAGATACTGTCCTCCACCGATATCTTCCACCATGCCATGAACAGGAGCAACAAGAGTATTCGCTTCTTTTCCTGCTTATCTTTCCTATTTCTCCATGCCATCAGGTTGCAGGCTGGCTTCCCTTAAAGTTTTTTCTTTTGAAAAGACAGTAGCTATGCAGTGTGGACATGAGATGCTACCTTTGCTTTTCTGACCCACATTTATTTCCTAGGCTCAGCCAGCTCCAGCACGTTAGTGGAGCGCATCCCTGTGGATGGGGAGGGCTGTTCCCAGGAGGCCATGGAGGAGGTGGCATGGCCGTTCGGCTCAGGGCTCAGGCAGTTTGCACCAGGAGCCCTGCTCCTGCTCAGCATCACGTGTGTGGCACATGGAGTCCTGCCAGGATGGCAGTTTGGCTGCGTCCCAGGCAGCTTCTCACCTCTGAAAACATGCAGTAGCTCTTTCACAGCTCGGTGTTTCTCTACCAGATTTGTACCATCTCCTGTGTTTGTACACCCCATGAACTTCCAGACTAGAAAACCTGCATCTCCACGGTCACAAGCAGTCACACAGCCCAGAACAGGCGAAAAGATGATCAGTCCCGGAATCAGTTGTCAATAACACAGCGTGCTGTAAATTTTTTGCCTATGGTGTTCAAATAGCATCTCATGCTACAAGCTGTGGTCTGGCACTCTACTTTTCACTCATCTTTTCCATCACTTGTGTTAGTGCACGGTCTACACATTGGGCTTTTTTTGACAATATTCCTTCCCAGAGGCAAGCAGACCCTCCAGCTGCATGACTATACCAAGGGGGGGGGGTGTCCAGTGTGTGCTACTGCCATGGCGCTCTCATCTGTCGAACGGGGAGCTGCACAAGCTTCTGCCCCAGCTGTGACCACTCACCTGCAGAGCTCTTGCTGGCAGCAGTTGGCAGAAGGGTCTTGGTGCGCACCATGCTCTGACACGGCAAAGGCTGGAGCTGCTTACTTTAGATGTGTATTTGTCTTCATGAATCTGTTATTTGGCATTAGGCTGTCGGTTTGTGAAGAGCTACGTTATCCAGTAACCACATTATCCAGAAACCAGAGCAAGAACCAGTGGCCTTTGAGGAGTCCAAAGTGCTGAGGAGACAAGTAGCTATGTATAAGGCAAATAAACCTGATTTAAAAGCTAGCAGAGTGAAAGCAGCAGCAGCTATGGCATCCGACAAACCTGGGTTTCACTGGAAGTCTAAATCCCTGCATCACTCAGGCGCTATTGAAGCTTGCAGCTACCATTAAGATAAAACATAAGTGAGCCAGATTCCTCCATATGTTAGCAGGTTTGTTTTGCATCAGTGACTTAGAATGTTTGTAGCTGGTATTAGGACTACAGAAAGATTTTAATCCAGGCTTAAACAAAAAAAAAAAAAAAAAAAAAAAAGAGAAAAAACAGCATTTTAAAATAAATGCTGAACTTTTCTTGTTTCCAGATAATCACCTTATTTGAAGATGCGTGCTCCAGGTAAATAAGAGGAGGAGGGCAGGGAAGAAGGCCTTCAGTACTGACTTGGGGCAATTCATAGTACTTCATAATTTCCTCTCATTCTTTTTTTGGCTAATTTATACCAAAACAATGACTTTTTCAAACCACTAGTTATGCCACCAGTGCTTTGGTGTCCCTGGTGTCACCAGTGTCACCGGGCAATCTCGCAGCAATGCTGTGATCTAGCCATTTGTCACTCACGCAGCTTGAAATGAGACTCGCAGAGGGAGCACTGGATGACGTGACTGTGGCAGCTCTCACCCCCAACTCATCATTTTTCCTTCCTGGTCTCTTAAGGAAAATCTCCCAATGCTATGTCACAGTTACTATGCTAATGAATGCAACAGTTCTCAGCCATCAGAAAATATATTAGAAAAAAAATAGGTCCACTGACCTGAGACCAGAAGCAGCCCTTTTCATGTACCACACATAATCCTTTTAAACTTGACCTACTTTAGAGGACACTTCCATCCTCTCCTTTTACAGTTTATTAAGAATACCATTATTATTTTCTGTTACAGTTTTACTGTTTTTAATTTCCTACTTCAGACTATCAGTAGTTTTATTCTACACATTAGCAGACCATGGAATACCTTGCCTTGTTACTTCCATATTTTCTAATTGCAACACTCCATCATTAGTCAACTGGTTCATAATGTGGAAAGCAAAGTTGCTATTTCATTTCATGCTGTATAATACAATGCTTCTGGTTCAGTAATTACATTGTGCCAGACTTGTGATCAATCCTGAGATAGCTCACTCTTGATGGATAGCCCCATCACAGAGTGTATAAGAGTTAAAGGAAGAAGCAAATTTTTAATTTTACTCCTCTCTCAATTTAGCTACTTGAACATTGCTTTTCAGACCAATATTTATCTCACTGAGATAAGAAGAGATTACAGAAATGAGAGCTTAAAAGAGAGAACTGAAGTTTGAAAAGAATTTTCTAAAGTTTTGGTTTGCAAAACAGGAAAAATATAAATTAGACATTCTTCCACGGAAAGCTACTGTATATTACTCTGTTAATGGAGTGCAAATCTTTTAGTCACCTGTTTAATGTACTGGAGAAAACCATTACCTGCTTCTTGTAACTATTCCAAGGATTACGTGAAATGAGCTGATGATCTTACTTACTACTACTGCTCAGTACTAGGCCTGTGAAAAAAATTATTTCCAAAGGTTTTCTGCTTAGTCATAGCAGTGTTCGTGAGTCAAACAATTTTCTGAAGTGGCAGCCAACTTTCAAACAGTCGTAGGATATAGGAAGTGCCTTTTCCTAACAGGGGAAATACGGGTGCCAAGAGTGCAACATGGGTTGCAAGGACAGCCAGAATAGCCATGCCAAGCGAGTAAGACTGGAGAGGGCTATAACCTTTATGGACAAATGACATCCTAGTACCCCGAGGTTACAGCAGGGGAAAGTTTGATCCTGGTGGGTCATGTTTATGCTTTTCTGAGAAGCACCTGCTGGGAGCCAGATGAATTCTGGCCAGATGGACTATTGCTTTGGTTCAATAAAGCAATGTTTATATTCTTGCATATCTTTATATAATTGCATGATATGAGGGCAAAACCTATAGGTGAAATATTCCTATTTCTGTAACAAAATTCTCTTGTCTTCATTGCTCTTTGACTTTTGCACAGGGCTACACCTCCGACTTTTCCATCTTACTTCCTATCTGCCATCGTTTTAGTATATAATCCTTCCCCCAAGGACTAGCAGTGAGATCCCACCAGTCAGAAATAACAGGGTTAAATGCTTCAGAAATCCTGATCTCAGGTACCCTGAAGGGGGTTTGGTCATCCCACCAAAGCAAGGTGAGGCGGCTGTGTCTGCAAAACGTGTCAAGGTCATTCTGTATCCAAAACACTGGAAAGGGTCTGAGGTTCAGCGTTCAGTCATAGAGCTGGGTAGAAGTTCAAGGGAGAGAGGGCAACAGGAGGACTGGACTAGTAAGGCAGGTAGTACACACTCTGCTGTGACAATGGATATAAAAGACCTGAAAGTAGTTAACTATGATAATTAAACAGTAGAGAGAGATGGAAATGGGAAAACTGGGCAGCAGATGAGAGCATCCTGGGTGGACAGAGGCTGGCTGCCTGGCCCCACCGCCTCTTTCTCTTCCTCAAGAAGAAACAATACAGCATCGTTTTGGACTTTCCACTAAAGCAGCTCCTCCCAGCATCCCCTAAATGATGGATGAGCAAAACCAACATGCGAGGCCAGCTGTAACAATCGAAGAACAACAACACAAAAGCAACAGATCAGGAATTGGAGAACAGAGATGAAGTCAGTAAGTGAATACCAGGGACACAGGTGAAGGGTGAGAACGACAGCAGCTACAGCATTATTTATAGCATCTTACCTCCCTTCTTGGCTTTCCAGGATCAAAATGCTTTTCTATCAATTCAGGTATTCAATTGACTTTTAAATGGACACATCAGTACTATTTTATACACATTATTAACACAGAGGTCTTTTAGTTGAAAGACTCCAGGTTGTTTACAGGCACAGCAAACTGCTCCATCCAAGAGGATCAGGAGATGTGCTTTGAAGACAGATCAATTGATCAGTCACTTCATTTCTGGTATGTATCTTTTTGAACTGTTGCAGCAAAATAGCAATTAAGAAAGTAAAAACACAGCAGAAAAAGTGGGGAAATTGAATATACAAAGGTGAAGAGCTTTTGTTATTTTTCCAGGCCTGTGTTCAGATATGCTGAATGAGAACAATATTTTAGCCCACTGGCACCTTGAGCACTTGCAGAGCTGAGGGCCATTTGGTGATCCCTCCCTGGGGAATATGCTGCAGGATTTCTGGAGAGGACCTGAGAGCCCAGGAGGTGAAGGCAGGATGGTGGCTGGTGGCAGCAGAGAGACCTGGGGAGGATGAGGGTCCTTAACCCTGGGATCCCAGGGGCCAGTCTGTGTCTGAGTCTGAGCAGCTGGGGGAGGAGGAGAGAGGATCAGCCTCCCCCTGAGCTGTGACCGTCCACTTCCAACTGCCCAAATCTTTAAAGAAATGCACAACAGACAGAAGGGGAAAAAAAAACTCAGAGATAAGAGGTATTATTCTTTCATACTGGTTTCAGCAGAGAAAAAAATCTCATAGCTAAGGGCAGGAGACAAAAACGGACCAATCTAATGAGAACATTAAAAAAAAAAAATCTATGTTTTTGTTGTTTGATTTTATGGGTGTTTCTGCTGCTTTTCAAGACCTGCACAGGGAGTGGGCAGGAGTACACCTGCTTTTAGACGTGTGCAGGTCTCCCTGCAGATATCTCTCAGAGCACTGGCACACCATCCACTCTAGGGCTGGTGGCTGGTGGGCTAATGGCTCTCTAAATCATTCAGAGCAGACTATAGCTAAAAGAACTAGCACTGTTTCTTTTACAAGTGGGGGCTGGAGAGATCTTTTGGCTCAGATATAGAGCAGAGAGATTGTGGGCTAATCCAGAATGGTATCTCGGAAAGCTCTTACTCTTAATGGACAATCTAAGGTTTATCACCAACTTCTGAGCTGTCTCAGACTGAAAATAACAGCATTTCTGTCCAGACAAATATGCATTGTCACATACCTTTCTAAGAATTGATTTGTATTTGACCTTATATATAAGATCTAAATAATCTAAATTTTTAGCCATAGAACATCTTGATAACAAAATACTTTCTGGAAGCAGTTCTTTCAGAGGCAGAAATGAACACAAATACTTGCCCTACTTCATTTTTATCACAAAAGGACCCTTCGTGTGAATCAAAGTGCACATGCCGGCTCCTCCTCCTTCCTGGAGCCCACCAGCTTCCTTTCCTTCAAATTGTTTTCCTATCTGCAGTATTTATAATAATTGCAATGTTTCTGCAAGAAGGAGACAAGGCTGTTTATTTAGGAGGCTGTACTCAGAAGCTTGTCAGTTTAGCTGGACTGTTTGCTAGAAAAGAAAATTTAGTCCATTAGAAGATGCCAGCTTTTATTCAGGATGAGCAAACCCATTCAGAAAATAAGTCCCTCATGCCCTCTTCACACTGTCCCTTTTGGTATATGAGCATTTTTAAGTCTGAGTAGTTCATCTGTTTATTCTTTTTGTAGAAAAGAGTTATTTCCTGTAGAACAGAAGTCTTTGTGGGAAAGAAATTGAGCTCTGTGAGCTTCAGTTCACAGCTTTTCATCCAAGGGTTCAGAAGGAGGTTAGGGGAAACACAAAAACTGTGCAAGTGGAGCAGACTTTGAAAAGCCTTCTCCCAACCCCCTTCTGCCACTGCCAAAGTGAAGGGAGCAAACTCCAGACAGATTTGATCTGCCACCATCCCTTGGGATCAGCAGGACCCTCTACATGGCACACATAGTGGCAGGGGCACTGGTCCTTCTCCTGACCAGCACTGTGCTAACGTCCTCAGAATTGCCTGCACCAAGGGAGGCTCAGAGTACTCAGCAGTGTCTCTACTGCTCTTCAGTTGATAGAGGTCTGAACAGGAAAGTGTGCCTGTGTGTGTGTGTGCACATGTGCATATAACCAAAAGAAGGTTTAGGAAAATATAGGTTCTGATGGAGATGGACCCCATGGGCCCCAGGATAAGAGCTGCCCCTAAGCCCGCCCGTGATGCAGATGAACACTTCTCCAGCGTGCTGATGTGCTCTTATCCAGGCACGTACTACAAGTCTGACACACATGACATTTTTAGTTGGGTGATATTCATCAGTGGGATGGAAGGACATTGTTGTTTTCCTTAATTATTCTTGTCCAGTGTGGCACAAGTGATCTGGGTCCTGTTGCAGGGGGTTTCCCAGTTGCTGCACAGCCTCCCCACCATCACTGTGCTTCTGTAACTGGAGCTAAAGAAGAAGAAAAGGGTGGAGAGCAAGGACAGTTGGAGAATTCAGAGAAGAGCCCAAATTAACAATGCTAGCAACTCCCAAGGAAATTTGAAGCATGTATCCCTATCTAGTGACCAAGAGGACATCATGGCCACTGATTCAAAGTCTCCTAAGGAAAAAAAAAAAAGAGGGAAAAAAGCGCACCTCTTTGAGACTGAAAAAAAGAAAGAAAGAAACAATATCCTTTGCTAAGAAGTGTTCATATTATTCATTCATGGTTATTCAAACAGATTGGATGAGACTGAACTAAATAGATTTTAGGCTGAAATCATTTCTCTGAAAGTAATGGTGAACTTTCATGGTGAGACTCTCAGAAAATTAGGGGTGCACCCAAGGAAAAGGAAATCGTACAACTGGAAGGGCAGGATGGAGCTGCTCAAGTTGGTTGCATAGCACATCTCCCTGCTGGAATATATTTCTTGTTAAAGGCCTGGGATATGGGACTGTCCTGGGATTAATGTCTGAGATAAGTGAGCAGGTCCAGAATTGTAGCAGATACAGTTTATGTGGCACAACTTCTAACACCATTGTTTAGAGTTAATTTTAATTTGATAGCTAAAATGGATACCAAAAAGCAAATTTCCATACAACAGATGCAAATGGGGAGCTCTGAGACTATATTTTCAGGTGAGCCAATGTTTTCCTATCAGGCTTGTTTTCTGACAGTGTCTTTGTTTCCTCATAATGTAAATTCCATGCTGATCTTTTTAATCCTGCATTTTCATTGGAAATATTTGTCCTAGGCTTATCTCTGATCCTTTGTCATTGTTATAAAAAATTCAATCAACCTGAAGTTCAAACTGAAGTTCTAAATTCTTTTTTGTAGTGAGACAGGGAGTAAAACTGAAGTGTCTTGTTCAGATTTCCCAAACCTCAGATACAATGGAAGCCTGGATAATTTCTGCCCAATATACAGATTTTTTTTATACTGGAGAAGGAAGGGAAGTAATAGGGACTGAGCAAAAGGAGGAGAAATGGTAGGGACTTGTTTTAAACAAATACTAAAGGAAAGAATAACAAGGGATTTGTGAGAACTAAAACCAAACATCTCCAAAGTCTGGATATTTAAATTTAGCATTTTGGGCTTATTATTTATTGAAATCTGAAATCTGAAATCTCCAATGGCACTACTGTGAACCTCTGCAACCCTGTGAGATACTGTTTCATATGTGGTGGGAATCTTGAAGGACAAACAGGTTTGCAAGAGCTGAGCATATTTATGACAGCAGCAGAAAGAATGGCTCAAATCAATTCTTAGCACACTCCCCTTCAGTGGCTTCCTATACATCTGCACCCAAGTTTGACAGCATTGCCAAGCTGAGTCAACAGGGTTACAAATGGACAGACAACCTCATCACAAAAATACCAGGCAGTTCATCTCCAGAAGCACAACAGAGGATGCAAAGACTGAAGGAGAATGGTAACTGAGACATGGTTTTCTCTGTAAATAAAGGCTGATGTCAAGACTTACTGGTGTGATCTGGGGGTAGCCAGCACTGCTATTGTCTGTGCAATACTTTTCCCAGGATTACACAAGAAATTTCAGTTTCAAAGAGAGTCTGTCTGATAAGTTTTAGCAGCTCTCACGTATTCTGCAAAAAAACCCCCACCAACCCCTGTGCACCATGCTAGTGATATATACAAAGTAAAACAGCCAAAAACTTTTTGTCCTTTTTTTGTGTGTGTGTATGTGTGGGTATATAGGAAATCATCCAAAAGAAATCAAATTAAGAAATGCATTGCCAATTATCAAATATACATAAATTAATCTTTGCCTGAAATACCAAGTCAGAGGACATATTCACCTACTCATCACATTTCCCACTGAAATTAACAGAATAAGGTCGTAGGCCTGCAAGGAGTAGGCAGGGAAAAAGCCACCACATGTTTGCTGCAGCATGTGATAATAACTCACTGCCGAGCGTGGTCGGGCTCTCATCCCACCTTGTCCTCCCTCCAACAGTCTGTGGCTGCCCTGGATTTGGGCGGCCGTGTTGCTCCAGGATCAGCTCTGGGGAGAAAACCCTGTCCCAGAGGTCCTGGGTGGGAACTTGGCTTCATCCTTCTCTTCCAAGTGTCCATCCAAGGCTGGTGGCAGTGGCAGGGCCTGGGAGGTACCCTCACTGACTGCTCACTGAGGGAAAGGTAGCAGCAGATGAGAGCATCCCTTCGCTTGGGTTACAGCTGGGACAGCAAACCTGGCACGTCCCCAGAGAGAGGAAGAGGCAGATCTACAGCTGAATAAAGGCAAGGCAGGGGAGTTTTCTGTCTTCACCTGCACACATCTGAATGGATCTCAGAGGGCTGCAGTGAGGTTTCCCTCCTTCATGCCAAAGTGGTCGTAGCTTGACAAAGCTTTCGGGAGTATGAAATATGACTGACTAAAGCATTGTGCTGACACAGCCCAAGGATACATGTATCAAGAGTGACTCCAGGTTGGAAAAAACTGCTGGACAAAGAGATATTTAAATAATAAATCAATTTAATTCATCTGAGAGAAGAGGTCATGATGACAAAGCTTGATTAAGGTCTAGAAATATCTACATGGGAGAATTCCAAGGGTAGAGTGTTATAGCAGATAAAGGCAAAACAGCACAATCAAATTCCTGGATGCAGAAAATAGCTGCGCTTAACTTTGAAAAAAGACACTTTTTACCCCTGAGGGCTTGAAACAAAACACCTAAGGATCTAGATTTTCTTTCACTCAATGTCTTTAAGTCAGTTCTGAATAGCATTTGAAAGCCCAGCACCAGCATGGGAAGTGCTGCGGGCCGTGACATGTGTGCCCTGCAATGAGATGCTTGTAATTTTCCTTCTGGACTGTAGACTTGTGAGTCTCTGAAAAGAGCAAGGGATTGTCCAAACTGCCTGTGCTAATAGGTGATCACAGTCTGAGTTCCTCAGGAAGATAAACACTCCAGGTGGTAGGTGGGTACTGTGAGATGGGAATCAGCATGCACCACACAAAGATTAGCTTGTGAAACCAAATGACCAGCCCACATCCCAGTGTGGGTGTACCCATTACCATCAGTGTTTTCTCTATCATCTTTATATGATATAAATTATATCATATGCTGATAGATGCTCCTTGTCTCCTTGTAATCCTGCCATTTTTTTGTCTTTTTTCAAAATAAACACCAGAAACCAGCAACCCCTTGGGCTTCATGGTTTAGTGATGGACTTGGCAGTGTTAGGTTTATAGTTTGACTCAATGATCTTAAAGGTCTTTTCCAACCTAAATGATTCTATGATTCTTTTGCAACAGTTTGCATTCATTCTGCTACAAATGTTCACTCCCACCAGCAAGGATAACCACTCCAGCACTGCCTCTATCCACATCACCTTTTCTCTGGTAGGAATTTGCTATAGCTGCTCTCCTCATTCTTTTGTCTCTTTGTTTTTCCTAAAATCTTTTTTAGAGATGTAAATATCCCTCTTTCCTGTATATAGGGAACTGTGTGCCTATAGACAGTAGAAGTTCAGGCAACTACATGTGGATCTTGCAAAATGGGGAGTCTCCTAGAGAAGGGGACTTGGAAAATACGTGGCACCTTATCAGGAAAAGAGCAGAAGGGAGCAAGGAGGCTATGGGGAAGCAGGACATTATAGGGGACAAGGGTTTAATATATGGTCTCATCTTTTTAACACTATTCATTTACCAGACATGAATAATCCTTGGTGAGGATGCCAGTTCCCCATTGGGATGGATGAGTCAGGATCTGTGGGTGTGCAGGTGACTGTTAAATTTTGTGCATGATCAGCAGCTTAAATCCCACTCTTTAACATCATCCCCCAGCACACACTGCTGCATGACATGCTTAGTATGAACCTCCTGTTCAGCAACCTGTTCCTTCTGTCCCAGGAAACTTGTTGCTTCCTTCATCTTTCTGACTTCTCGCTGCCACATTGGCTGCAAAGGGTTTGAAACTCAGAAAATTGCACTCATCAAACATACATTTAGACTGACACCAAAGCCTCATATCAGACAGTCATGCTTCCCTTTTCTTTTTAATTCACTACGTAGGAGCTGCTTGGCCATCAAACAACTGTTTTTCTCTCTCTCTCTAGGTTGTCCAGAATAGGAACAGTATTGTTTCACGTTGTAGAGCCAGTGTCAGGAAGGAAACAGTCCTCCACTAAAGAACATCTTCAGAATAGTATTTAACTTGCAAGAAGCTCAAGGCCATTGCAAGTTTCTGCACCAACCCCCACTCAAAGCTGGGACATAGCACCTCAGTGTTAGATCAGGTTGCTCAGGACTGTGTCCAGCAACTTTTAAATATCTTTGAGAATGGAGGCTCCACAGCCCCACTGAGGTGCCCGTCTTCACTTTTGATGAACTTCTCTGTGAAAATTTTGTTTACAAATGTCTAACTTGAATTTCTGCTTTTGCAACTTCTGTCCTTTTGCTGTCTGTATACCCCCTTCAAGCCTTTGTATGCAACTCTTGACTTGGTGTTTCCGGAGATGCTCTCCATTTCCTTGGATTGGTCTTCCATTGGATTCATCAAACAAGATGTTTGGACTTTTGCTAGACCACTAGTAACAGCTTGGTACAAAAGATTTGGCCTTTCTATGTCTCATTCCAAGGACTTTCTCCAAGTACTGTCTGCTTTTGTGAATACTGCTGTAGTTCGTTCTTTGTTTCTGTTTCCTTTGCGCATCTTTCTGTTTGACATTAATGGTAGCTGGAACTGTGGAGTTTGGCATTTTTTCATTATTTTTATTGTGGCCTGACACCAGTCTTCACAATGACTGAAATGTTGCTCAGCAGCATTTATTCATGTGCTGATGCCCTGCATAAATTTTCAATACCACAGTTGGAAAATACACAAATCTTTTTCTTTCCCCTTCTTTCTTCTAACAAAGAACATAAGAAAGGATGTTCTAGAAAAGGACATCTTTTGTCTTAGCATCATTTTACTGAATACATTTTTTTTTAAGTTAATTTTAGCATTTATCCAAGGGAGCTAATTCAAAAATAGAAGAGAAAGTTTTCTTATTGATGACTTCATACTTAACCAAAAAAGAAAAACATTTTCTCCTGCCCAGAAACTACTTCTTCTGCTTTCCACCTACTGGGAAACCCTTCAGATATATCACCTTTACTGAATTGTGGTGTTTATCCCATATTACAAACTTAATGTAAGGGTATAAATCTTATTTTCCTAATGGATATTAAAGTAAACAGGCCTGAGGAAGTACCATTGAAATATTTATCTTCTTTCAGCTGCAGATTTAGTCAGAGGGAAGTTAGGATATTTGACATTTTATACACAGAGAAGCTTTAGATTTACAAATCTTCATGTGTCTTTTTTTTCAGAGGCAAGTTCATAAATGAAGCAACTGTTCCCAAACTGTCACTGTAATGTCACTCGCTTCCATGAAGTCATCACATCACTTCTGTCGCTGTAACAGCCTAACATTGTCTGTTGCTGATGTCACAAAAACATTGCATTACCATCATTTTGAAAATAACTATGAAGTGCTGGCTTTAAATGCAGCCTTTCTGCAATATGTTTTGCAGGAAATCACCATTTTAACAAGAAAACTTTTGAAAATGAAATATTAATTGCACTGCAGCTTGTAATTCATCATAAGGAAAAAATATTTCTGATTTTGAAAAACATGCTGTTTCCTTTTTCTCTTATTCTTTTCTATATAGTATGAACTGTTGAAAAGTTTTATATGAAGCTAACAAATTGCATAAATAGTATAGAAAAAATTGAACGCAATTTAAGATGGACAAATGTAAAACTGGATACTTGAGTAGGATTAATCTACTACAGAAATGCAGAATGAAGGATAAGTGGCTCTGCAGCTTTACTAAAAAAAAATCAGAAAGAAAATGCACCAACATCCTCATACTCCTGCAGATAAAATAAATATAAAATTTAGGAATACTGTCTGCAATGCACATGAAGGAATCCTTGTGCTTTAATTGTGACCACTCATCAGGCCTGAGCTGGAGGCAGCTTTCGATACGGGGTTTCATGATGGATGTGGTTCAGTTGGGAAGAATCCTGGGGACAACTCTGTAATCAGTCTGAGGTTTAGAAGTTAGTCTGAGGTTGGCTATCATGGAGGACTGGAGATACTATATTGCCTTGAAAGAGTGGGCTGGGTGGTGACAAGATCACAACCTTCATCAGGGATGAATCAAGACACCTTGTCACAAAGAAGAGCTGCAACAGAGAAAGAAACCCCAGGGGGTGGGAGAATGCCGTGGGGTTTGGTGTAGGTGAGCAAAGGAGGAACTCACAGCAGGGAAGGAGATTCATGACCAAGGGGTGAGCTGGGCTTGGAGGGAGCTCTGGCAGGAAAATGCCAGAGACCAGAGCTGTTGTGGGGCTTGAAATAAGGAAAGAGAGCTAAGAGGGTGTGCGGGACAGCAGGGGAGCTGCGAGGAGGAAAGGCAGCCAGAAAGCAACCAGTAGAGCAGGTCCACAACTTGCCTGTTCAAATTTCCATTTTTATCAGTCCCTTTCCCCCTCACTAGCTATAGCTCACTGATGCCTGACAGGGCAGGACGCTAGTCTAGAATCTCACAGACAGGGAAAAGGGCCGAGGTGGCCCAGCAGGGAGGGAGGCGGAGAAAGGATGGGGCCAGAAGCAGGAGCCAGAGCAAAGCACCTGAGCAAAGGGCTTTCTGCTCCTCTGGTTTGCTGATCCACAAGTGGCCAGGTGAACACCACACAAAGTGACTTTTTGGATTGTGACCATTACTGAGACTTGTAAGAAGATGAGATAGTATGACTCTGGTTTGGGTGGATGTCACTTTCCTTGAGCTGATGGAAAGTCAAAAGCCTCTCTTGCCTTGTGACGATGTTAAATCTGCAGACACCTTTTCTCAGGTTGACCACTAATGCTGTACTACCACACACAGTCCCAAAGAGCTTCAGTGGTCTTCAGAAAATGACACAGTGACAACAATGCTGAGTGAAAGCGTCAGCCCGTTTCCTCTTTGGGCCAGGACTCCTATGATTTATCTGTAGAAACATGCCACGGCATTTGCCAAAAGTAGAAGGAAAAGGTTAATGCTTGTAATTTTTTTTTTCCTAGGTTAATTTAATGTCACAGTGACTCCTGGTTTTCAGTTGCTAACAGGGAGTGTGATAATCAGGTGGTCAGGTCTGGGTGGATGGGAAAGTAGATAAGCATGGTGGACCAAATCCTTTCAGCTCTGACCTTAACGGCACGCTCTCTCCTGAGCCTGATTCTGTTGGATGAGGAGTAAGAGTGAGACGGGCTAGAAGTTGTGCCTGCATGTTTAAGAAAGAAACCTCCCCTTCTGTTCAGGAACTTTGCAGGCATTTCAGACTCAATTGCATCATGCTTGCCACTTCAAAGCCTTCAGCAACTGATCACACACTTGGAAAATATCAAACCTAACTTAATCTGACACGGTTATCAGTGTAACTCAACCTGTCTGACAGCCTCCTTCCTGAGGGTTGCTACAGCTCCCTTGTACTCAGAAATGTCTCAGGAGAAACAGCAGGCATTCCTTCTTAAAATTATTCAGAGTGATAATTGCTTGTTTTAAAATAGAGTGCTTTTTGTACATTTTCTTTGGGAATGATGCAATTCAGTGTTTCATACAGCTGACTTTGTTTTGTTGCTTTGTATTAGACTTATTTTAAAATATTCCCTATATTAAGAAATGAACTCTTATACCTAGTCTTCATATAAATGATCTAATTTTCATGTACTTTCATTTCATTTGTTACCCTCTTGGGTCTGATACATGGAACAGTTCCAGTGATGAGGATCGAAACTGGCTTGCCCCTGGCTGGGGTTTCTTCTGTAGACTTTTCACCTGATGTGAAGAATTAAGTATTAATAGAGCAACGTGAACCTGGAAATTTCTGCATTGCCAATAGTTAGTTAACTCACTTGAGCTGTAAGAGATACAGGTTCAAGTTCCTGCTGTAAACAAAATGTACCAGGTTAAAGGCACAGAGAGAGTTGCCTTGTACCTCTGGACTTCCTCAAGATGGCTATACTGACCTGCCTTCAACCCTTCTGATCCAAAGCATCATGCCTGAAGTGTGCTGGAGATACATTTATCATTAAGCCCCAACAGGGAGATGTGTTCCCACCTCCTCTTACCTCTCCTTTGAGAATTCAGATTTCAGGGCATCCAGGTGCTGTAACAAGGGTTCCCACCATGTCACCAGTGTCTTGTATTAATTAAATGGTAATTTTAATTAAGTGTGTACCAACCCACATAATCTTTTGGAGTTGAGGGAAAGCAGTTATCTCTAACGGCTGGTGGTATCTAAATAGCAACTATGAGAATAGCAGGGAGACAAAAGTAGTGTGTTTACACATAGAGTGGCAAATAAGTGACCTCCAGGCATCAGATACTGTGCAGCTGAAGGGTATAAACATACATTTTGGAGGTGTTGGTAGCAATTCTGTCCTTGTCTCACTGATGTTGTGATCAGAGCTAGTCTCACTCTATTTCGCAGTGTGGTGGCTGGACTTTGGTCACCACGGGTAGGAGTCATCTGGCCAAGTGTAGGCATCTGTAGTGTAAATGTCAACATTTGCATTAGTCACCCTTGGTTGTCTTCGCCAACAAAACTCAGAAAAGATTGGTAGGGCATGACTATCTCACCCACAAATAGTCATCTAAAAATCAGTCGATGTACTGCATCCTACAAGTTCCTTAGATAGTTATGTTGAAGATGTTTAAAGTCAGTGAGTGTTGCCCCAGATATCATCAGATGTTCTCAGAATACCATTGAATTTTCTATAGGCTTTCCAGCAGTTATTTCATAGTCTTTGTGATGGAGCTTTTAACAGATTAATTTTCTAAAGAATATTGATTCTGTCCTTTAGCCAAAAAACCATTTCTTTTCTTATAGTTTTTTAGAATCAAGTGTTAGGGAAATTCTAGCAATTGACAGTATTGCAGATGATAACCAGAATGTAAGTGTCCCTTTTACAATACAGGCAAAGAATTAATATTTCCAGTCTGCTCACGAAAGCATGGGAAGTCTTTCACATACCTTGGCATGGTGGAAGAAGGGAAGACACCACCTCTGTTACATTGTTATGGACTTGATGACTACCGTAATGTGTAAAAAGACTCTTTTAATGGATTTCCTGGATTTAAACAGCTACAGCCTTGTGCCTGCCAAATTCTCCAAAACTTCTACACAATTAGACCAAAATAAGTTTAAAAATCTCACCAGATCAGATCTTCCCATCCACACTAGTGCTTGCATTTTTACATCAATTTTGTGCCAACTTAAACAATTAGTATCAGGCATAAGGCTGGGTAGAATCAGGGCCTTAGTACTGGAATCCTTATAGGAATAGCTAAAATATACAATAACTTGAAAAGTCATATAATTTTTTTCAAAACCTTAGGAAAATATAAAATTCATCTTAAAGCACTTTAAAGTCCACTTCAACAGTTTAGCTTTGTTGAAGGTCTTTAGACCTATTAAAGATATATCACTTTAAAAAGACATTCAGGGTATGGCCTTTATGACTTTTAATGTTTGGTGCTAATGGAAGATGATGGATTGGTGAGCTAGGAGCATGAACCCTTGTTTTAGCCATGAGGAAAAGCTGACAGCAGTGCACACTCCTCTGAAGTGTGATAACAGCGTGCCTCAGTCTCAGCTAACAGATCTATCCAGATTCTGAGCCCAGTTACACAAATAATAATAATACACATTTGCATTTAAGTTAGCAGCTTGGAATATGTGTTGCTACATTTGAATCTACTTTCAATGCAGAGAAAAAATATTGACGGTGGTCAGAACTTGGAAGATGTTGCCCAGAGAGGTTATGCAATCTCAACACTGGAGGTACTAAAATTTTGATAGGACTAACCCTGAGAAGCCTCTCAAACTTTGTAGTTGGTTCTAATTTCAAAGCTGAATCTGCTTTAAATGGAGGTTTGAAGCAGATGGCGTCCAGAGGTCACTTCCAATCTAAATTATTCTATGATTCTTATTTACTAGTTTCAGCTTGCCTGACCTTAATTTCAATGTTATGAAATCAATATTGTTATGAAATCAAGAAGTTATTTGGAATCTGTGACATTCCTCTCATTTAGAAAAGGAAGTGACTCCAAATTTCTATTTATAATTCCACTGGTGACTTCTCACCCTTAGACATTCCAGCTGAAGTTTAACTGGCTGTTGCACGGCAATTACATGTTTTGTTCTAACAGTGTTAATTAATCCATGTCTACAATAAATCTTTGCAGCTCCTTGCAGGTTGCCCTTCTTTTCTTGCTTTTGGCACTAGACTAGTAGGTACATTCTGCCAGTTGAGACCTTTAGGATCTCACTTCCGCTATAATTGTCTAGTCATGGATGAAGTCCTGCTTACACTTTGAGATGGCAGAAAACCACTGGAGTTTCTACACCAAATTAAAGAATATTTGCTCTTCATTCTGACATCCTATCAGGTCAGAAGCCAGTACAGAATTACTAAGGAACAGAAGTGAACAGGTATAGCTCTCCTCCTTCACCACACACAATGATTACAACCATTTGTATGAAGTTATACTCCTTTCCCCAGGCTCTGTTCTCAATTGTACAGAGGCAAATTCAACTCAGAACATGTACATTCACCTCCCAGAATAGTCTCTAGGTGAAATTCAGCAATAATGAGTGGTTGTGTAAGATTAATTTTGCATTTGAGGTCCTCAGACAACCCAGCAAGTCTGTACTGATTTTGAATTTAATAGCTGTTTAACAGAAAACACCACCAGTGTGTGAGGGTTGAATGTGTAGAACAAAAACCAGCTAATATAACAGTGAATGCCAAAGGAGGCTTGTCCTACAGTATGATTCACACCAGCTCAGAGGACACTTATTTTTGCAGCCAAGTCTAATACTGTAAGTATTAATGTTAACAGTTGCACTTAATTACATCAAAACTGAAATTATTTTAGAGGCAGATAAATACATATATCATTCAGTTCATCATTCAGATAGCTAAATGTAGATGTCTATAAGAAAATTATGTGTCTAAGGTCTTTTCATACTCCATGGAGATCTAGTCAATGGAGGCTTGAAAACAACTCCGCTGAACAGACTATAGGACACAATTCAGTTACTCACCCAGAGGTACCTGGTACTGTTTGAGATGCCTTAGGCCATCCGAGACATCTGCACAGGGCTCTTAGATCTGACCCAGGATCTACAGGAGACTCATGCTTTTCTGGACTTGTAGTAAAAGACCAGGTGGGATACTCAAAAGGCATCCCAAGTGATCCCAAATGCCTAGGTTTATGCAGAAGACATGAGTCTTTAGTTGATCAGAATTACTCCTTTGATCACCCTCAATTAATTTGCCCACATATAGCTATCCTGTGCTCTTACTGATTCTCTGTGGTGATTGAGATACATTTGGGACTGGCAGATACGACCTAATGTTGATGGGACACTTTCTGGACCATTAGCTGGAGGCCAGGCAGCATGGCTTGGGGCATCCGATGTGAAGGAAAATGGGTCAGGTTCTGTTGCCTGTATTCTTTTTGAGGGCAAAATCTTGGAAAAATGTGGACGATATTTGAGTAAATGGCTCAATATTAATAGATTCCTTTAATAGCATCCTTTGCTTATTTTTTCTCCCTTTGAGCCAGTCATTGCCATGAAGCTGCTAGATGGAGGCGGCCAAAGAAAGAGCTGGGGGGAGGATGGAGGAGAGCTGTGACTGCTGTGCTGGGAGGGCAGGATGCAGCCCAGCAGCTGCCAGGAGCTGCTCTGCTGCTTCTCACAGCCTCAGACCCTCACACCCACAGGAATGGAGACCATGGCATTCCTGAACCTGACTTGGGGAAGGGATCTCCTCCTTTGGGTCATATTTCCTACACATGTGAGGAGGGTAACTTCTGGCACTGATCGTCAAAAGAATGGGGAAAAGATACAGAGCGGAGTGAGAAATTAGTGTTCCAGAAGAAGGGAGAAAAGCAAAAGAAAAAATGTCTGAGTGGCAGCTAAAAGACAGATACGTGAAGATGGTCATAGCAGTCATGCAATGGTTACCCCCTTGGAATAAGACAACAGAGTAAGCTACTGTGGAGAGAGCAGACCGATCCCCTGAGATTGCTTTCTCAGTTACCTGAATTCTCAGCAGCTCTCTCTGTTGCAGCATTTCCCTATCTATTTTTCCTCTTATTTTTAATTTTATTTTATATCTGTGGTATTTTATGACAGACATTGGCAAATTCACAGTCTCCTCTTCACCTCATCTGACAAGTTTTTTCTGAGCAAAGCGTCCCCTTGCCAAGGACAAAGCTTGGAAGTGGTAAGAGGATGCAGCGATTCCTCCCTGTGGCTGCTGGCCACATGCCCTTGGTGGCTCACGCCATTCCACGGCCATGCTGCTCAGCGGCTGCACTGCTCATGCAGTGATTATGAATCCTCTTGGTGGGGATCTTTGGTAGTTACTGACACTAGACAAGACATCTCAAGGGACTCAGGGGTCTCGTTGCCAAGTGGAAACCTGACTAAGGCAATTAAGAATGGGCTCCATGGAGTGACATTCCTAACTGCAGTGATGGGCTGTTTACTGAAGGTGAAAAAGAAATGTAATGCATTAAAGAGAGAGGGGAGCATGTAAGAGGAGTAACACTGGAAGACAGTAAAATATCCCAGGACAGCATTGGCATTGCTCACAGTCCTGAATGAGGAAAGGATGAAGATGAGATCCTGGAAAACCAGACATACACAGCAGAACAAAATAGACAGCATCCTTCACACTTAGTCTCCCAGTCTGTTTGGCCTCTAATATGTTACTTCATGAAAAAGCAAGACACTTTTTTTTTCTTTTTAAAAAAACCCCAAAGCCTAACAACACAGAAGTTGCTTTTTAAATTCAGCTGTAAAAAGAAATCTGAGAGGGAGCTCCCAGCTTTACTCAAACAGGAGAAAAACCAGACAACTCACCATTCTGGCCACAGAAACACAAGCAGTTCACAGTAACTCATGAATGAGCTAAACATGCCATTAAAACAAGGATATAAAGTGAGTTTAGTCACAATGATTCATTGGAGTGTTATGTATCTTCTTCTCTAAGACCCCTGTGCACTTTGTAGTCATTGTGCTTTAGGGGTAAGCATCATCTTACTTTCACCTTTGCCTGCACTGTCAAGCTCTGTATAAGAACTGGTTGCTCTCAGTCTAGATTATAGTCAGTGGAAAGATACAGGCTCTTACTGCTACGATTCAGCAGTTTGATGTTTTAATGTCTACATTAAGATGCAGTCATTCACTCTCATTGGTTATTTCCCTTCAGTAACTATAAAGGGTGTCTAGAGTATTTGAGGTAAGGAAGAAATTCATATCCATATTGTCAATACCTCAACTGAAGCTAACATCTGCTTCACTACTTCCGTAGATGTCTGTATCACACTGGATGAGTACCACCTCAGTGGTGCTTTCGTTTGGTTGCCCTTTGCTGCAGTTGTTGAGGGTTGGTCATTGTTTGGCAGCGTCAGGCTTCCCCCTGCGCCCACACTCCTCTTCGTGAGGGCCCGGAGCCTGGGGGCTGAGAGAAGCACCAGCCATGGAGCCTTTGGTCAAATGTAAGCCATCTGAACATGACCCTTCATGAGCCTGGCAAAATCACGAGGGCGTTAGAAGTTGCGATTAATCCAAGTTTGATCTAATTTGTGTACTGGGTTCTGGCACGGAGCTGTTTGTTACACTGGTGACAATACTGCAGATCTGGAGACCACTGCAGTGTCTAGTGTCGCCATGAAGAATGACTGTCACAGAAGAGACTTGCTACAACTTTGCACCTACAGACATGCCTGCTCCTGTTGACGTTTGGCTTTTATTCAAACGGTGCCTGCTAGCCTTTCCCTGGCATGCCACTGAAAGGCTGGCAGATGAAAACCGAGGTTGCTGTGTACCAAGCACGCTCTCTCTATCACATCAGTCTGAAAGACTGTCATTTGTACTTTCCAGCTCCCTGGTATCTCATCCTTTGACCTACCCACAGAACAAACCCTGTCACTAAATGGTTCCCTAACCTCTCAGAAAGGGTACAGTGACTAGTATAAAATACCCAGTGAATAATCATGACAATACTTTGACAGCTTTGAGTCCCTCCTCTCTAAGGACTTTAAAGCACTTCACAAGTGTGCAGGGACTCAGACTGTCTCCGATAAGGTCCTGCATCCTGCTCTAAGAAATGAACCACCTTATTCTATTTTCCAGGTGACATCCCTAATGATCAGAAAACAACTCAAGCTCTGTCGATAATTATAAGAACATTTGTTGTTTTATTCTTTTTGGTGGGTACAAAAACCACAGTTTCTTACACAGAACAAGATTATAAATAATATCTGTAACATGAGTGACCCGTAGTCTCTTTTGATTCTACACTGCAGACTGATGACATACTCTAAACATTTTATCATTTTGTTTCTTGTATTAGACAGATGCAAATCTGTGGAACACAGAATGATGGAACAGAATGAAGGTAACAGCAAACAAGAGGATGACCAACAACTTTTATAAAAAAAAGTCTCTGAATTTTATTACAGTGATGGCATTTTATATCAATTATTGCAATGAATTGTTCCCTAAGATGGTTAGAAAAAAGAATTGTGTTGTCCTCTACCGAATTTACATCAGTTAAAAAGCAAGCATGTTTCAATATTCCTCTTTTTTTCAAAGAAAATGTAAATAATTTCTTTATTTTTTTCACAGGATTTACATATTTATCATTTTCTTATCACAGTTTAGTGATTCATTTCTACAGCTGAACAGCTGAGTATTCTTCCATTGTATATATTGATGTTCTGGAGACACAGGTTAGCATGTTCATTGACTTCTATAGCTATTTTTCTCTCTTTGTCAAGACAAAGACCAAAATGTTGTCCTTTCTGAGCATGTTCTTCACAGTTTAATGCGCTAAATTGGCAAGTTTTATTAGTTTTAAGTCCACTCAAGTGAAATTTGTTGCTGTTAATACACCCTCCCCAGCCCCCTCCCCCCAACAAAACTAAATTATGAATTTTCCTGATATAAAATCTGAGTTTGGGTTTCCGAGCTGAGCTCATGCACACATTGTTGCTGATGATGTCTGGCGCATTCGGACGTACTTCCCTTTCTCAGCCAAATTATTAGTTCATCAATGACACTCCCATGTCGTTACAGTCTGTGCTGTGTTCCCATCAGTCACCAACACAGTTTGATTAAGGCACTCGATTAATTTTTTGGTTTTTATGGTAGGTCCGATGCAATTACAGCCAATCCTGAACTTTGTCTAATTGCAGTTCCAGTATGCACGGCCTTCGGGCAGTCGGGAGTCAATACGCGTCCATTTTCTCCCACACTCCCTGTGATGGATAATCTGGCTTTGTTTCTTATGGCTTCAGAAAAGGTAAGCTAGGTTTGGAAAAAAAAAGGAGAAAAGAGTCAAGTGTTACAATGTTTCTGTCCTTCCACAAACCAGGACACAGCAAACACCAAAATATTAAATTTTAGACATCTGCATTTTTTCATGTTAACATTAAATATAGTAATAGTAATCATCATAAATGTAATACGTAGCACTAAAGTCTACTAGGGGAAAAAAGACTAGCAATTCTGAGGGTAAATTTCATTACATTAAATCATTATTGATTTAAATATAAAATCCAAATTTGATCAAGAAATTAACAGAAGAGGCAATACCTTCATTTAAACTGCTTCAAACTACATTTATATACAGTGAAAGGAGAATCAAGACCTTTTATGAACCTGAAAGCATTAGCATCTGTGAATAAAGTCATGCACAGGTGTTTATAGGCTTAGACCTTCAACTAGGAATGTCAAGGTAAAATATAACTACTGAAAATTGTTTATAGATTGTAATAGCTGTATCAGCTATCTTTGTGATAATTCCATGGATCAAATCTAAAGAAATTATTACTTCTTTTCACAATGCACACATTTAGTATCAGTAAATCTGAGAACTGTCTTCAAATCTCTTTTCATATAAATATTTTCCTACAATTAGAGAAAGTGGGAACTTTCAAAGGAAATGTAGTTTATTGAGCAAAAATAAAATTTTCTATAGTTTCCTATGTTAGGTCTAAATTTTCCACAAGGTTTAAATTTTTGTTACCTCACAATCTTTACTTTCAGGTAAATCAGAACAAAGTAGCTTGTTTAGGGACTAATTGACTCAAGCAAAAATTTTGGATTTGTTAAAAAAAAAAGATTTGTAGTTATGCCATCTAACTTTAGTCATCAAAAAATCTGTAACCTAATCTAAAAGAGCTCTCTCATGTGATGATAGAAAAAGCCAAGACAACTAGTTTAGACTAAATGATTTCCAGATGACTAAAATTTGGGGAGGTGTCTAAGGTCAACCAATGCAGCAAGGACACCTGGAACAACAGGCACCCAAACTATGCTACGTTGAAACAGATTTCAAAGATACCATGTTAAGGTATTAATTAGGGGGGAAATCTGATTTCTAGTCAGCAGAAGCTATAGTCTGTGCAACTAACTCATGTAATTAGTGTGCAGGGATGCAATCTGAAATACCAACTGGAAAAAGAGAGACAGGAGGGTGCATTCACATAAGAGCAAAGGGATGACAAACAAAATAAAATCATTTTATTTGCCTTATTACTGATCTCTGCATTTAGAACTTTGTCCTTCTGAGCCCGGTTTCTCCTTCTGAGGTAGCAGTAAAATCCTGAGCTGGTGTTTGATATGCTGAAGTTAATTTTATATACAAGTATGTGTGTATAGAGATGAGGGAGATTCCATAAAACTCTCAAACGTTTCCACTGCTTCTGGGTGCACTTCTGTGAAAATGCACCACTCTAATATTGCATTGCTGTCAGTAGCTCCTTTAAAAAAAGAGTTCTCAAAAGTACAGCTGCTCTTGTGGCACAGCCAGAGCTTGGATATAAAAGCAACTTTCCGAATCAATTACCCCCAAAACCTCAGGCCTCACAAGCAGCCAACTTCAGGAAAAGGCTTCAGCTTACAGAGGGTGTAATGGCATTCCCCTTACACTGAAAAACCTTGGCTTTCATAATCATCAATTGCAATGTCCAAAGTCACCCTCTGAAAAGTTTCCCTGCTGCCAGAGTACTTTGTGACAGGGACTGTTACCAAACATACCTTAACCTATTTCAACAGCTAGATTTAAAAAGGGAGGCAGTGGTAATAGGGAGTGGGGACCTGGGCCCATACAGTACCAAAAACCTCAACTACTCCCCAGCAGCAAATAAAAATCTATGCATTTGCAAAAGCACAGACACAATGCACTGTGGTGTAGCTCCACATAGTGCATGTCCAGAGTCCCATTGCAAATGGATGTCAAGGACTGGTAGCTGCCTGCAGAAATGAACAGAACATGTTTTGGTCAATGGCAAGAAAAAACAAAGGTGCTTTAGTTTTGGGGAGGGATGAGAAGCCAAACCAGATTAGAATGCAAACGTGGGTGGAAAAGGGACAGCTTACTCCAGATGTGCTAAATTTCCCAGAAAGTCGTCATCATGTACCAGCATCATTCTATCACTTTGATCAGCTATCTGTTCATGGCCATTCAGGGTTTGTCACTGGGAAATCTGAGAGAGTGCTCAGATTTATAAGGGATATAAGAGTTATGCGTAACTGTGGTTTTGTAGCTCAGTCTATATAGCTTTCTGGCCATTGACAACACATTCAGGACAGAAAGACAGTAAAGTGGGATCCACCAAAGAAAAAAAAAACAAATGAGAGTAACGAACAATTTCTTAGCAGCCTTCCACAGAATAACAGAAAAAGCTGCAATAAAACATCTCTTCTCTTCTCATGGCAGAGATTAACAACAGCTCAGCAACAAACCACGGAAACAACCCAGACAGTTAACAAAGCCAGGAGGAACAGGTCAAACTTGTACTTGGGAAGGTGCCATAAAGGCAAGTAATCAGGTAAGCTTCTGTATTATATTTTAAACTACACTATAGGTAATAAGCCAAGCTAATACTCTGCTTAACTGTGCTGTTACAATCTCAGAATTATGGCCTGGCTGCAGAAACAGTTTCAAAAGAGGCTGGGATGAGAGGGAAAAGTCTTGGTATTTACTGTATCACCCAAATTGTGAAAGTCTCTGTGAGTAAGTGTATGCAGTTAATAGTGATAATGTATTTTCCAGTTTGTCATTAGTTTTGATTAAATTAGTTGTGGAATTAATCATGTGAAAACACTGACTGCCCTGTTCCTATTGGGAAATGTGAATTTAGGAAACTGATATCCTCAGTCTATATAACACAAATATCCTAGCCTGTGTGGGTTCTTTTGCTGTTCAGGCTCCTCTAGTACCTGGGTCACATGGAGGTGTCTTTGGCACAAATATTTAAGATGAGCTTTTAATGACTTTTTCTATCTTGAATATGAAATTGGAAGTATACAAGTCAAAAAGCGCATTACACATTTACTGAGCCATCCTGTAGCACTTCACCTTTTTTGTAATTAATTTAATAACTCTTTCATTGCTTTTTGTAGTTTTATAATTAATTTCATTAAACAACAGCATGGGATGGGAGAGCATGAGAAGGCAGCTGCACTGGAAGCTGGGTCATGAGCTTCATGGCCCACTGAGAAGGCCATGGAGAGGCGGTGGTGGTGGCTGGCTGGATGCTGGGACAATCCCTTCGAAAGCCTGTGGGTTTGGGGTGAGGAACTTGGTAGGGCTTTAAGGCTGTTAGGTTCCACACTGTTCTCAGGGCATCAACTCAAGCAGTGTACTAAGGGCTTACTACAAAAATGGAAAACTGCTGCCCCAGGGGAAGAGGAAGAGATTGTTCCCTCCTTAAAGCAAACTTCCTTCCCTGCCTTCAGCAGATGCAACAGCCTGTCATCCTTTCTGAAGGTCTTTATCCCACACATACATACTCATCCTCTATCATACAGACTAGTCCTTTATCATATAGACTAGCCCACACATACTGATTAGTCCTACATTTTCATTTCCTCCTGCTTCACAGGCAGGTGAATTTCCCTGAGGCAACTCACTTGTGACGAGATTAAACTAAAACAAAAAACATGGTAATGAATATTAATTATCAAGCAGGTTATTTAAGCTATTTTATATTAGTTTAAAACATATACTATTAAAACTATCTGATGTTAGCTTAAAAAGTCAGTGTGTTGGTTACTCATGCAGGTTAGAACCACCAAGCATCTTTCCATATTAGCAAGTTTTAGTCCCAATACAATCCCTTTACTCCTTGGATAAATAGACAAATCAAAGGTTTTGAAAGGCATGACAGACGTATTTCTGCAGAAATATGTGTAACCAGTATTGTGGACTCTGTACTTCTGCCAGATAACAGGGGTTTATGACTAGCACGTGTACGAACAGATGGCATAGTCACCCTGTAGAGAGCACAGCACACAGGTAACCCCTGCCAGGAGAGGATGACTGGACATTGGCAGTCTTCCATGTATAAGCATAAGCGTTTTTATAAGAAGTTTACATGCTGAAATTTCTCAGGTAAATATTACAGCAAATAAGCAGAATGAAGAATTTTAGAAGTCTATAAAACAGTTGCTCAAATTCCTACTTATTTCTTTTTTTTTTTTTGTGAATTTTTAAATGTCTGCACCCCAAAAATGTTTTTAAGAGATTATCAGAAGTCAAACATGAATTTCCAATAAAAATTCTTTATATATTTTTTTTCCTGTAAGAATTCATCTCTGTGTTGCAACAAGTCCCACAAAAATCCAAACTTTAGAGAAAGGTACTTATGATCTTTCCTTAAAAAATAAAACTCAGTTATCCTAATTTTTATTTCAAGAAAACAGTAAGGCTAAAATAAATTCTACAAATATAATCATAGTGTTTATTGCACTGGAATCACAGAGCTCGGTGGGAACTCGGTGGATAGTCAAGTCATGCCATGTTTAGCATTCTAAGCCAGTTTGAGTCAGGTCAGTATTTGATTGAAAGCTTTGGGTTTTTATTTGCTTTCTTTAAGACTATGTTTTGGATGCATTGCACCCTGTAAACTTGCTAAGGAATATGTTTTCTGGGACTCTTAGTTTTAAAGCAGCCTGGGGACACTCTCAGTTGTGGGCACATCACTAAAGAATTTCAAGGAAAAAGATCTCTTCATTTGCATTTTGCACAATTACTTGCACAGGATCATTTCTTTTTAAGACCCTTAGTACTGACAGTAGGCAGTGAACTTGGGAGATTAATATTAGCATCTGGAAGTCCTGATTCTCAGTTCACAGTAATGAACACTGGCCTATACTCTTGGAGTCCCCCTGACACCTACTATGCCTCACATTTTCAGTAGTGAACAAAGTGCACAGCTAAGAATTTATTATTTTTTTTTTTTTACATGGGGAAATTAGGCACCTCTGTTACAATTAAAATATACCCAGGGTCATGACTTCTGGTACAACAGGGAACAAAAGAAAACTACATAGTGACAGTATGTTTGGGATAGTTTCCCAGCCAGCGTATGCCAAGCCCCCTCCCTCGCCCCCCGAGAACCCACCTATTCCTTGCAGCGCTCCAGCTATCATGCTCAAACACCATTCTCTGCTCACTCTGTGTTTGCTCTGTACTGTATGGTTCGGTATTGTACCGGCTGTGCCTTTAGACTGTAAGCTCCTCGGGACAGGGACCTGTTATGTGTTTGGCACACTTCACCTATTGTACAGCGCCGTGTACTCCAGCGCTATATAAATAATAAATAAAAAATAATAATTGTATCTCCAGCTGTTTCCTCCAAAATTTTTCCTAGGTGGCAACATAAAAATTATATTCTTCATCTCCTTTCCCTAAATTTTTGTTTCTTACTTCCACTATAGGGATGGCTCAGTGATTTCAGGAAAATGTAGTTCAAGCTTTTTGTTAACAGAGGAGACACGTGGCTTGCTATTTGCAAGGGCAAGAGAGCTCTAGGTAGTGCGAAAGGGCAGGGTCCTAGCTGCACCTTCACTTACAAAGCAGCCAGTATAGCTTGGGAGCTATGTAAAAGTTAAATTAGAAGCTCAGTTTGCTGCTACGTGCCATTTCCAAAGGTCATGACTAATGATTAGTTGGCAAGATACTCACTGCACGGATGAGTACCAAGTACATTAGTAAACCATCCCTGCATGCCTACTCAGGGGAACTATGCAGGATGCAGCTCGGTGACATGAGCGTCTCAGTCTCCAAAATCACTGCATGAACCTGTAAAATACTCTAGTCCTGAGCTAGGTAAGGGAGTACATTACTGAAAGCTGAGGATGATTAATCAAGGTCTATTCACTGGTTAGTGACTTTTTGTGGTTATTATAGTGGGCAAAGGTTGACCTGAAGCAGGATATTGTGAAAAAAAAATGCCACACAATTAGCATAAAACATGTACCAAAGGCAGGCTGAAGGAATAGGGTGGGGAGGAGGGAGAGAAGGTAGAACAACATTTAGACTTCTTGTAACAGTGCCTTGTCTTCCATTAGGTTAACTATGGTTCAGTGACGTTGCCTATCCTAAATCTTGATTATGATGAAGTCCCAGTTAGGGCCAACATCGAATAATAAAGGCTTACAGCACATTGTCACTAGTAGAGTGCAAACCTTTAGGAAAATAGGCTGGCCAATCACATAATTAAACACTGGCCCTCTGAATATATATTTCAAATAGTTGTAATCTCCCAACTGATTCGACAACATTGAGTTGTTAAAAATGTATTTTTTTGTTAAAAATTCCTTGCAATGCAGATGTCTATTAGCAACATGGAATAGTATACTGTACATCTGCAGCCAAAAAAACTGAACCACTTTGCACTGAAGTTTTCCAAAATATAAAGCTCTGTTCAGAAGCAAGCACCACTAGACAGACATGTCACAACACTGCGTTACAAGATGCATCACCCACTCACTGTAGTAGGCCCTAAGTCCTACCCCTAAATTTTAATACTTTCGGTTCCATATACGTTGTAACCTTCTCTATAAGTTGCTAAATTCTGGGTATTCTGCGAGGAAGTTGGGTTAAAAGTCTGTGCACTCTTTGCCACCTTCATTCGTTTCGCCTCTGCCCTGGACTTGTAACAGAACTCTATCAAAGCCACCAGCATTGCCAAGCCCAAGCCTCCAACCAGAATGTAGAAGACTCCAGCAACGTTGCTGAGACTCAAGGCACTCGTCTTGTCCTGGGGAAACAGAAGCGACACAGTTAACCCCGGAAAACAGACCCCCAGGAGCACAAGCTACACGTTAAAACATTGGAAAAAGAAATAAATAACAATATTTCGCTGAAATTAAATGACGGTTGTTTACATACTTCTCACAAAATTTGACCTATCTGGATCTATAAAATATATTTTAAGTGCCTAGTTTTCCTGGTCTGCATAAAAAATATTATATTGCCAACATACCAGGATGTTATTGCTTGCTTACTGCAAAGCATTACTTCCACTAAGTGGAGAATTACACAATGACATGTCTAGCTCTCTTTAAGGGACATTTTAGCACTGATATGAAACTGCATTTACGTAAAGATCTTTAAAAGCCTTGGAATCCAGAAATCCATTTATATCAGACAAGACTTTGCTTGATCTTTACAAAAACAGTAATTGTACTTGTGGTAGGCATTGCTGTTAATTTAAAAGATCCAGACTGATTTTCTGACACTTAAATGACAGGTGAAAATAACATGTGAGGCTTAAGTTATTTCTTTGAACAAACACTTCCTTTGAAAGTGCACACTGTACCATAGACATCGTGATATATTTGCCTCTTACCAATTATTGTATTTTGTTTCTATGTTATTACAGATACAGTTCTGGAACATGCCCATGGACTACTAAGGCTCAGTAATAGTATAATTTTAAATAGCAGCTTGTGAAATCTTATACATTATTCATAATTTAGACAACAGTGAGAACTTTCTTTAGCAAATTATTAAATATACAACATTTTATAAACGAACACCTTCTTGGATGTATGATAGTAAATAACTATTCTACATTTCTCTATACTTCACTGCTTAGTTATGAATTGTATTTTTTGATTTGAAATCCACGTGCATTTTTAGCACAGTTCTCAAGGAACTCTTTCAGGATTGACTTCCATATACTACATCGTGCGCCTTAAGATACTTATAAAGCTTTATTCTTATGCAGACTATATAATCTTTACCTAAAGTAAGGAGAGTACTTCCAACTGTAATCTCTATGAAATTTTAACTTACGAAGAATGCAAAATATTTGGATGTTTAATTTAAAGAGGCACTATTTATTGTGTAATCAGTAGATTAGCACAGAAACAATTCCCATGGACGTACAGAGGTGTTTGGGGCTTATAGCCGGGTTCTGCTTTGTCTGTCTCTTTTTACCTGGCTAAGAGGACTCTGAATATCTTGGAGGTGGCTGTGCTCCTCCAGTGGCAATTGCTAACGTGGTGCTTGCAAACAAGGAGGAGGCAGGACTGAGAAAGACCTGACCTAACATACATGGCGGGTTGAAGCTTTGTCAGCTGTCATTTACAGGTACTCTGCCATCTTCTTAACTGGTTTTCACTCCTTTCTCCAAAGCATTTGCCAGAAAAAGCAAAATGTGTTTGAAGTTTGTTTCCCAGGCTAATTTTACCTGCTCTCCATCAGGGTAACTCTCAGGGCACGCAGGCAGCAAGCAGTCACTGCCCATCACACTTTCCTTTTAGCTCTGGACAGCACAGGCTGGCATGGAGACAGGCACTGTGAAGAAATTTCAGACTCCCGGAATACAGGGCTGGCACTGACTCTGGTGCTTCCTAGCCATCAGAAAATACCTGCTTCTGTGTTTGTCCCCAAACAGAGAGAAATAGAGAAGGCTCCACTCCCTGGAGCTGTGAGGATTACTGTTTGGGAATGGACTAGGGTAAACACCGGAAGCTGTAGAAAGCTATTAATTATCAAAGCCTTTCACTTCAAAGCTCCGGTTAGCTCCTCAGGGAGCCGGGGACCTTCCCAAAGGCAGACAGGCGCAGCCACCCTGGGTCAGCGATGGAAGGAAATCCTTCTCGCTAGTGTTTCTCCTTTTCAGAAAACTGCTGAGGGAGGCCAGCTCCAAAATGAGAAGGTGTGAAGGGACACTTTCTAGGCAGTCAATGGGGAAAGTCCATTCTCCCTAGGCAGAAGGGAAACAACTAACCCAACCTGCCTCCCCCAAAACCAAAAAACTGCCTTGTCACTCTTCAACAGATGCCCTGAATATGCAGGATGATGTTTGATGATTTATACCACTGACGACTTTAAAAAGCAATAGTGCTTCTTTAAATTAAAGTGTGACTCCCATCAAGATGGGGTGAAGCTGATTCGTTCTGTGTCTACAGCTGCTTATTTTATTTCTAAGTCATTTTGTTTATTACTTCCTTTACTGCTTTGTGAACACGACAGTAGGTCCCGAACTGCAGCGACTGACCTTACTTCCAGAGTCCTTGGGTCCACATTCACCTTTATCGTACCACCATTTGTTTTTCAGCTTGTCTAAGACGCCTGCCTCACTGAGTTTCAAAACGGCAAGGTTTACAGGAGTTCTTCACGTGGAAAATAACATAAATAACATTATATATGTTATTTTATGTTATTCAAGTAAAACTACATAGAATCGCATTGCAAAGTGACAGAGCAGAGGCCACAGTGGGTGCTATGTCATGTACTGTTGGCCCAGGTTTAGAGACAGACATATGACCGGGACCTGCTCCATCGCTTTAGGTAACAGGCACATACTGCTGGGGAAGATTTGTAAATAAATAGTATGCAATTACTGTGAACCCAAAACTATTGGCTTAGACATATTAACAACATACCCTGCAGAGACATACAGAATACAACCGGATATATGATTTAAGAAACATTAATTTGTGTTCCTTGCTTTCAATCTATTTTTAGTTTGTATGGATACAAACTAATAATATGACTTGGCTACAGCTATTTCATTTACTGCCCTCAAAATTATCCTGGCAAGAGAAAGGTGATGCTTCGTGCAGTTTGCTGCCTATAACCACTTGGCATAGACCTGTAATCAGGAGGTCTGCAAGCAGAGAACTTAAGGGGAGAGCTGCAATGCCCTTGTCCTCAGCTAAGAAGAGCATGACAGTCAATCTTTCATTTTCATTTCCTGTTTCAACACTATTTTCAAATTCAAATTTTTTCCTTAAATCTCACTTATTCATATAAGTCTTTCAAGGGTCCCAGGCTGATGACAGATTACTACTTGGAATATCTTCTCTGAGTAGTGGTATTTGCTGCGGGTGACATAAGAGAGTTTAATATTGAGATGAAACCTAATCTGATGCCTCAAAGTCATGAACCGCTATGGGTTTACACTGAAGTTACTTAAACTGAGTGAATAATCAGTGGTAATGTCCCACTTCATGCAGTTGTTCCAGTTTATTTTCTAAAAAGCTATGAAATGATTAACAGACTTATTCTATGTACTTTCCACTTCGAATCATTGACTGTCCAATTCTTAATGTGGTAAGCATATGGGTATCTATTTATGTGCAGGTGTGCATGAAAATACAATATACATCAGAGAAGGAGGTAGATAAACAGAAATGGCATGTGATAGATAGCCTTCTGGTGAAGTTATATGACATAGGACCTGATCCTGTGTGTGCCAGCAGATTCCTATGGGAAAATTAATCTCTCATAATACACCATAATCCATGCATTGCTAATATGTTAACTCATGAATTCAAGGCTTAATAAAGAAATAACCAATGCAAGCATTAATTAATATAGTGTAACTGAACCTACTAAAATAGTTACTATGAAAGAGAAAACGGGCTTGTTACACTCTATAAGTGGTTTAACTGGACATCCCCAAATGCTTATGTATTAATATAGTTGTGCATGTTTGTGTATATATATATTTAATACACAAATAACAGCTCCTGAACCTCATATGCTACTCTTTTCATACATCTGATTACTCTTTGCATATATACATAAAGGGGAGGATTCACCTCACCTCAGTTTTTTCACCCGAAAGTTATGCCCCAAGCTTTGGCTGCCTGTCTAGGCCTCCCTGCAGTTAAGGGACAAAGATAGGTACCTCCAAAAGGTGGGCTGAGGTACAAGTTTTAACAAAGGATGAAGCATGCTGTTGAGATGCCCATCTCTTTTCATTTACTACTGAGGAAGCCTTGGTGCCTTGGAGAAATGACAATTTTTGACAGCTACAGTTGGGTAAGAGGATTCCCAGGTACTCTAAAGTGATCCCTTTAAGTAAAGGAAATGCTTCATCCATTTTCCAAATCCCACACATTTAATTCTTATGGAATACTCTGCTTCTAGAACAGAAAATGCCTATTTCTTGATCTTTTTCAGTATTCAAACTTACATTTTGTCTTCAGGCTTCCTGGCAGCAGGTTGTGCAGGTTGATAGTGGAATATCAAAGTCCCACAGCTATGAAATGAGTGGGTAGCATTTGGGATGCTGGCAAGTTGCCTGTCAACATGATTCTCTGTTTGCTTCTAGTACAAGTGCAAAATACTTAATATTATTTGGATAGCTGTCATCTGTAACTTGTCATGCATTGGCACTGAGCCACATTTCGGTGCTCCTAAATCCCAGCAGTGTAATGGGGCTGGTTATGACAAAGATAAGGGACATCTAGGTACTGTTCTCACATAGAAAATCAGAAGCCTGTGGAGTTGTTGCAGATTAAACTGATTAAAGGGATAATTAGGACTTGACATGAACTATCAAGACCAGCAGCAAGCTGGGACAAGTCAGAAAACAGATGTCTCCCAGTCCTTTGCTTGTTTTTTTTTAAGCACTAACAGTTTAGGTATATAAAGCCTGATAAAGGCAGGGATTTTTTCTTCTTTGCAGCTGTAGTTCCTTTAACGTCATCCTTTCTGCATTGTCTCTGGAGGAAGCTCTCAGGTTTTCCTTTGGGAAAAGCAATCAATTTCATGCTTAAAACTGCCACGCTATCCTCAATATATAACTGAATGCAATGGCAATGGCTGGCAGAGATGTGGCACTTCCCACTTTTCACTGAAATACAGCCAGAGATGTGTCCGAGGCTAGGCCCTTGTTTTTCCTCTCCACTATTTTTGCTGAAACACCTTCTGAATCAAGGTGCTGAACAAGCTCAGGGAAACCTGGCCTCTGCCCCTCACTTTCTCACCTGCCCTAGGGAGGCTGTGTGAATGGGACATGAAGTCTCCTTTACATCTCCCCTCAGCCAGTCCTAGCTGTGACGAGGGAGAATCACTCTGAGCTAAATTTAAAATTAAATTTAAAAATATTTTAAATATATTTACACTTTCAGAACAGGGCTTTCGTCCCACTTTAAATCAGCCAGCTGCAATGGGAAATGTACATGGTCCAATACCAGAAGCCCAGACTGAGGGGCTGCAGAGTGGAAAAGGAAGATTTTTGCTTATGCTTTTCAGAATAGCAACATATATACCTGTTTGCAGTCACAGTAAGTGACTGCAGGTGTATTAAGTTTTCATGTATTTTAGCCTTTGTTCTGTTTCTTTGCTTTTTTTGATTGCAGTAGGAGATTTTTCAACAGCTCCTATGGAAGATGAATGCCTAGATCACCTTGGCTTTCAGGGCAAGTTGCTTATCTAGGCATCTTTCCTTTCTTTGAAAATATCCTCTCCAAATGAGCATCATTTTGACCGTGTCAGTTACAAACTCAGAGACTACAACTTGTTACTACACTGCTTACACAATCAGTTGCTGAATAGTCCCACTGATACTAAAGGGAGCAGAAACTAGAAATCAGTATGGTCTGCTGCACATGAGCAAGAACAATGTACTTAAGTCATATACAGAGGATAAATCCAGCATTTAGAATTAAATTTCCCATCAAGTTCAGTCTTGTAAACTTAACATTACAATGGAAAATGACTATAGATTTGGGTTTTTTTCAAGTTGTTTAGTGATTCCTGAATTACTAATGTTGGGCTAAATCTTCAGCTAGAGTAAACTGGCAGAGTTTGTGAAAATCCATGTAGTTTTTCCAATGTACAGCTGCCGAGAATCTCCATTGTTATATATAAACAGGATCCACCTGCCTCGAATTCATGTAAGGATAACATATGAGAAATAATAACTAAAAGTACCCTTTATATATGGAGAAAAATTTGTCCCATGTAGCCACAGTGCAAAACTGTTGTGTGACAGCACAGGAGACCCTGTTCTTCACCCATGTGCTGAAGGCAGTGGTGGCACAGCCCGACCTGGGCATAGGGAAACTGGTTTTCTACATTTTCATCATGTTCTCAGCCCTTCTAACTCCCCTCTCAGCTTCTTACTCATTTCCTCCTATCCTGTCATCAATCACTTGCTTTTGGAAGGGCTAGTTTTTAAGAGCCTCGGGCTGGATCTTGTGCCAGCAACATCAGCAAAATCAGAGTGCTTTAAAATGGCATTAATGAAGTTCTGAGTTAGTTGTGTTCAGGACAATGAACAGGCAACTATGGCATTTAAATTACAGTACTGAGCAACTCTGAAACCAATACAGAATTTCGGTAGACAGGGATTGTAAAAATGCAATCACAAGTATGCTTTAGGAGCATTTTTACCCACTCATGACTGAGCCATTAATTAAGTGTAAGGTCAGTCTCATCCGCTGAATGAAAAACAAGGGCCACTGTGTTCTCCTGAGGGCTGCCAGCAGAGACTGGAGGAGAGCTCCATCAGCACAGCTTCCTTCCACTCACACTTTTATAAAAACTGTGGAGCAGAAACTGTTTAAATACCTTCCCATGCATCACATGAAATGATGATGGCATACAGTTAGGATCTTAGGTAATACTTTCAAAAGCACTCAAATGACTTGGGGACCTCAGATTTATCTTCAAACACAACTTAATTACTGAGGTCACTAACCCACAGGTGGTTCACACAGGGCAACTCTCTGAACTGTCTGTCTGAATTTTGGAAGATTGTTCTTAAAGGGAACAATAAATGGGGAGGCTAGAAAGAGCACAGAATGGAGGTAGGAGAAATCTTGTTTTAGAGAGCAACACAAACCTTTGGAGAACTGCTGAGCTCTCATGAAACTCCCCAATTTCTGTAGTCCTCTGTACTATCATGAAGGGTTATTCTGGGTCTAGACTCTCATATTCAGACTAGTGAATCTCAAATAGTAACAACACAGTTACCAGTCAAGTCTCAGGTGCTATATTTCTTTCAGGAGAAGAGGATTTTCTCATTCTCGTTCATGACAGTAGGAAGCCCTGTAATCTGGACTGGAGCTGCTAACAAAGCTTAAGGTTTGTTCTTTTTAAATTCATACAATGAAAAGAACCATTAGCTAATAATGCTTACGAGCTTAGTTCAGGACTTGTTGATAGCTCTCAGGTTTACAACAACAGTGCATGGTGTCCTGGTTATTCCACTAATGATCATTTGATAACATAAAAAATTAAAATATTTAGAGCTCCATTAATTCAGTAGAAAGGGTCTTATTGACTTTAATTGATCAGAACCTACAAGACTGTTCCTGAACAAGGAAATGGATTTTGTAGATGATAAATGACTAACTAACACTTTGGGGAGTCAAAGTAGCTGTAGGTTAAAAAACAAGACCAGATGCTGTTGCAATGCAGAATTTGAGAAGCATGGTAATGCCTGCTCATCTGTGTGATGTGCCTGCTTCTATTGAAGATGAGCAGTGCAGGTGCATGATAGACCTGGGGCTTCCCAGGAGCACTGGTACTGCCTACTCACTCAGCTGTGCCTGGGAAAAAGTGTGGCAAGAAACAGGCCTGAGGTCAGAGGAATGCTCCTGGCAGGCTGTATATAGTCCTAGGACCACAGGTCGAGCTCCATCACGTTCTCCACCCTTTGCTAATGCTTCCTTGCTCACCATATTTTCTATTGCATCCTGAACTGCCTGTGTCACCTATTGCTCATTTCCATTGGCAATGTGTTCCTTCCTCCCTCCTGCATTCACAGATCCTCCCTATTTCTCCACGGACTGTACTCCTTGCCTTTCTTTTCTACTTTTTTCCCCCACCCCTATTTCTGTCACTTGCCATCACACCAAACTTGCTCCTTCAGCACTTCCAGACATTTCCCTGGTGAAGCCCGTCCCGTCCCTCTACCCTGAGCTACTCCCTTTTCCTGCTTCGTGACTCAAAGCGCCAGTGGCTGGTAATCAGGGAAAGTAAGTTAAAAGCATCCTTAGTTTGCTACCTAGCTTTTATCTCATCTTTCAGCCACAGCAGGTTTGTGAGGAGCGTATTCTAAGAAAATGGAAGTATTTTAATGATGTGACTCCCTGCCTGTGACATTTAAATAAAAAAAATAAACACCCCTCCCCCAGTAATGCAAAAGTTCAGACTTGGGTGAAGCACATAATAGCAGCAACGTGGGAGATTTATGGTTCCCTTGTCTACTTTCTTACAAGAAGTTGGTGTCTGTTCCACCTGCAGGTAAGTGCTATCAGGTCTAATACGCCTAAGCACTTTGGAAGAGAAAATAGAGACCATTTTTGAAACTGTGACTGCTGGCGAGCAGAATGGTGGGTGGGAAATAGGTAGAGCAGCAGGATCGAAGCAAAGTGAAAAGGATTAGGAGACTGGTTCTGGGTGAGTGCAGAACAGCCCAAGGGATGGTCCCTGAGGCCAGGACACAGCATGAAAGAGCAGGAGGACTAAAGAAGGAGAGAAAATAGTAAGAAAAAATACATGTAGGCAGCTGTGAAGAAAGCTACATAAACTGTGTATGACAAATCAGTCGAATTTCATCATCTATATCTGACTAGCTCTGTGCCTGCACAGATACCTGTGCAGCAGCATTCTCTTATATATTGTTCACACACAAGCACATAAATAAATATTATTATATGCTGCCTGGCACGGAAGGGGTATTTTTAATATCTTCATCCTCCCCCACTTTGCCATCTTCCACTTCCACATCTTTGCTTCTTTTCAGCACAAGGCAGTTTCCCAAAAGGAAGCTGTGAGGAGGCAAGGAAGTAGTGGCACTGGCCATATGGAAGATACAGAAATGCAGGAAGAATAAGAAGCTGTTGCCACCTCAGCCTAAAATTCAGTCTAGAATTCCTGCCTGATAAATTCTGCCTAGTGAATCACCATGAATTTCAGTTAGGTGGTAAGATATCAGGAAATGTCAACGTGAAGATATTTTAGCTGAAACTTGTCCTCCTATTTTGGATACTCATGTGAAAATTGTAATTTGTACCTGTATTGTTTGTGTCAATAGTGGATCCCTGAGCCTGGACCATGCATTAGATTACTGCTAGGAGGCAGTCACATCAATTTTCACCCTTTTCCTCTATTGTCACTGAAAAATATTTGGGTATTTGCTCCTGAAGGTTTCAAACTGCTTGTTCACAAGAGCAAGCTTGGAAAAGGCTCATCACGATTTCAGAAGATGCAGGTTTCTGAAAACTGGTGATAGATCTCACAGCAGAGACTGTTTATGAGTTCCCCTTGGGGTGCTTAAACAAATGCAAATATTTTTGCTTTGACAGTAATTGCATACACCTAGATTTCAACTGCAGGTACCAGCAGTGCTGTGCTACTGGTGAAGCTGTTTTGTTGCAGGTAAAACCCCAGCAGATGCACCAATTACTTTACATACTGTTTACCCGCTTTTGGTGACATTGAGGCTAACCTTGGAGTCACCTCCCCCGCTGCCACATTCTCCTTTGTCGTACCACCATTTGTTTTTCAATTTGTCCAAGAGGCCTTGTTCATTCAGTTTTAAAACTGCGAGGTTAACAGCATTTCTTGAAACGATAAAACATATTTTGTAAGAAACTGCACAGCTGTTAAGATGTTAGAAGGAATGAGGACTTAAGCTGTTTATAAGCTTGATCCACACACTAAATAAACCTCTCATTTCCATATTTCAAAGCCCTTGGCAGCACAAATAATTGTGGTTACTTTCAAATGTGGAAAATGTGTTTCCAGCGTAGAAATTATTTTCAGAATGGCTTGGATTTTAACCAGAAAATTCTATCAACCAACCAAAACTATTTTTGCAAAATGATGATAAAACTCTGCCTGGAATTAAAAATGATTTACACAGATTTATTTGAATCTATATTTAGAATATGTTTAGTGTGGGCCCAGGCTGATTTTTCAAGCAGATGGGAAAATGTATTCCCATATACTCAAGAGGCAAGATTCAGACGGCCTATGCTAGATGCTGCCAGTCACTGTGTCACATACAGTTTTGACATGCAGCACTTTAGAGTGATCCCGCACAAGCTGTGGGCTAAGGCTCCAGAAACAGGCAGGGTGACGTAGAGCTGAAGAGGAGGGCTAACAGCTCGCACGCTGACTATGATGCTGTCTAGAGCCAGTCAATAGAAAACAACGCACAAAGAGGTGTGAGGAGTCCTGCCCATCTGAAGCTTCCTCACCTGCTGTAGGCACATCCGTACATTTGGGATGCAGGCTCTAGAGTCCTGCTCCCTGTGCACAGCAAAGGCTTAGCTGAAATGCGAGACTTGGGGTCTAGCTTAGTGCCATGACTCCAGGGACTGCCCTGCTATCCTGGGAGGGCAGCCTGTCTCTCAGCCCAAAGGGCACCTGTGGTGTGCGGGAGGAAGGTGGCAGTGGAGGGCATCCTCTCTGGGGAAACCTGGGGACAGTGCAGCCAAGCAGAAGCTCAAGCTCTGGGAAGACCAAACCCAGCCCATTCGCAGGGTGCTGAGATACAAGCCGGTAGTTGGGATGCCCTGAGGACTTTTCCCTGGAGGGTTTATACATATCATGCTGTCACTGGAGGAAGGACAAATCCTTCATTGCTAGCAGCACAGTAGCATAGGCACAACAGCCTGAAAGGGGTTCTGTGAACCTGGTGTCCTCCATCTCATGTTTAAGTGCTCTTTTTTCAGATGAGAGAAATACCTGACAGAGACTTTGGATCTGTGCAGGCTGAGGGGGGTTGCCAACACGAAGGCTAAAGCACAGAATCACTGCTCCTGTATGAACTCAAGGCTGCTGGGAGTGCACTGAAATTCAGGCAAGAAAGGGACACAGCTGGTCCTAGGATGAGGTTGCTTCTGTGCATGCTCAGAGGTTTTCCTTTAGGTGTCCAGAGAGCATTAAGACTGGATGGCAGAGGGTAGACAGTATAGATTACCATACAAACCCAAATGTAAGGCACCTGGATTTCTGATAGGAACTACAGTCACTGTATGACATTTTAACATCAGCTGGTAACTAATCTGCCAAGGCATTTATGCAGCCTTCATCACCTCCTGAGGAACATTTGCACTTATTTAAGTGTACGACTTCCTATCTTTATTACTAAGAGCCTCAACAGTCACATATCCTAATGGTACACAACTACATCAATATTTATTGATAATTATTAATAACAAACTTTTCTCTTCCTCTTTTCATGTTCACAGGTCCCTAGTGCATTCATGCCTATCAGACATATACACTCTTTCTGGTGGGTGTCTGCCCAGGCTTGCTTGAGGATCTCCAGAGTTGTGTGGAGCAGTGGCATCATATCCTTGAAGCACCATTCATCTCCAAATGGAGAGAAGTATCTGTGAGGTGCCGGTAGCTTAACTACTGCTCTTCAGGGACAATATGCAGTTGAGAAAGATGGAGTTTCTCTCTCTGAATTTGTTTAATGCTGCCACGATCTGTCTGTCAGGGCAGAGTGGGATTTGGCAAGAGCTATGTCTGCCAAGGGCATCTTCCCCTCATCAATTATGAGAGGATGCAGCACCTTCGAAGCGCTCGGAGAAGGGCTGGGGAAGAGAGATCCTCTGGTGTCAGGGCTCCATCAGATCTTATGGCACCAGAAGCCACTGGGGCTTGTGATTCACTCTCTCTAGAGACGGCTGCTCTCTGGTCCCTGGGGTCACCGCTGGTCTTAGAACAGAAATTTTTCTCTCACTCATTAGGAGAGAGATCTTCCTGGCAGACAGGTATAGACAATGATATTTCACAGCTTATGGAGTGTTCCATACAACGTTGGCCCATTTGTGGGGCAAACGTCAGCTTCAGGACATACCTTCACTGTCTTCTGGTAACAGCTTTTCATATAGCTCCTTCTGGAACCGAGACAGGTCTTTGCTGGCTGGTCATGAAATTTGGAAACTGCTTGTGTGTTTTGCCTAAGCTTCACTGTAGTTACATTTATACGAGATTTTCAATACAGATAAAGTAATCGCTTGTCTATCCCTGAAAGCGAAAATGAGAACTGTAGGCTGTAGTGGGAGTGATAACAGACTGCTCTTTGTGGATAAAGCTTTAAGGGGAATTTAGCAGCCAGGCTGACAAATGTGATTTTGTATAAGTGCTCCAATTATGGTTCACATTCCAGAGGGAGAGGAGCAATTGCAAAATTGGAATGAAATTGTTCATTTGTCCCTTTTGTTCTTGGAAGCAATTGCTTTTGAATCAGTCATATTTACTACAGATTTTTCCTACTTGGTTTTTAGTTACAAAGCCTATGCTTTTGGCCTGTTTGCCCCATTCAGAAAGGTAACTGTGTGGCCAGCCTTGCCACTTTACAGACAAATTTCCAGGATGCTAAATGTAAATTTTACCTTTGTAAGGACGTTGGCACTGAGCTGTAAATGAAAGCTGATCCTAGAAACACTATTTCTTTGATGTTGAGCAACATTACTTATTCTGAAAATGGCTTAGATATACAGTTTGAGCCTGCTGTCTACAAAGTCAATGCCAAAACTCCTTCTCCCTTCAACAGGAAACAAACCAAGGTCTAATTTAATGCTGCTATGTCTAATTGTCACACTGGGTTGCAGTAACATAAACAGCTGCTTTGACAGTGCTACAGATGTGGGCAGGAGTGATCACTCCCATGAAAAATGAAATATACCTCAAGGAATATCACTAACTCTCAATTCAATGAGCCACTTACTTAAGCACAGACTTATTTTAAAGCAGATGGGAAGCCCTATCAATCAGTCTATCTGTAAAAGCATCTTCATACTGTTTCCTCTAAGCTGTAGTCTCTCAAATATGAACACTAAAACTCACTGAATTAGACAAAGTCCTTATGCTAAAATCCTTAGGAAGTTTTTTTTTTTCCCAGTTTTTATCTTGGGTGAATATGTTACCTGATAACTTACAACATTTTTTTCAAGCTTTTCAAGTTAATGTTTACTTACACCTTTTATCTGGATATTCAAGATGAATAAAAAACAACTAGGTGATTTTTTTGACAACTAATTAAGTTTTCATGTTTAATTTCCATGTTGAAGGGAAAGAGCTTTTTCATTTGCCAAATGTTTGCATTTATTTGTCAAAGCATTAAAGATTATCAAGGAAAATTTTCCCACAGTCATTTAGAGAGCTGCAGCTGGTTGATAGTAATCCTAGAGTAATAAATAAATAAATAAATGAAACCCATTCATGAGAGGGTTATTTAGCTGGGTTATGAGCCATATCCATAGACAGTTTCACACCACAATAGAGAAATGGAAATAAAAAGGATGAAGAAGTAAATGTGGATTTAAGCTGCAATCATTGCTCTGAAATTAAACCGTATTGTTTATAAATGTAACACATTATTGTCCTCATCATGTCTAGTAGGCCATGTAAAACCAGGTTAGTTTCACACTGCTTTCTCTGTTGCTTTGTTATCCAGGTCCCAACACGTGGAAATAAATAATTTCTTTCTGGTCAGCAAAACACAGAGAACCTTTGCTCAACATGGCTCTATCTTCCACAGAAATGTTGTAACTGAGATCCTGATAGGTGCAATGGTGACTATATTGAAAATTATATCCATGAGACCTCAGAGCCAGGCTAGATCACTTATACTCGTCCTAGATAGTGCTTCATTCTCCCACAGAGGAAGGCATTTTGAAACTTGGGTATCCGTGGCAGAAACTGTTCTTTCATTATTAAAAAATAAGCCTGTGTCCTCAATACCACACTTAGTCAAAACTCCCACCAAAGAACAATGTGTTCCTCAATAAAGGAACTGAAACCTTTGCAAGAGTAAGGGTTTAATAGTAGAAAGCCGGCAAGTGTTTTAATATTTGACTCTTAATCATTGCTGTCACTGCACAATCCTGCCTTTTCCATTACTCAGAAGAAAACAGAGACCTTGTATGTGATAGTCAAGCCAGTTCAGCCAAAACTGCAGCCCTTGCATCACAGTGATACCTCACCACACAATTACTTGAGTGCAGGGGCAGTGATTTCAATGTATGGATTACAGCTTTTTTTAAGCTGCCTATAGAATTACAGTATGAAAAACTTGATGAGAATTAAATCATTCTTACTCATTTAAAATCACTTTCCATCTCCCCATAAATAAATAGTAATAAGCAGTTTAAAACGTTAATCAGTGTCACTTCTTTTTTTAAAGAGCGTACTTGTGCCAACTGCAGATATGCCTTTCAGTTAGCAAAAGATAAAACTGCACAGACAGATGACAGTGCAACCACCCAGTCCCTTGCAAAATAACATCTATGATTCCAGACAGGGATACCTGATCTGCTACCCAAAAGAACTGCAGTAGGGTGCTTGCCCAAAGCTCAGGAAAGCTGGCAGAGAGGTCTGCTTTGTCTTCCAGTGAGTTTGGGTCACAGCAATGGTTAACAGACAACCCATCCATTGGACTTCAGTCCATACAAAGCAGTGAGGCAGGCATTCAACAAATGACCTGAACACTATGGCATACAACACGGTGGTACCTAGCAATTACATGCTCAACCAGAGGAGGGGCATTTCCAGGGCTGATGATAGAGACAGGCAAAGGTCCCTGCACCACGAGGGAATGAGACAGAGGCCCAGGCTAGGGACCACAGCAGCCAACATGAGCACTGCTGGAAATTTGAGACAGCCATAGCGAAACAGCACAGGAGCGGGCACCAAATTCTGCCTAATGCAACACTTTAAGCACCTATTTCAGCACAGCAACTCAGCATCTCTAAGAAACCAGAAACTAAAACATGAAATGCATCCTGCACACTACTATCAAGCCTGTTTTCACCAGCCTAATGCCCAGAGCTTGAATACATGTGACAGGCAGAAAAGGGTCTCTCCAGCCTGATTAGACTTGAATAAGTATCCACAGTCTCAGACACAGCTGCTTTTTAAGTCCTTCAGCTCCCAAAATCTCTGGATGCACAGTGGTTCATGGGATGGGTGAAAAGCACCACCTGTCAGCACCGCTCAGCATCATCCACAAGTGCAATTCAGAGGACTCAGCCTTGGCCCGAGCACACGTAGCAAAGGAGACCTCCACCATGAAGTCAGGTCTTAGAATATCTGTTTTTGAATACTAAATGGCATAAAGGCACAGACAGGTCCCTAAGTACTCATTACAACAAAGGCAGCATCTCTGCTGGGAGCATTCAATAACAATCTTTTAGGCAACCGGTAGAGTTTTGCCAGGAAAACTTAAATGTCTTAGCTATTTAAACAGCTTTGACATTTTCCTGACTCCCTTTCCTGAACTTAGTCTCATAAATTCTGTGTAACGGGCATGTTAGATGATAGCAAAATACTTCCCTGAATCCTGGGCAGATTCTTGGTGAAATTCTGCCATTATCTTTACAGACAGCGGAACTGTTGTTTCACTGCTCAGTGTTAGGGATGTTGTTCACTTTAAATAATGAACAAGCAGGATGTGCAAAAATAACATGACTCACTAATGAGACTCTACATACACAGAGACGGCTTTGTTTAAACTGCAGCCGTATTGCACAGTGTATTGTCCTAGAACCGCTGGTGCCACCACCGTAGTTACTGAGGCAGAAGCAGAGACCCTGACTCCCTGAAAGGCTTTTCACAAATCCTTCCCACAAGGATCTGAAAGCCTCAGAAATCGCTCGGTCACTTAAAAGTCACATTGTGCGGAGGGATGCCACCTCTGTTTAACCTTAGGTTCTCTGAACATACAGCACAAACAAAGAGTACCTGAATGTTAAATGATCAAGGCACCAAAGGTGGGCTATACATGAGGTATGGACCAACTGGCAAGATACAAGGATTTGCTTTTTATTCCACTAAAATCCATGACTACATTGTCATATACATTTGTTGTATATATACTCCTATATAAGTAATAGCTGAAAAGAAGTGGGGTCAGTAAACTACTACACAAGGGGAAGTGAAGCCACAGATGCGGTGGTGCATCTGCAGGAGGAGTGCGCTGAAGGAACAAGCCTTCCCAAGACCACAATGTCACAGCCAGTGACATGTTAGCAATTGATGACTCAAGCAACTCAAAGCTCATTTTCTTCCTTGCACTTTGGAACTCTCTCCCTGCAGCTACCTGCTGATGCAGCCATCTCCCAGACAAGCCCCTCGTCGTTCCTGGTGCAGGCTGGAGGGGTCCTCGCTCAGGACAAGGCAGAGAGGGAGCCCGGTGAAGCTGAGTTTGGTGACCTTATTTCAGTGATGTGTACTGCAGTTATTGTCTCATGATCTAATCTGTATCCAGCCCGGGTGGCTTGGGAAGAGGAGGCCACAGCTGCCCAAGCTGCACAGCCTAGTGCTTCCTGGATGCAGCTGAGGGTCTGTCTCAGACCTACTTAGTGAGACACAAGTGGGTGTATTTTTACAGCTTGTTCACATCATCCCTTCAAGTGATTTTTAAATGGGAAAAATTAAAATGCAACCTTACCGAGCAAAAAATTAGAACCTGCCCATCCTCTGAGCTGTTTATTTTAAGCATGTTTTGAAAAGTGCTGATGGCAGATTGTAACACGACACAAATGCAGCGCAGCTTAAGGTTGTTTGACAATTCATCAAGAGAAATTAAGTGTAAAGCTGCATGGCACTGGCTGAATATGTTTAATAAATTAGGAATGAAACAAGCACTCCGTTAACAAGGAAGATGTAGCCAAAGCTTACATCATTCTATACTCAGAAGGCTTGAAGGATCAATAATGCAAATAAAAAAGAGAGCTAATGCAAGAGCATTTTTACAAGAAAAACAACATAAATTTTAATGACAAAGGGCCAACTTTGAAATCATGTTTTTTTAAACACATTCAAAAATTTATAGGAATAATTTTTGTACTCAGATTTATACAGGTTTGCATGCTATAACGCTATTTGTATGAAAAAATTGTATTCAAATACGGAAACACAGCACATATCAAGACATTTTCACATGTAGCTGACAGTTCAAACAAAACAGAGACTTTGGCACTTGCTCTGATAGCTTGCCCAGCTTTTATGTTAAATAAAGAACTACTAGTATTCAAGTTGTGAGTCTTCACAACAATGATAGCTCTTCTTCAGTGGGTCTCTCAGGCTTTCCTGCTAAACATTTCCATTGCTATATAAATGTTTATTGGAGAAAGGACATGACTGGCTGTCTCAGTTGAGTGTCCAGGCCCAGCTGAGGATCCACCAGGACAGTGGGTGCCTCTTGAATTCCATCTTGCAAAACCTACATTCCCCTGAGGGACTGCCTGGCCTGTGGAAAGCCAAAAGTCTTGCAAAAAAGCTATGGGCAGGTTGTGTGCTGCATTAGAAGCTAATACCATTTATAAATGCTATTTAAAAATCCCCTGTCCAATTGCATTTAAAACACCTCTTCCAGAACAATATCTCAAAATATTCTACAAACACTAAGAATAAAGTATCTTTATAAGAGTGTGTATGTATTGTTATTCTTTGTTTAGAGATGGGAAATTTAAAGCAGTGCTCAAATGCTGTTCAATTGTGGCTAATTAAAATAATTGTAACGCTCTTCATTTAGCCATCCAAATGAGATGGTTAATTTCCAGGGGCACTGAGCATTTACAGCTTCTATGTATATCCTGAGTATGCAGCTTAGTTACTTGAACTGAACTTTGTAAACAAATGTGAGCCAAACTGACACCTTGAGGATCAGCAGGAGTTCCAATTAATGGGAGACCCACTGCTGCTAAAAATTGCCACAGCTACTTTGAATTCAAAGAAGTTCTGACAATTTACACCAGCTAGAGGTCTGATGACTGTAGTTTAAAATATTTATATAAATTGAAAGCTGTTTTGCAGCAAGATATTCCAATTACAGTATGCAAACACTTCTTGGCACAAGCAATTAAATATATATTTTGCTTGTGTAAAAACAACAGCTGTTGACCTGGGAAGGCAACTCAGCTTGTTTCTCTGCTTTATACAAAGCTTTGCTGTAAATAAAAAACACGTAAAATTGTCCCTAGAGTGACTGTTCATACTGGTTCAGTATACAGTCTTTAGTAGCAGCAGAAACAGTTTCTCACAACCCTGAGCTATTTTAATTTTTGCTAATAACTACCTAATCCTGCTCTCATTGAGCAGTACCACTTTTCAAAGCACATTTTTTCTTGCTGATTGCAGCATAAGCAGGATTATGTGAATAGGCTGCTGCAGTCCAATACCTGCAACTCAAAATACAGGTTTTAAAGGCTTGAGTGGGATTTTTCAAAAGTGTCTGAGCACCAGTGTGACACTGTCTCTACACTGCAGGAATTGCTCTGAGGATAAGCTTAGGCCACTGCCAACTGCCTTGAAACTCTTTCTCACCTCAGAAACATTACAAATCCTGAGCCCTTTATGGCTTTTATACATTTGATACTGCTGAAAGCACTTACAAAAATAATTTAAAATTTGAAATGTCTAAAAAGAGCATTTTTAAATACAAGCCCCCAAAATACTTAATGCTTTCAGACGGGGTAACATTCACCTCTGGCATGGCTGGCAGAAAGCCTTTTGCCTTTTTACACTTTAGGTGATGCAGATCTTGACTCACGGTTTTGATGCAGCAGGGAGTTTGGATGCTGCTGCACCTGCCTCTCCAGGAACTCCTACATTTAGGGGCCCCCAACTGAGAGAAAACGGTAGTATTGGCACAGAGAGGTAGTGGTTTTGTGGCAGGACACAGGACGTGGTTCAGGGCATCGGTGTTGGAGTAGCACTGCTGAAAGGCAGGGAGTAATAGCTTGTGGTGGGGGCCACAGCAATGATGCTCTACCACATCTCATGCCGTCCCTCTCCTCTCCTACTGAGACTGCATTAGTGTAGGTCTCTTTAAATGACATTATGTTACATTATCCAGGCACATGTCATTGAGACTCCTCATGTCACTCTACCCACAAGAAAAAGCCAAACACTGCGGTTTACTGTCTGCACAAACTATCTATTTGTTAATTGAATGGATGACTTGATTTTAACAGAATTGAAAACATTATTCATCATTACTGATGTTGGCCAGTAGATTTACATTTTCTTTTACATAGTATGTGAGCCATATTTGTAAGGCATTTTAAGTTTATGCTTCTGAATGCCACAGAGTGACTATTTTCACCCAGAATGAGGCTAGGAAAAACATACCTCTTTTGGATGCAATTCAGTGCTTACTGAATAGAAACAGGGTGTGTTTCCTTATAACTTAGAAAGTTGTTCCTTCTTTATATCCATCTCAATCTGTTTGTTACTGATGGATTACTAGACAGCTTATTAAGATCACACTTTGGCCACCCTGCACAGAGGAAAATTTTACTACATAAAAATCTTCCAGCACAAAGCAGGTGGCAGCTGTTTCAGCAGCTTCTAATTTTTCACTCCATTCAACTTGTCCCAGCAGTGGCAGAAATATTGTACCTTCGACTGAGCATTTCACAGCTTTCATCCACAGGAAGACCCAGACCTAGGCTGAATCACCTATCCCCAGAAGAAATGTTACTGTGACCTCCACAACCAGTCAGGACTCATTGCTGACTTTCACTCATGGAAAGTAAAATATCCTGTTGGACTCACTGCAAAAATTAGGTTTTCTGGTTCCTAACCAGCCCCATGTCTCAATGTGCTATATAAACGTATGTTTTATTCAGTGAGTAGCAGCGCAGCTAATACAATAAACCCAAGGTCTTTCTTAATGCAGTATTGAACATATCTGGCATTTTTGGAGACTGGTTCAAATTTGGCAATACTTGAAGAGATTTCACTATCAGACTTCTCCAATTTTTCATTTATGACAGGCTGAATTTCACCCTTTATGAACATATAATGATAAGATGGGTAAGAGGACCCATTGACCATTTGACATGGTCTTCTCCTGTTATTCTACTTCTTATGCTATGCTGCTGTATTTTCCTCCTTGCAAGCAGCAAGACCTCATGACAGGAACCGATTAGTTTGTCAGTTTAAGATTAAGAAATGTTAAAAAACCATCAGGAGTCACAATGTAGTGACTTCTACAAGTAAAGATGCTCAACTGAGCATCTCTGCATGCCTTTTTCACAAACTACCTCACTGTTAGCTTAAGATGCTCCATAAGAGGTGATAGAAGTCCTCTATCCTAGCTAATATTTCTGAGGTGTCCTCAGAAGAGTCATAGAAAAGGAGTTGCATTTAACCACTCTCAGGGTGACAGAGACATAGGTATCTGTGGCAAGAGCCACAATGAGAGAAAAAACCTCCTGCCATCTTCTCAGCAGCTGCAAGTGGAAAAAAAATAAACTTAACTGCTGTTGCTATTCTCAGGAATTCACCGAGCAGCCAGATTCAGTTGAATTCATAAAAAGAAGCGTGGCCAGAAGGTTGAAGGTGATTCTCCCCCTCTACTCCGGTCTGGTGAGACCCCACCTGCAGTACTGCATCCAGCTTGGAGCCCTCAGCATAGGAAAGACATGGACCTTTTGGAGCGGGTCCAGAGGAGGGCCACAAAAATGATCAGAGGGATGGAACACCTCTCCTATGAAGAAAGGCTGAGAGAGTTGAGGTTGTTCAGCGTGGAGAAGAGAAGGCTCCGCGGACACCTTATTGAAGCCTTTCAGTACTTAAAGGGGTCTTATAAAAAAGATGGGGACAAACTTTTTAGCAGGGCCTGTTGCAATAGGACAAGGAGTAATGGTTTTAAACTAAAAGAGGGTAGATTCAGACTAGATATAAAGAAGAAATTTTTTAAAATGAGAATGGTGAAACACTGGAACAGGTTGCCCAGAGAGGTGGTAGATGCCCCATCCCTGGAAACAGTCAAGGCCAGGCTGGACAGGGCTCTGAGCAACCTGTTCTAGTTGAAGATGTCCCCACTCACTGCAGGGGCATTGGACTAGATGACCTTAAAAGGTCCCTTCCAACCCAAACTATTCTATCATTCTATGAATGTCTATATTTTTATTTTAGAAACAAACCCACTGTTCTGGGTGCTATTTCCAGTGAGCACCAATCTTTTGTCTGTCTGGTTAGACTTTTCAGCCACCAAGTCCCAGTCTCACTTTTATGAGAATGAAGCATGAAATGAATGCAAAGCCAGCTACCATCAGCATACTGTATGGTACAGAAAGTGCTGTAATACAAGCAGTCTGCTCATCCGCTAATTTTTTCCTAGTAAGGAAAGCAACTCCGCATGCAAAAGCTATAGGGCAAAACTGCAGTTTGCTTCTGCGGGAATTTATTCACTGACATCAATGTCCACAAAGTTATTGGCGTAACATGGCCACTATGTCAAAAGCCATTGGCAGCACTCAGAAATCAGGATGGATGCTTGAGTTTTACTGTTGCCAGAAACAGACCACTAATTCATAAGCTCTGCACAGCTGATAACACTGTTATCAGATCTAAACTTAGACTGAGAAGAGGCATGAGAGATTTCTGTAACGCTTCATGCTTCTTTGTGACTCCATACTAATGTTTTTCATAAAGAAGCATTGGAAGGAAAACAATAAATGGAAAGATTCCCGCTAAGAGATGGTTTCTTAATCTTTGGTCTAATTATAATGCAAGCACTTTGAAGTTCATTATTTTAATTAGAAGTGGAGACAGAGAAAAAAACAGGGGGTCCATTCCCCAGGTGGGAACTCTAGCTGCAACTGCAATGCAAACAGTAAATAATACTGCATAACCTAAGCCTTAATGAAACACTGGCTTGTGTTTTGCCTAATGGCAGATCAATACCATACAAATGAAGCATTTACAGTTGTGTCATATAAAGCCTGATTTGGTCAGCAGCCAAAATGGGGATTAGCTGGAAACATTCCTAGGACTTTCTGTCTGAATATTATCACAGAAGTTAATGAGCAAGATCTGATAGGCTGAGACAAAGATAAATGGTGCCAGCAACCAGACGAGATGGTTGGTCCAATAGCCAGTGTGCTGATAATTAAAATGCCCTGAAGCCAGCTGAACATCAGTCCAAGATCAGGTGAAATTATCAGACAAGGGCAATTCAATCCCTCTGGCAAACAGCTATATAATGTTGCCACCATCAGTACGGCCATGTACACAGCAGCAAATCCAAATACATCAGCACTCATACCAGTCAGACCAAGCACAGTCACGTCAATACAGTAATACTCATGCTTGTAATGTTTCAAATACAAGCAGTCAGGCTATAGAGAAAACAAGGTATGGAAATTACTAATAGATCTCCACAGTGGGTATGGAGATCCAACTAATGTAATTTCTGTTGTCCTGAACACATGCCCACATGCCATTTTTAATAAAAAAAGCTGGAGGGAGTAGGGTCTACTGGTGATGGAGATTTCTGCTGTTGCTTTCTAAAGGGAACACAGAACAACATGTGGTCATAGACCATAGACTGTTTTAGAAACCATTAGCTGAAGTTACATTTTCCCTGTTGTTTTGCCTCCAAACCAGTTTCTTTGATCAAATACACTGAGAAATCTACCATGAGTTTTGTTCTGAGGCACACACCTCCATGGATTTGAAATAATCATACAAACATCTGAAGTAGGAATGGACTTTAAATATTCACAGCACAATAAACACTACACTATTAATCTTCACTATCCCTCTGAGGTCGACAGGCAATTGTCATTACCCTCAATTTGCAAAGGTGAAACTGAAGCAAGAAGGTGAACTGACCTCCTCTAAGACTCCCAGGAAATCAGGGGGCAGGATCATAATTAAGCTCATCAGTATGACATGACTTCAGTCAACCACACTTCATTGCTGCTCAGAAATCTTTGGGTCTTTTCAGGCAAGTGTTCATAGAGAATTTATCCTTCTGGCCTCCCAGTGGAAATCACTTCCCAGAGACAGACAGAGCTTAAACTTCTGTGCACATTCCCTCAACTCCATCTTTAACCATGAGACACTCCTGATTTTTCTGCATACCCTGCCAAAAGTGAGAGACAGCCAACCTGAGTGGTCTGACTCCCATAACAAAAAACTCTTCTGCCTTTTGACCCCACTCTTAGGGGCTCCACAAAGGTCCATGCTGTCAGTCAGTCAGTAGCTATATAAGGCTGCTTAAGAAGTTAAGGGCTCCCTTTGCCCTTGCAAAGCAGAGATATGAAGCACTGCCACCTATTTCACCAAGTTCAGGTACTCTCACTCTCTTTTGCTTTTCCAGCATGAGAATGGGATTTAGATGAGAACAGTCTGATTGACTTTTGATTTACAGAAATCATAACTAAAGCCTAGTGCTCAGGAGCAGCTTTCGTACAAGTTGGGGGGAAGACCTTCTACTATGCAGAAATTGTAAACATCCCTCTGTAAGCTCCTACAACTTTCCAAATACTCCTGCAGTTCCAGGAGATCAAATGTCATGGCTGCAGATGTCCTTTTCATATCCATAACTGTCAAAAAAGGATCATAGCATAGTCCAGTCTGGAAGGCACATCAAGAGGTCTCTGGTCCAACCTCCTGCTCAGACAAGTGTCAGCTCTGAGGTCAGACCCAGCTGCCCAGGGCTTCATCCAGTCACAGTTCGAAAACTCCCAAGGATGGAGACTGCACAACAACCTCTCTGGGCAACCAGTGTCACTAACAGAATGTCCTCAGGCAGTCAGAGGAAAAAGTTCCTCCTTACATCCAGTCTGAACTTTTGTTTCAGTTTATGCCTGTTGTCTCTTACCTTCCTGCCCTGCACTGCTGTGAAGAGCCCAGCTCCATCTCCTTGAAGATGTCCCCACAGGCACTGGGGGCTGCTGTTAGGCCCCCCCCAAAGACATCTCTGCTTGAGGCTGAAGAAGCCCAGCTGCCCCAGCCTCTCCTCACAGGGCAGGTGCTCCAGATCCAGCTCCATCTTGATCACCTTCCACTGAAAGTGCTTCCATTTACTGATGTTTTTCTTGAATTAGGAGGCCAAAAAAGGATGCAGTATTCTAGATGTGGTCTGAACGTTTGTAATTATTTTATTTGATGCCACAGTATCTTCTCTTGTGGACTACAAATTGGATGAACTAAAAGCACTCTAATTGGAAACTGCCTTGGATAATTGCCCACTGTCTAAAAGAGATGGCAAAAGTAGCAGCCTGCTTATTTAACTGTGCTAGGAAAAATTCCTAAATCCTTAAGAAACTGTGGTGACTTTCTGTTCACTTTCAACTCCACTTTCATAGCCTGAGTTTGCATTATTTAAACTCTGCACAACCAGAACTAACTGTCAAATGTTTATGTGGATTTAAAGGAAAAAATATCATTAGCACATATAGAATATAATTAAAATAGTATCATATACTGATTAAAACCTGAGGAGATGGATCTTAGAAAGTGTAGATTATCTGAATGTGTGCTGGTCCCACAGCTTTGCACACAGAAGGACATAATCTTTTTAATTAAAACCAATAAAGAAATGAGCATCAGCCTACATCTTGGCTCTTACTGTTTTGTGATGCAACCAGTAAAAAGCTTTTGTGGAAATCTTCAAATTCAAAATTTTTGTTGAAAATGTAAACATCTGAAAAATTGCCCAGTAATATTTACATTTAGGCATCTGAAATTTGGGTGGTTTGACTTATGTAGAAAAAGTCAAGATATTCTGTAGGAAGTAATTTGCAGATTTCCAATCAGGTCTGATGAGTTTTTCTGTAGACTCAGAGTTTTAAGACGCAAAATAGATCTGAACCACACAAATGACACAGCATAAAATGCTATAAAAACGATTTCCACACTGCTGTGTACAAAATCAGGTGCCTACATCCATACCAAGGAAGCCAAAGGTCTCATTCTAAATGTAAAAGCCTCTCTTAAGACAGAGTCGCAAATTTTGGCTGCACTAAACAGAACCATATATGCAACAGATTAAAATGAGCCTAATCTGTAATTATGTACACAGAAAGCCTCTTCTGGAGGTAACAGATGGGCTGCCAGATGTTGGGGCTGCTCTCACCTGCAGGCCTCGTTCATCCCTGCTGCTAGTAACGGAAGATGCAAGGGATCTGGGTCTTCCTGCACACAGATGCTATTCCTGCCCATGTTGGTGGGGGGAAGAAAAAAAAGAAAAAAAAAAAAAGCTCTGTCTTCTCTAGGTCCTGGAGGCAGATTATTCTTTTTATGTGTTTTTTTAGAGTAGAAAGAAATAACTGAAGTGTAACAATAAAATAGGTCTCTGCATCAAGTCAGGCTTGGACCACTTTCATCCAGTTGACTTTTGGCTTTAAAAAAGTGGAGGGAAAATTGCAGTCAAACTTTGACTACAGAAAACTGCCAAACCTGCCAAAAGAGAGTTTCACACAACAAAAGAACACAAAGCATTGTTCAGCATCACGTGATTTGCTAAAATATATGGTTAAATAGGAGCTAAATCTTTTTTAAGCTTTTATTTAAGCTCTTACTCAGTCACTTAATTGTAATGGGAAGCAGAGGAAGGAAGGCAGAAAATGGGAGCAAGGCTTATAGCTATAAAAATACAGACAAACTTGAGCAAAGGATATCTAGAGACAGTTGAGAAAAAGAGCAGTAGTTTTGGCTCTACTTCCTACCACACACACAAGGTAGATCAGTTCAGAGAAATAATTACTGATGGACCACAAGTCACTGCTTTATCATACAATCTATTAAACTTACATTGTTCAGTGAGATGCACATATGGTCATTTTTATCTGGAACCTGAGCACCTTGGGAACATCTTGCTGATGTTGGGAAACAGCTGCATTTTAGAGATGTTGTGCCAAGACACAGAGTAGTTTAAATTTTATATTAAAACTCCTGAATCTTGTTTTGTGCTTTTTTCATTGGCAACATCTTTTCACCTTTCATTCTGGGATGTTCACTCCCTCCATAATGCCTACTCCCATCACACACAGTGTGCCAGTCTAAGATACTGTTCTCAGCTCAAAGAAACCATGAGAAAGAAAATAAACTTTTTTCCCTACTTTTGGTTGGGGATTTCTCACAAAAGCCCAGGCTGCATAAAGACTACATGGCCATTTTGTGTCTCTTGGAAGTCCATCTAGTACTTACGGTCAATTGGAAGTGGGCAGTTTTGCAACTACCACACAGCTTAATCACAAACTGTTTTTCAGGTGCTATTTGTTCCTCAAATGTCAGTTCCACAGAGGGGTATTGTTACAAGCTGCTAAGATGCCTTTCAGTGGCCTGCTCCCTTGCTTTAGTCTACCTACAATTTACCCGGACAATTATTATCTTAGTGGGATAGGCCTTTTACTTGTCGGGAACTGTACCATCAGCTTCAAAGAGTAGCTGACTTGTGCCCTTAATGAGTACATATTCTGAAGCCTTGTAGTTTCCTGGAAATTGACACCTAAACAGCCAGAGTTGTAATGAAAAGAAAAGAGAGAAATAATAACGAGCTGCATTGTTAAAATATAATGGGCTGCATCTTGCCCTCTGCTGAGCTGCTTTACAAGGGATTGGGGAAGCAGCAGGGAAAAGGGCAGGAGAAATTTATTTCTGAAGTGCCAAGAAGCAGAATTTGTTCCTCTGAGGATCTATAGATTGGAAACAATGATAACCCTTTTGTATCCCACTGGCACAGTCTGGGGATTAATGCTTATCAAACCTCGGCAAGTGTCCAGAAAGTCAGTAAGATGTGTGCACAGCAATGGTATCAGTATTTTTGAGACATTCTGGTCTTCACTCATAGTTTTAGGGAAGTTCATTGATTATACTTAAATATATGCCTCTTTTTACCTGACAGAGAAGTGAACAGCCTGACAAATTTCATTTGGACAGATTTGATATCATGAAGCTCCTATTCTGTTTGCATTTAAGTATTTCTGAAACAGACAAACGAAAAAAGAACTGTGATTTTTTTTTTTTATGCCTTGATTTCTTCCTGATTGTAGAAAACAAGCCTGTTATAAAACTTGTCCTTGTTCTGACTATCACGGCCTGGCCCAAGCAATAGTTCTATATGACAGCACAGAAATTTCACCTTCAGTAATCACTAAGTATCAGAAGGACAAAGCTTGTATAAATATCTTGTAAAAAAGGAAAAACAAAGAAAAATAAAGCCTCATCGTGCTGCTAAACCAATGCTAAATCTGAAGAGACAGAATGATAATTTCACCTTTTATACTGTTTATATTGCTAATTTAAAAATACCTATTGCCATTGCAATGTTTAGATAAAAAATTACTTTTCTAGGCAATAGTTTTACTGCTGTTTCCATGCTCTGTCCTTTCACTCCTGCTCAGAGCACCTCGTTTCACCACTGTTCTCACCAAAATCCTGGGACCTTCCCTGGAGTAAGGAGCAGGATGATATTAGCAGAAAGGTACCAGAATGTGACTGTGCCACCAAAATGGGAGCTGGCCTTCTTGGAAGAGGTCTTCTTGGAAGAGCTTTGCCTTCCAATGGTTGCTTCTAATGTAATTTGTACTGTAGGAAAACAGAAATGGCAACAGAACAAATTCCCGTTACTTTTGCTCTCTCCTCCAGACCACCGAGAGGTTTGCTTAATTATGAATGCCCCCTGAAGTCTGAGGGTGAAAACTTCCTGCAAGTGGCAATGAAGAAATAGGCTCTGTGGGGCAAAGTAGATCAGAGATGGCTCTCCGAATTACTTGAAAGATACACCGATGTGGTTTTTTTGCCAGGACAGAGAAAATGCAGTGAGTGCAACATCATGGACACTAATGAGTTGTTTTATTCTAAAGATACAAATATCAGAAACTCTCTCAATAACAATGCTCTTCACTGCAATTTGGTGACTTAAGTCAGGATTATTACAATTTCTTGCCTCTATATGTAAAAATTGCAAGAAAGGGCAAAACTTCAAGTATAAGATTTTGCTTAAATACATTTGCTCATACATCTTGCAATGGAGCTTATTAGCCATCATCAAATTTTCCTCTTTTTTAATTGCATTTTTTTTCTATGGGGAAGACCCTTAACTTCATTAAAAATTATAAAATTAATCCAATAGGCATCACTGGGGAACAGAGCAAGCTGGGATTCTGATCTCTATTCTCAAGGCTTTATTTTTACTTTTAAAACAGATATTCTGGTTTTAGATAGAAATAATCCAGGTAACCGAAACTAAGTATGCCTCCCAGGCTCAGCTGAAAGAACAACTTGCTAACATTCATTGCCAGGCTCTCTTTTCACTGATCTTCTTTTGACCCCTGACTTTTACATTCTTTGCTAAGCAGTGGCCCACTCTCTGCCTTTTTACCTTGTAAATGTTATCTTTAGTTGACAGAAAACCCAACAAGCTCTGAAGGATCTGACCTGCTTGAGAAATATCCAGGCTATAAGCTCTGACACTGAATGGGTAATGGAGTGGTAATTCAAGCCTTGTTATGCATACAGTGAAGGGAAGAATATTATGCGAAGTCATACAGTATGATCTACACCATCAGTCAAACAGGATAATGTTTACAATATGCATAAAATGTTACAGATCACATTCTAGTTTTCAAATCATTTTATATCACAGAAAGAAACGACCTTGTAAAATCTTGGTAAGTGAAACTCCTGACTAAAATCCTGTTCTTGTAAATATCAACAGATGACCCCATAACTATGCAGGGCTTTTTGTTTTCTCCACTGCCCCTCACTTTAAAAGAACAGAGGTCAAACTCAGTAATTTCACATCACTCATTTTTATCCTCAAACCTCCATTATTCACCAGCTGTCTCTATATCTTCTCTACATCAAACATAAATAACACCTGTTTCTAGCTCCTACAGTGCTTTGCTGAAATGATTGCCTCTGTGGGTAACACACTGATTATGAGCAAGACCAGCCATTCTGGCAGGAGAAGAGAAACATGTGAAAAAAAATCAAACCTGCTTCCTCTGCATCTCTCCTCACTGTGAAGGTCACTTGCCTTCAGAATGATCTGGGAAGGTCTTTGGATGCCAGTGTTGCCAGCTGGAGGACAGCTAGCCAGCAGAGGAAATACCCGTTCTCTCTGAATTGCCAGAACAATGCTCAAAAGCATATAGGGCACAGACCTCACCATGGTGACCCAAGCATACATTACCTTTGCCTATTTCTGTACCTTTCTAGAAACAGGAACACACCATTGAGTAAACAATACAGCCCAGATGATTAGAAAGACCACAAGCTAGAATCACTACATCAATGATATTGGTTAAAAACTAAAAAAATCTATGAAGTCCTTTGAAAACTGAACAATGTAGGGTACACCGAAGAGTTGTGTACAGAAATGCTTACTTTATGATACAACACAACTTGCACAAGGAAGCTTCACTCATGGGAAAAGTCTATTTTTTGTGAAGATTCATGGATTTCCACAGCACAAACCCTTTGAAAAACACTAGTCGAAGACGTCCTCTGGAATAAATAAATTTTGACTCTGTAAGTAATTTGGGTGCTCAGCTCTAACATTTTTTCCTAGTTTTCCTCTTACTCAGAGGGAATCTGTAAATATCATACCCATTTTTTTGTACACACAAATCCAATTTTATAGAAATCATGAGAAACTAGAGAACGCAAGAAGTTTTGGTGGAAAAATTTTTATGTTTCTTTATAGATGACTACTGTGTAATGACTCTGATTCTTTTCCCACAGAGATTGGTGTGAATTATCAGTTCACTGATCTACAAAACCAGGGTAAAAAGAGAACTGGGGTATATATCAGAATAACATATTAAGTTCACAACAAACAGCTTTGACAGTGAATGATGATCTGGGAATTCCTTCCACAATAAGCTCCTTATACTCTGGTCTCTGAAAATATCAAGGACAGAACTTGATAAAAAACTTAATGGTCCCATTGGAAGAAATTATTCTATTAGATTTACCCTTATTTTCCCAAGCTTGTTTCAAGTCAATGAAAAACAGGTCCAAAAACAAGAATAGAGAATATCCCATCCTGTGTAAGGTCTGCCAAAGTTTTGTATAAGCCAGCATGCATTACCAAAATAAGTTTTCCTTCAACACTACATTTCTAACTAAGGCACCACACTAGATATACCCTTGAAAAGCAAAGGTAATGTTGTCAGCTGTAGTACCACATTGAAACAAAGCAATGAAAGAATGGCAATTTTAGAGATTTACCTCAGGAAAACAAGGACTAGATGAAGTCACTGACATCAAGATGGTAGTTTATAAAGCCCATGCATGCAAAGACTCCTGTCACAATGGATCTTTACCTTATTCACATAAACTCACATGTTTCGTCAAGAAAAAGTTCCCTCCACCACAGAGCCCTCACTTCTAGGGTAAATCTCTTTCAAGTATTGCACAATTATATAAAACAGGAGAATCCATACAATGTTGACAGGGCACTGTTGGGATGCCTTTTGCACCCCAAGCACTCTCTAGGGCACTCCTCCCTTGCAAGGGATGGAAACTAAAATCCATAGCTTCACTCACATTGTACTCTGCACTTCACACAAGTTGCTAGAATTATCAGAAAATTGCATCTGCATCACCTGCTTCACTGATGCACTTCTCACATTTCCCACCTCATGTTAATACAAACACAGTAAAGAATGGATAAAGAACTGGCACCTTAAGAGGTGTAAAGTTAGTTCATGTCACCAGCTGTCACTTTGCAAAGAGCCACCAGGTATCACCACATGGACCTTTTTGCCTTCCTCTCCAGAACATAAAGAATTCCTCCTAAAGTCAAACCAGAGTTGTTACTTTACTCCATAAAAAGAATAGAGACTTGAATAATGAAATATAGAATCCCAGATTCATATCTATAAATGTTAACCATAATTGCAATAGAGGATAGCTCTGGATTTCATCAGGTTGGTGAACAACCATCACCAATCTCTAAAATATATCAACGCATCTATTCACAATGGGTTTTTATTATTTGGCTAGATTTAATTCTGCCACTCTCATCTAGCTGGACTCAAAGTGTCGCACCAGACACTCATGACCTGAACAGGTTTCACTCATACTGTTGGCTGCAGGACAGGACAGCCAAATGCCCTTAGTTAAAACAGCCACAGAAACAACGACGACAACTCATTTTTCAGTCCTACCTGTCATTCACCTTTGTATCAAACAGCTTCAAGGTACAAAAAGTAGAAAAAGCTTTTAGTGTACCTTTAAGACAATATTGCCCCTACTTCCTTCCTCATTACCTCCTAGAGTGGAGAACTCGTTCATGTTCATCACTATTCAAACTTGTTTATGATACCTACATGTCTAAAACAGAAAAAGAGGCATGCAAGCCACAGGATTTGCATAGTACAAGATCTCCAGGTGTTGCCCTCTAGAAACACAGATTACTGCAAGTGGCAAGGCAGACGAGCCAGGGGTGATCCACAACGGCTAGAAGACTGGCCATGAGAAGGTCTTCTAATGACAACACATTTACGAAGGCAGGCCTTGCTAAGCAGACAAGTAGCACTCTCTTAACCATTTTTGAAAACACCACCTTTGAAGAAAAAAACTCATTAATTCACACCAATGACTACACAACAGTTTTGGAAGGATACCTACCGTGGTAGGAGGAGGAAACAGTAAGGACAGCTGGGTAGTGCCATGAGAGAAACTCAATCTTTGTTGTGATAAGAGCCTTTGCCCTCAATCCCATGCTCCTTCTTGAATATGTCAGTCTTTTACAACATTATATAGAAATGAATACCACTGAAAAGGAAGGAAGGAAGGAGACACACATGATGTGTAACATGGTACTGCCCGGTGGGCATAAAAGAAACACACATCAGGCATTTCCCATTCTCCTCCATCCAGTGATATGCATGAATCTTAATACTGCACCGGCACTGAGAATAAATCATTCCAATTAGCCAATAGGTACTGGTTGAACACTGCAGGAGTGTAGCATGGAACCCAATAAGGAAGAGTTTCAAATTAAAATCCACTACCCTGCTCATGTGTAGGGTCATGAGCAACAGAGAGACCAGTCTGTGGATCGCTCTGACAGGTGGATTTCATCTGCATGAGTGAAGTGATGGATATGTGCTCTGTAATGAACATGAGCCTGGTGATGTGATGGCAGGGAACCATCGCTAGTCCTATGCTACAGGAAGAAGTCTGATTTAGATTACTCCACTTTCTGTCAGTGTTAGAAATGTGAAAATATATGGTCTGGTTCTCCATACACTCACATCAATTTCATGCAGCTGTTACTACATTTCAGTGAAAAAACTCCTGATTTATCATCATTGTAAGTAGGAGGAGGACTAAGACTAAAATATCTCTAGTGAAATAGGTGTTCAAAGAATTTAGTGAATAATTTGATATGAGTAATTCATTTTAAAAAATTGATATTTTTCCCTAGTCCTGAACAGCCCAAGAAAAGAGTGTGAATGTTTAACACTTATATGCTACTTGCAATTATTTGTGAACTACATCAAGTAATTTGTGGTCTACACATAACTCAAATAGGAAATTATGATTATTAAATAAAAAATACAATTTACAACTCCCATAGCAAATTATGTCTTTTGACTAATTTATGTAATGAGCTTAGCTAGTCTGCCCTTCATGGATTTCAAACTGCATGTTCGATATTTGCAATTATCTGTGCAGGAAGCAGTTATGTAAGTCATCTGATCAGTAACAGAAACACTACCATGTGGGATGCAGTCAAAACAGCAAACCCAGCATATTCTACAATTTCAAACAATTCAGAAAATACTGAAGCATGCAGTTAAAATTTACAGCTGAGTCTTTTCTGTTCAAAAGCACAGGGGTAGGAAGCTTCTCCCCTCTTCAGTAAGCACTACTGTCTATAGACATACAAGGAAGAGGTGGTATGAATGTGAGGTATTGCTTGTTCTTTATTTTTGTCCAGAACATTAAGTGTGTTGCTTAATGTTTTTAATAGGTAAGCAGCACTGATGTGTTGCCTGAGGTTTGTCACTGGGGCTGGAGAGGGAATGGGGTGCGGCAGGAGAACAAGCAGCTCAGCACATATGAAAGAAAGGCTCGGGAAAGGTACGGACATGGACAGCCAGTCGAGACAGCTTGAAAGAACATTTGGTCCAATTTTCAGTTTGGGTAGGATTTCCCTTATTCCCCGTTTTGAAACATGATTGAAGGTAAGATCTGAAAAACTAAATGCTTTTGATCACATCACCCTGATGATAGTTGCCCACCCCCAGTTAGAGCAAACTGGGGCCTCACTGAAACATATGGGAGCTTGGTCTTTAGCTGGCACGGAACCAGGATTTCACTCTTGATCCTTACAATCATGGTTGTGCTCTCTCTCTTTGTTCTTATTAAACTGACTTGCTAGGTCCTCTTCCTTCTAACTGCTTTATGTCTCATCCCCATTACTTGTATCTAGCCAACTGAACAAACCTGAAATAAGCCCAAATTTGACACAAACTAACTTCCACTGGCTACTAGTGCTCATTATAATAGGCTGTCTCTTGTTGGTGTTGGATATTCTGCAGAAAAAAAGTGAGAGGGATTAAAGAGCACCATAAAGCATGCTTAGAGCAAACAGCGCACTGCTAGGATATATATGACAGCAGCTAAAGTGATTCCTAAAAAGTTTGCCCTAGCTTTGGCACAGTAAAGCATGCCTGTGTCAGCAATGGGCATTTCCTTACTATGGGAAAGCAGCTCCACTAAACTGCAGTGCTGTCTGCCACTTCTAGGTTGTCCGAAACACTAAGAAGGAGATAGCAATCTATTAGAAACTTAGAATAAAAAATAAGTGCTTTGAAAATATACCCAGATAATAGATCAGCCTCTCCTATTATAAATTGCCTTCTACCTTTAAGAACCTCATGAGTTCTGGATATGTTTTTCTTTATAAGTAATATTTTTACTGTTGTCATTTTCCCTCTCTCACCTCCTTACTATTTTATTCAGCTGTGATGGTGGCAGCTTTTAAATCTGAGAGGTACTGAATGTTAAGGACCAAAAATTCATATTCAATCACTGAAATAACTGGCCTGATTTTCCCCTGCAAATACAAATCTTCTTTTGCTGCGGACGGAAATAAATCTGATGATACTCCTATTCCCATCCGTGTAATACAGTTAAGACTATTGAGGTTTGTGGTATTATGTGCAGGTTAAATGGGTGAGTTAAGAGTGAGTCTTGTTACCTGCACAGTGGTAATGATGCCTCCTCTGCAGTCACTGATGTAGACAGGTACCTCCCTAGTTATTTCCTGCACAGAACTATGGCTCCATCTGGACTTGCAAGTCCTCCCTTCAACTCACTTCACCCCCTTTGTGCATCAGAGCCTGCTGTAATCCCTTATCATGATCACAAATTTGAGAAGTGGGATGCTGGTTGCTCTGCAGGCCATTCCCTCTCCCCCACCCACACGCGCCCTGTCGCTGTAAGACTCCACAGGCCACACTCCCTCAGTCTGCTACCTGTTCTTTTGCTTTGAAGAAAACTGGCAAGTCTCCCAGAGGAGAAAGGCAAGTTTTGTTTGCCTTAAACAATAAAGACAACACAATGGTAAATACTGCCAATTTTAACACAGAACTAGTACCTTCACTTCTGTTTTCCTGACAATTTGAATGAAAAGCAAATTACGTTCTGCCTGTGAATCAAAAACTCTCCTACTTGACTGAATGATACTATGATAGAGAAAATACTGGTGAGTTTGAAGGCAGTACTGAAATGCATAAGGCTAGAAACACAAACTTTTTTTTTTTTTCTAAATAAGAAGGTGCTTTAACAAAAAGTACTCTAATGATGTTGCTTTCATGAAGGACTAATTGCCTCCAGGTGATGACATTTGAAAAAAGATGTTACAAGCGGCTTCTTATTCAGAAATCAGCAGCCAAGATCAATAAACAAAACACAAAATGTAGGCATATTATTGATGTAGATAATGTAGGCATAATACTGCTATAAAGGGTTGAATTTGGTGAAGAAAGCTGATGAAATAGAATAGCTGATGTTAATTCTACTGAGGCTGACTTCAAGTAGCTAGTGTTCAACCAGTTTGGTTTTTATATGGCCTTGAAAGATACGCCAACTATAGCTGCTAAATCCATATTGCAATTAGAAATGGTTACCTTTGTTGATCAAAAAAATATGAAATGGAAGAAAAGAAAAATAACATACCATGTTCACACACAAAACAAAAAAGAGCTATATCAGGGACATCAGGGAAGGTGGAATACTATAACAACACATTTTATATTGTTATACTATTCCACCCACCTTAATGGAGAACCCTTCGGTGTGGCTACGCCATAGCCTTTCGAATCCAGATTTCCTCCCACTTTCATGGTGTCACATGGCTTTCGTTGCTCAATGTATTCATTCATGGTGGACTCCAGCAGGAAGGCAAACTTGCCCTTGGATTTGCGGACACGAGCTACTCCCTCTGCAGTAGTCCTAGTGAACACTGATGGCTCAGCTGATTTCATGTAGGTCCACATCTTTTCATACACTGCTATTTTTGATCTCTGGAGAAAATTAAAAAGAAGTTAGAACAAAATAATGTTGCAACATTTCAGAATGGCACTGTTCAAAAAACCAATCATACTTAATTTATCAAGTAACTGGGGCTGGGAAAATCATACTTGGATAAGGATTTTCTTTGAATTCCATGATTATTTTTAAAGAAACAAGAAATAACAATATCAATACTATAAAATCAGATATTATTTTTAGGTCCAGTTAGTCTCTAGCAGTCACAATAAAATAACTGCAAAGCTAAGACCTGAATTTACTGTTAGATGAAGGCAGTGCACACAAAGTGATGTAAGGTGTGTTTTAGGGGAATTATATATGAAACTGATATCCATAATAAACCTGTATGGGAAAGAAAAAATAAAATAATCTCCCCACAAATACTGAGCTGAACCTTGAAGCATTTCTCAGTTCTAATACCCACTTCCTACACCATCAAAATGACAAAAGCTTAAGTAAGATTTCAGCTTTCATAATTCAGAGTCCAGAATTCATTCAATTTACATTCAGAGAGGCTGTACAACATTACAAGACATAGTTCACAGTAAAAGATGGAAACAGCAAATTGGACCAAATATGCAATTAAAGGAAACAAAACGCTCTAAGCATTTGTCTTAAACAAGTGTTAGGTATATTTTTAGAACTGCAGTATCAGTGGATTTATTTTAGACTCTGATCCTGCCAGTAATTGAGTAAGAAATGTGCTTGCTCAAAGAATATGCAAGAATTCATGGCTTAGAGTGCATTAGTTGGAAATTTTCCTGTCTGGGAATGCATGGTGTAACCACAAGTAAGGACTTAAGCAAAAACAAAACTTAAAAAAAAACCCCCAAAACCACACAAAAAAATTTTCATTGAAAGGAAGGAAGAAAATGTTGTCAGGTTGAGAAGCTTCCCATGCTCATTAGATTCACTCAACAACTCCTTTGCTTCCTCCAGCAACAGGGCTACATACATGCAAACCAGCAGTGCAACAGCTGAACACTATACAGTGTTTTTATTTAGTAACAGATGGCACTTGTCTTCTCTTATGCATGCTGCAAAAAGGAGTTTCTAACCCAGTTCTCAAGTCAGCTTTCATTTGAGTCAACAGGAGTTTCTAGCTAAGCAAGATTTGGCCTACGAGCCCATTCCACACTGTACTGAGCACTCCAGGAAAATATTCATTATCATAAAGCCCCAAAACAAAGGGCCTTAGAATATTTAAACAAATATCAAGTACTCTAATCTAGGTATTATTTAAATTGAAAATGGCTTTAAAAAGCCTGCAAGTGAGCATTTGTATAGGTAAGAGAAATTTCCCTGAAGCACTTCTTTTTACCAATTACTAAATGATTGTATTACTTAGAAAATAATTTGTTAGGGAGGTAGGTCTAAATTGAAAATAAGTGGCATTTAACCAGAAATGTTCAATAAAAATACCATACAGCAGAACATCATAAATTATCCTTGCTTCTTTAGCTTGTCTATATGCATCATTTTATCTTTCTGTCAAATATAATAAAATATAAATTAACAACAGGTGTGTATGTCTATAATCACATCCTGCCTTGTCACCCTCTCCTTCCACTGTAGTCACAGCTACTTTTCATTTACATAATAGTGGCTGAGAGCAGAGCATAAGCTAATGTATTCTTTTTGCTTTACTCTGATGTAATTTCATAGATTTAATTTACAGAAAGAAAAAAGTAGAACACAGCAGTAATGAATCAGGCATCATTTGAAGAATATTTACTTGCCTTTGCCCTCACTTCGAATAATTTCTAACATCTTAACACCCACATATCATCAGATTATAAAGTAAACATATAATAGGTCACTTTCCTTCAAAACTAAAACCACGCAACACATAAAATAGCTCTATTAGTAAGAGGAAGTAATGCCCTAAATCAATTGGAAAAGGTTGCATTTAAATCTATTTTTTCAGGATCTAGTTTCCTTTGCTCATTGAGACACAAAAAAATATGGAAAGTCTAACAAGGCATCTGCTCTGTAAGAACATTTTCTTCTCCCAAACTTTCATCTGTTAACATTCAATTTTTGCATGTCAACTCAGAGTGAAAATTGAAGAGCAAACCAACAGATATTCCTTATTATCATATGAGGAAACATTGCAGCTTTCCCCTGCAGTCAGCCAAGCTAGGATAATTTTCATTTAGGGCTTTTCTCAGTAGGGCTGCTAAAACTAAGTTCTTGCCCTTTTAAGCAAGCTGCTCAGAAAATGTAACTCTCACTGCATCCAGAACAGAAAATAAGAGTAAATAGCTAATAGTATCAAAGTCTTTTTCTTTATGTTGGCTTAAAATTACTTTTCCCTTTTCTGTTTTCAATATGGAATCAAAGCAGACTGAATAGCTGTTCAGAGTTTCTGATACTTTGATCAGAAATGATCAAATGATGAGAAAATGTCCTGAAGGCTCATCTTCAGCCAGATAGTAATCACTGACAGAGAAGTTACACAGGACTCTAATCCCAAAAGTGATGATATTTGCTTCCAACCACGTAAAATGTTAGACTTGGCAAACAAGTCTTCTCATACTATTGTTTCAGGCTAGGTCTTAATTTATGTAATATGAAAACAGTGTTTGTGCAAATATTGTCTGTCAATAATATTTTATATTTGTCCCTGTTTTGTGAAAAATATTTGTAGAAATAGCGCATACAATATCATTAATAATCACTACAGTGTTGCAGAGATTAGAAATCATTTGATAACAGAGGCTCTATTGCACCATTTTAAAAAAAGTAGTCAACAGTCTAAATCTTGATAAAGCTTCAAATTTTGCATGTGCAGCTATATATTTAGCATTTGTAGTTACTTCTAATGTTTCCCTTTGTATTTTGAAATAAAGGAAAAAATATAAAGAGGACATTGATTTTCCTTCTTTTTTCTGTTAACCCTTTAAGATTAAAGTGTTTGTCATTATAGACGGACAAAGAATCTTCTCTTTAAGGAAAGATCTTGCATGAAATATTGATTGAAACAAAAAAGTATCTGTGTTTACAGGATGATTTAAAAGAGTCATGAAATTTTTGTGACCAAGACTGTTTTTATGTCAGAAGACCTGACCTCATTGCTTCAAAACAATGGCTTGTACAAGTGTTTTGAAACTCTTAAGAAAACAACTCTATTCCTTTGTTCTTTACTATTTCCTTGGGAATTAATTTTTGCATCATCACCTAAAAAGTTGCAAGCACTGGATGCTCTTGAAAATGCAATAAGTTAATAAATCCAAAGTTAAATAAATCTGCCTGGTCCTCAGCATCATGTTTTTAACTACCATCACAGCTTCATTCCAGTTGAAAGAACTATTCATACACATATATAGTGGTTACCACCTCAGCTTGTGATGGACTGAAACTGGAATTCCCAGAATTAAATACCTAACTTTCCAAAAATTGAGGAAACAAGACCCTATGGGTTAAGCATAAACGAATATAAATAATAAGTACTGATGGATTATACTCTTTTCAAGAAAACAGGAAATCCGGACATCTCAGGATCAAAATATTTCAATTCTCAGACAAGCTTCCTATATCTTAATGCCACCATTTTTGTAGACATCTGGTGTGAAATCAGGGCTTCTAGGGACCACAAGCTGAGTTTGGACCTCTTGGGGTAAAAAAATAAAGCTCCCAGAGAGCATCTGCAGTGTCATATTTAGGTGTATACCAACATCCTGACTATAGAAGAAAACAGGTGTAGTTAGAAACCTGTCACTGAACTGCATTCATTAAAAAAATGAGGTACCAAGCACCTAGCCATTTCAGTGGGATCCCTCTAGAATTGATGCAGAGAAGAAGATACTTTAAAGGGTGATTTATTTCAACATAATACACTTGTCCCGTCCAGGATGCACATGGGTGCTTTTCTTTCTCCACTGTCTACAGAAGAAATCTAGAAAACTAGCTTAGACTAAATTCCTTGGACAACTTCATTATGTGAAGGCTCAACCACTACGTGTTGGTTAAGTGTCATTTATATCTTATAAGGCACCATCTTTTTACAGCTAATAGAAAATATTTGCAACTTCTTCTATGGGGGTATCTCTTGCAATATAAAGGTTATTTCACTGCAGACCTTTTGCGAGTGACTCAGCAGCTGCCCTTGAATTGATACTGTCTATAGTTCACAAATCCCAACTGTAATTTTGTTAATGATTCACTGCATTCAATTTGGCCAAACTGAAAACAGTCAAGGTGTGTGGGAGCACCTAAAATGGAACAGTCCCCTTTCAATTAGACAGTAAGAAGAAATTATCACTCCATCTTCCTTTCTTCTAAAAATGCCTCGAACTGCACCTTTCAGATAAATAATGCTCCTAAACTGTGTAATTTCCAAGGAAGGATTACTGGCTCACAGCATTTATTCAGGGCCATGTTCAAACACTAAACTCACACACATTCAGTCAGCTAAGCTTAACTTTCATCTGCTAGAGACATGAAATAAAGCAGGGGGGACTGTTTATTATGTACTTCTTGTGATGTCCAGGCTCCCTGTTTTCCAGCTGGCAAATGATGAGGATTACATACCAACCACACTAACACAGGAAAGCAAATGGAAATGAAGTAATCAATACAGACAGCACAGACATATGAATGGCTATTTAGGCTATTTCCTAATGCTCCAACTACATCCCCCTGAGATATATTTTCTCTTTATTATTCATCTGAAAGTCAGCAAATTAAAAAATGCATTTCCTGTCCACCACCCAAGACACTAAAGCAAAATACACACATCCAAATCTGTAAGCAGAAACAAAACCTGCAAGACTCCATGTTATCATCATAGGCTTCCAATGTTGCACATCATTTCAGTACTAGCTTCAGATGAATCAATAGCACAATGCTGCTTTAATTATCACTGGCTTCAGTATCCCTCAGGGATACTTTTGCCCAATGTGACAGGATCAATAAGTTTTCCACAAATTAAAATAACTGAGAACTCCAACAAATGGTGTTGTGGGGGTAAAAATGTAGCTAAAGGATTGCAGGAGTTACAAACTGTATTCCATATCATTGCAAAGTAACATTATTTCATACTCCCAAGCATCTTATAAGAGCATTTGTTAGGGAGAGCTGCTCTAATGGACATGCCAACTTACTCTGAAGAACTCTTTGGTTGACCCTGAGTCCAGTGTCCCATAAGCAATTTCCGTTTGTTTAGCAAGGTCTTCTGCACTTTCTATGGGCGAGACCATTCGCTCAACGGTCAAGAAAGCAGCGAGGTTAGCAGTGTAGGATGAAATAATGATGAGCGTGAAGAACCACCAGACACCTCCAACAATGCGACCTGAGAGGGATCTAAACATGAATAAGATAATGCACATTTTCCCGTCTCTTAAGCCATGAAGAGAGAGAGAGAAAGAGAGAAGGCACCATTATTGCTGAACACGTATCATTACGTAACAGTCAATGGGAGGGAGATAATTTGCATAAATACTAATAAATGCTTTTTCTCTGGAATCTTAATGCCTACAGTACAGATTTCACTGTATTAATACGTATCACGCACATACAGAAGTTTGAATTCTCTTGAACAGTAATCCCAGTTTCTTATTATTTCAGTAAATGCCTAAAATAGCAAAAATTTTGTCAAATTACTGGATAGGTAATCTCTTTTTGGAGACAAAGGTAAAGCATGGTCGCTGCAAATCAGTAGCTTTTTCTGTTTCCTCTTAAAAAACCCAAAGACACAAAAGGTTTTGCACATGGATTATGTTGGCTCTAGGATTAAGATGTTCCTGTCACCCAAATTTATCAAACATTCTACAAGCTACTGCAATCATTTGAACTTTCACATTTTTGTTATTTAAGAAGCAAGCATTCTGTGGTAACAGAGATATTTATGTTAAGTAAAAAATTATATTTTCCGTTTTAATACCTGTAATTTGATGAGAAGGTTGTTGAGGAGTAATTTATATCCAGTCTTAATCAGTATCAGTTTTATTGCAATAATAGCAGAGTTAGGCCAATGCTGAACACTCTCAAAATCTCACTGTAAATGGCTAAAATGAAGCATTCAAGTTTGAAAGATTCATTTATAATGTTTAATTAAGAAGTTGTAGTTACTGCACACCAAAGTTCCAGAACATCTTAAAAGGTTGAGAAATTCAGGACTGGGATCATATATTACACCTGAGGCACCTACTCTGTAAGGCATGGTTTAGCAATACAGTGTGGCTTCTCAGAAACAGATGGTCAAATATTCTCTGTCTCTCATACACAGTGATACTCTGGAAGCAGTGCTGTAGAACTTGAGAGGGAATAGAAATGGGACATTCATTCATGCAAGACAAATACTCAGCACAATAGCGTGCATTTCATAATTGTAATACAATGGAACTAATTTAGCAACAACACAGCTTCTCTGAAGTCAACTCAGTGGAATTGCCCCTGTGTGTACCTGCTGTTTCTGAGAGCCGTTGATGGTTTACGCACATTGACATACGTAAAATAATACTGATGACTGAAATTCAAAGCAGATTCTCTGTTGCCCTTATCATAGCTATTAAAAAAATAAAAATGAAAAGGCTTTGTAAAGAATGAACTTCAAAACACTGCTAGGAAAATAAATGAAGGAAGATTCTATGCTTCAGTGTTGAAGATAAAATGCAAATGTAAAAAGATTTGACACAAACCTTGGGGAAATATCACATCCTTGTTGCATAAAGGCACCCAGGGAAAACCAGAGGCTGTTGAATATGCCAAACTCATTGGGAGGCTGGTCACTGGGTCCTTCTTTCCCATCCTCCGGTTCTTCTGTGTGCCACTCATACGGGCTAAACCTGCTAACTAGGAACAGGACCACACTGACACCAATGTAGGCAAAGACTATGCACATCCAGATCTCATACGCCAAAGGGTCCAAGAAGGAAAACACTCCTGGTTTAGATTTCTGGGGCTTTTTGATCATAATGGATATCCCCAAACTCATAAAAGGCTTAGAAAAATCAATGACCTCTTCTCGTACCAAAGTGATGGTCAGAGGCGCAACAGCAATCTCTGCTTTCTATAAAGAAAAAAGAAATATAGATGTATAGATTAATTGGAGTTGGCTTATACACTCAGCTAAGCAACTAATTTCAAAGGCATATCATTAACATCAGGACACTGTGGCTTAAAAGTTCTTTATAACATCTTTCTGCTTCTTTTTATCACAGTCTGTATTTACTCAATATCCTTTTAGTAAAACATACATATTGCAGGCTTTTATTTTACAGAATTATAGAAATACTTCATTTTCCTGCTAAGGAGAAGACTCTTAAATCTTATAGAGGTGGGCAGCAGTGTAGGTAGATCATTTTAGGTATTAATTTAGATTTAAAGTAAAGGAATTCAAGGAAGAATGAAAACTGAGAAAGACTCTATTGTCACTGAATGTATAGAGGTTTTTTATAAGATCCCAGAAACAGTCATTTATTATCATATTTTTATAAGACACAATCGTTCTTCGAGGGAAACCAGGTCATAGACTCAAGGAAGTTCCAAATAGCATGAAGCAGCAGAGGTGATTAACTATTGCCCTGATGCCACAAAACTGCACGCAGTTGTCTTGGGGGAAAGGTAGTTCAATAGGAATGAATCAGATTTTAAACAGTGCAAAAAGGCAAGTATACAGAAAATAGCTGTGCAAAATCATGCAGTGAAAGGATAAAAAGTGTGCTGAATCCATTCGCCTTAGAGACAGGAATAATTTTTAACATGTTTCTCTAGTACGTTTTCAGAATGAAGATGCCAGTCTTGAATGAATTGTTATTGACGATGATGTTGACGACAGCTGCTAACAATGATGTCTGCATGAACTATAAGGTTTTGTAGCTGTGCTAATGGGTCACTTCTGTCATTAGGGACTCAACATTGCATCAGGGTTTGCTCCTTGCCTTGCCTTGCCTTGACTAACAAGGCAAACATGCCTTGCCTTGTACACTAAAGCTGTCATTACAGAAGTACTTAAGATGGGAATTGTAAGAGGAACTGGGACAACAGATGCAGAAGCTGCTGAAACCTTTCTCCTGTTCATCATTGTGGTGCTGTATCTAGGTGGATTCACAGAGCAGAGCCTGTGCTCTGTGACCAGCTTGGACTTCTATACAGCTTATGGGCTAAGGAGGGTAAATTGAGCATATTTTGAGAATGCTTTGTTTTGGTTGCAAATCAGGTAGACTCACAACCTGCTTTCTGCAGGGGCATGACTCTGCTTCAGGCCTCAATAGATGAGATAATCTGCCTGTATTCACCCCACCCCAGGCCCAGTCATCTTCACGGGCACAATTAAGAGTTTTTCATAAATCTCCATAATAGAACTGTTGTAGTTTTCTTTTCTAAATACTTAGTTGGCTCAAATTCATCTTATGGGGTAGTATTTTCAGCTATAGTACATAGTCCATAGTTTAGCAAAGCATTTAAGCATGTTTGCCTTTTAGGATGCTCTTAAGGACATTAGTGCTCAGTAAAATATACAAGGATATATTTAAATCCCATCAATTTCAATGAGATTAAAACGTACTGAAAATTAAGGATGTGCATAAATATTTTAATCCAAGTGTTACATAAATAGCTTGTGTGATAAAGAAAAAAAAGAATTTAAATGTAGGCTTTTTCGTCACCTCACACCTTTGAAACAGATAAATGCATTTAAAATAATATGGTTTTATTATTTTATACACTAAGTTATACTGAGCTATTATGTATTTTATGGAATTTAATGTAAACCTAATTTTATATAGTTAAAATTTAAGCTATTTTGCTAGCTGTATAATTTTGAATAATTCAAAAGAACTGACTCATTCCAGTGCACTGGCCCCAAAATGCAAATCTGTATTAAAATTGCTATATATTAATCATCAGATTATATCTGTCATTTTGAAATAGTTGTGATGCAAACACTTATCATCAATTTTATGTAAAGATATTACAGTCTAACCAACACAATTAAAATCATAATTTTGCAAGCATATCAGCCAATATCTCTGGTGCTCATGTCTTGGGTAAACATTATGATAACATTGCTAATTCTCTCAATTTTAATGTAAATTTTGTAATACAAGGCATTTTTAAAAATGTGGCTTCTTGTAGTCTTGTGTTTACACAAGTCTGACTGACAGATATTTTATGAAGATAGTTACTATATGAAGAAAAATAACATGTCTAAAATATATTTTTAAACATCCTGAAAATTGTAACGTAAATTTTGTTTCTGTAGACTAAGGATTGTAGGATGGTTTGGGCTATTGGTATTGTTGCATATTTTTGTATTTCATCTCATTCACAAATTACTTTTTTCTAGAAGAATGGTTCCCTTCCTTAGAGTCAATGTCTTTTGTATTTCTAAAATTCAGCTACTGTGAATCCCTAATGCGGAGTCCTTGAAATGAATAAACTGAAAGGCTCAGGGAAACTGTGATCTATTACTGCTAATCTGTATTTGTGGTATCTTCATTAACAGATTGTAAATGATAGACCTGGCCACTGGTCTTCAAAAGTGTTGGCTAATGTTTCAGTTTTTGTGTCTGCAGATTGCTACCGAGATTAAAATAATGATCCTTGAGGGTTGCTGGTTTTTCCAATGTGAATTGTGGAGATTTTAAAGACCTAATTAGCACACTGCATATTGTGTGTGAAACACTGGATAAGATTCATTCTACGAAATTTAAATGCTCAAGGAGTACATGCAGAACTTGAACTATATCAGAACTAGCTGCCGATACTACTTTAAGGAGTTAAAGAGGAGAAATAGGAACTCAGCGTATTTCATTACGACAGTGATCTAATGTCAGATGATTCTTAATGTAGATAAATCCATTTCATGCCAATGAAAGTAAAGCAACAGTACACAGCTAGGTCACAATTAGATGCCAAATAATTGGAAAAAGGGCAGCCTTCCCAATCTGATCATATTATATATTATTTTTGTAAGACTGCTGTGTGCCACATTAAGGCCTACATAAACTCTTTGTTGTTGAAAGCTAAAGACAATAGCTGTGCATGATAATCATCAGCATTTGTGCTTTACCCAGTTTATGTACACCATATAATTATGGATTTAAATGATTAACAATATAACAATGGTGCAAACAAGTAATGATTTTGTTGCCAGTGAAATCTGTTTTGACAAAGTCTAATGATACTTCACACTTGAATCAATTGCACCTGTAACAGCATTTCAATCAAGGCTGCACCACTACCAAGTACAGATGGATTCTGGATCCTTCCAATATTATACAATGGGAAAAGATTAAGTCTGATGGTAAGAGGCTTTTACTTTTCCAGAATATATTATTATAACCTTGTGAATAAAATCTATGCTTGGTACAAGTTGTATGAAGGTGGTAAAGCTATTTGAGAAATCATGCAGGAAGTGATTTCAACTTCAGAAGCTCATGGCTTCTCATATTTTAAACAGAAATGAGTTGTGACCTTTTGTGTTAAGCAGTGAAAGAATAGCATTCTGTGTCAGGAGAATGAATACTTAATTGGAGCTGACTGTTAGTGCATTTGGAAACACCTGTTACACGTGTTTAATGGTATTTCATCCCCAGCCAGCATTTCTCCTGTGAGCTGGATACCAAGGCCTATAGAGTCCCACAGGGACTACTGCAGGCATTTGGACACGTCAGTACATCAGTGACGAATGACCAAGATTTCTGGGTAGTTTTTAATAGAGTGCTAAAACCAAAAACAAAACAGGAAAACAAACCTCCCCCCGACCTTCTGTACAGTCATAGCAAAACTGTACATCACAACACTTTATATGCTGTTTCCCCTGGGACATGATGGAAAAATCAACTACAGAGTTTAGGTAACAACCAAGCTGCTCTCTGCAGCATCTGAAGTGTCCAGATACCAGAACGACCAACGGTGCATATGGGTCTTGAGGAGACATGGGATAAAACTGGCACATGTCCACTCTCAGTAAAATGGATAGGGCTAAGCGGCATTGGTGGCACTGAGGCACTTGGGGTATGGTGTAAAGAGCAGGAGAGGAAGTGGAGCCTTCTGTGCGGCACAGAAAAGGTCCAATCTCACTGGCCAGCACAAAACTTTGTTAATCCTGTAACATGGTTGGGAATTAGAAGCTGTAAAATGTTTCCCAAAGAGATCATCTTGTTAACTTGCTAATTCAGTTGCAAATTTGTCTCAATCTTGGCCGCACATAAAAGCTTTGCTTGAACCACAGCCAACTACTCAGAGTACTTGTGTTTATGATTTGGGAATCTATCAGAGAAGATGAACATCCTCCTATAGCAGAGCTTTGCAGGAAAGTCTCTGGCTGACTGATTTTTCCGCTTTCTCTATGTGGAATAGGCCAGGGAACCTGATGCTCTGTAAATCACCTGACAAGGACTCAAGGAAGTTGCAGGGAAGATGCTCTTCATGGATTCCCTACGGAAATCTTAAGCAGCAGCCTTTTATAAGTTAACAGAAAGAATAATTTCCTTTAAAGCTACACCCATAAAAGTACATTAAATATGCTTGGAGTAGCTCTTGGCCTTAAGGCCAGCTGGCACAGGGCAGTCTGTGTTGCAACCGTGTAAGTCATTTAACCTCTAAACCAGCATGGCTGCCTCCAAGCTGCTTATAGGGAATGGCCTCTCCCCCATCCTAGCGTCAGCTGGGCTCAGAAATTGTTCTGGACGGCAATTATAGGCCAAAAATATACCAGGGACCATTGCTGCAATTTAGCAGATTAGTCAGGCAAGTTCAAGTGCCCAGAGTTACTGCCTGGTGCCACTGATATCCTGGGATAGATATAGCCTCAAGGAGCCTTCAGACAGTAGAGCAAATATACTGGGCAACAGTGGACTTCTCTTAGTTCCTTCAATAAAAGCAGCTCTGAGAGCTTTGCTGCAGCTCATTCCCAGAGCTCAATCCCAGAATCACAATCAGACTGCAGCCTTCCTAAACAGATAGTTGTGCAGGAGCTTTTAAACTTGGCCATCAAACCTTTAAAGAGCCTTCACCTCATTCTTTTCCACTACAAAAAAATGAAGTGTTGACCATGTATTCTGGGATGTCCTCTTCATGTAGATGATTTGTAACAGGTTCCTTATGCCTGTGAGTTTTGTTGCTTTCAGCTATGTTAATAGCTGCAGGTCACATTCCAGTACTGGCATGAACCTCTGTGTGAGCTTCCTAACAGCACTGTATTTCAGTCCAGTACTAAGGCAGTTTGGGTTTGATGAGGTGAATTTTTCAAGATAAAAGGAAAAAAAAAAAACCCAAACAAACAGAAAACTAAAGTGCAATTTCAAGTTTCCTCTATAATTTTCAACTAGATGATAGGCCACTGAAACTATGCATCTGAACAAGGGAATTTTCTCACAATTTGTAAAATTTCTCAGATGATTTAAAAAATCTACTGGTGTAAAACAGTGCATAGCCATTGACATCCATGTGTTTGCTATTGCAATTAAAAGCCAGACAAGGATCCACCTCCATTATGATAAAGTAAGTCTGAAAACCCCTTGGTTTCTAATATCCCGAGAGTTGAGCTGCCTCCAAGCCACAAAAATGGATATACATGCTTGGTGAATCATTCAGCTTTTCCACTCTTTAAAGACACAAGTGAGGTTGGTTCCTCCAAGAACTTCCAAGAACATACAGAGGTTTGTGAGGCTGGTATAACCTTCCCATTCCCATGGGGAAATCAACAAAACTCTGGGGTGCTATTTCCCACACTCCTAGAGCACACAGTCTATTTCATGTCGAGGAGTCCCCTGAACTGATGCTAGAGGAGAAGACTTCGACAAAATATATCAGCTATACTTAGCTGACAGAAGGGAACAGAAATGGAGCTGCTAGAAAAGCCACTAGGCTTTTGCCACATCTGGCCCCAACTGTTACCAGAATTGCAAAAACTGCAACTGTGGATGGACCAACTGATATGCAGCAGTTTTTTATAGGCAGTTTGGGGCATGTTATGGGTTCATTGGCAGAAATGTTCTCACCTGAATAGTTTTAGGATTTTTTTTTTTATTCCATCACTGAAATAAAAAGATTCTCTAAGACTTCTGATCTATTCTCAGCGCAGATGCTAGCAAGCACAGCTTTGAGTTTTGCTACTTTTGGTAACACCAAATGTTGCAAATATTTCTTCGTGTTTGTTGGAACCACTTTCATTAAATATTACAACTTTATGTGTCAACAGAATTGTTAACTGTTATGCTCTTCTGAATAATCCTTTCCCAGATCACTGTATAACTTAATGCTCTTAGTTGCTGAACTTACCAGTTTGCTCTTAAATTTTATTATTAGTGTTAATCTTAAAAGTCTGTCTTAATTCTGAATTGCCTAGTTATGTACCTGTCTGTAGTGTTTTATTATATATGTTTAATAAATGATGGTGGATTCTCCATTTCTCAAACTAGACCAAGAGTCCTATCCTCTTTAAAAGATCTGTCCACCATTCCATGAAAATGAATAAATGAGTGATATTCTTCCCAACTAAGTTTTATAATGTGTCAGGAATAGATGGTCTATAACACTAGTTCTAACATTAATGAATTTTTAAGGGATGCACAAACTATGGATGTTCCAATGTTACAAGGTACTAGTTGACTAAACAGTAGAATTTGCATGAAACTATTTGATTTTCTCTTGAAATTAAATGAAAGCACAGAGATCTGAAACAGAATTCTGTTTCTTTTCTGTGACCCCGAGGTTAAATAAAATGCACACATACTTCCTATTTTATGACTAACACTATGATAAATTAAATCCTGCTTCAAAAATTGGTATGCTTACCCCGTAAACAAGTTCTCCCACCATCCCATTCCAGATTTTTGTCTCTGGATCCCTTGCTCCATATTTTCCATCAGGAACAATGGCAATTTTGTACTTGATACCAATATGTTTTGCAATTTCTGACGCCAGATCTACACAGTATCCTTCAAACTTGTCATTCCCTTCAAACGTATCATGGTTTTTCTTGAACATAACATATGGGGCTTCCTATAATGAAAGAAGTAGAACTGTAAAGGAGAAGTATACCGAATATACTCTGAAAAGTAACATGTCATCTACTGACTTAACAACACACATTTTATCAAAAGTTCATGGATAGTATTAGCACATTTAAATTAAAATGTATGAACAGAAATCCTTCTAGAAAGGTATAATATTTACACTGTAATTTGGCTTATGCATTTCACAAGATTTATCAACCTTACAAATTATGAACACAAAAACTATGTAAGGATGCACATAAATTTTACTTTGCTTTAAATGAAAGACTTTAGTGCATTATATGCTAAATTTAAAGTGTGAATAGAGGTTTAACCCATACAATGCAAATGACTGTAAGATAATGCAAGGTATAATTTATGCTTTTGACTTCAGTAAGAAAGCATATCTTCTCACAAAATGTGGTTATTGTCTATGTAATTTCAGATGCACAGCCTGAATGATTTGCTTTCTTGGGGTTTAGAATGCATAGTTACTAAGAGGCTACATACATTTTAGTGAGAACATAGAAATACGTTCCCAAGGAAACACATATCTTCCCCTTCAAATAAAGTGTGGATTCTGCAAGGTCTTTTACGATGAATCTAAGCAATATGCATGGACAAGAATGGTATTAAGCTGACACTGACTTTACATGCTGCATGGAAAAGAAGTACCAAAATATTTTTGGATGGTGAGTGCCATTGAAAACGAGTAAAACCTGTCTCAAAAAGTGGATCTTACATTCCCTGTGTAAATCACACTATCATAATAGTGAACATTATGTGACTGGGAAATCAGGGTCACATTTTTTCTTTTTTGCTCTGTGTGGATTCAGACTTTAGCAATCATTATGTAAAACTATACTTTCTGGTGGCATTTTAAATTACTTCACATAATCCATACTCATAGCCAGTTCCAGATAAAATACTTGTTACTAATGTCACCCTTTGTTTGAACTTACATCACAAAATACTGGCAACTTAAGTTTTCTCTACGCTGGCCCTGGCGAATGTTGTTTTTTTGACACCAACCTTGGTAGTACTCTGCCCTATTCACATCTTTCCTACATACATAATTAGTACAAAAATAAAAAAAAAAAAGGTAAAAGTGTAGTCTGAGAATGTCTGCTTCATTGAAATTACATCAACACCAGCTGTAAGCAACAGCAATTTTGTAACCTCTATTAAGTGTTTATCAATGGAGGACACGTGGCATTACATGAACAATAGGGTGACTGAATAAACCAATTCCAAAATTTTTCATTGTGTCAGGTAATTCCTTTTGGATACCAATATGTAGCTCCTGTTAGCAGGGTGTGGATCCATCCAAGAGAAGAACTTGATAGGCGAGCCTGAACATTATCTTTAATTTACTATTATAAGGTGAAAAGGCAGAGAAATAGAAAAGAGAGAGATTATACATGGGAGGCACTATTCTCTTTACTTATGTAAGTTTACTCCCTGTGGTTACTCTGCCCAGGACCCACCTCTGTATAAGGATGGCAGAACAGGGCTTTGTGTGAGTGGAGAAAGTTGTGTAGTTCGTTTACATCAGTGTGAGAGGAAAGGTCCCAGATTAAATTCAACACAGTTTGGGAATGGGGAAGTGCTAGTGTTTCCTTAAAGACAGAGTCAGGTTCCTAAGTATTGCAGGAATGTTTCACTCTCAGGTGTATTCCAGGAACACCTCTCCTCCCATCATCTCCTGATGTTACTCTCCGCTACGGACATTCCTCTTTGGGCCACAATCCCTTAGCAGTAATTCAGTGTTGGAGGCCATTGATTGGATGGCCATTACTTCAGCTAAGGAACCACAAAGCATAGAAAAGTGTCCATAATGATCACTTCCAAAGTCAAACTCTGTCTGACTACCTATGTCTTTCTACATATGTCATTGCACAAAAATGGTTAAAAATAAAGAGGTGAAAAATACTCTCTCTCCTGACTGTAATTTAGCCAACTGCCAGCTAGAAATAACAACCAAGTCTTGTCCAGTATCCTGCATTTGTGGACTCTCCGTACAAGCTTCAGTTAGCTACATTTGCTTGCTGCACCTCAAAAGCAATTTTGTTTTTCAAAGACCAGAGTTAGTGACTGCTAGCTCTTCTGATTCAGCCTTTCTTATAAATCCAAAGCCAAAGGCATACAATTAAAGTCACACCAGGAAATAATAATTCTGGAGAGGGACACAAAGCAGACAGTCACAGAGGAGGACAGGTCAGCCTGCTCCTTCTCCCAAAACCCAGATGCTGTGCTTCTGCCTGCACCTCATCACTGACAGGGCTGCTACAAAAAAGCATTTCAACTGTCTCTGCATAGCAAAGCAAAGTGATGGATGACTTATTTTTCCTGTTAAAGGCTAAATAAACTTCAGCCCTCCTCCGCATGAGCTCTGTGAGAGAACGCTGAGAAGGGACGCAGTGGGGTCCAATACCATGCTTGGTAGGTGCAAGCAGCGACAATCCCATCCAGTGGAGGGACCACCAAATGAGGACTCAGAAGATCTGGGTTCTGGCAGGGATCCGTTGGGTGACTTGGAGGAACCACATTGGTTCTCTCCCCATCCACTTCTCTTTCTACACACTCTGATCTTACTGATTTAGAGCAAAATACAGAAAGGAACATCTCTTATAATGCAGTTCTCTTATAAAGTAAGGTAGTACCTCTTGCTGTGACTGCTTTAAAAGAAGCAGTAATTGAGTGAGAATTATTTCACACTGCCAGTGTGAAATAATACAATTAAAAATAATGGGAACACTTACTACCTTTTGCTCGCCATGTTGTCTTTTCCCTCCTACCTATTTTACACAGAATAAAAACCAGTTTCTTTAATTGTTGTGCCTACTTTACCTGCCAAATAATGAAAGATATATTTTCAAGGTAGAATTTGATGGGGAAATGTGGGTGGGACTGAATGTGGCTTTTTGATAAAGACTGTTTGCAAAAAAAATGAAATAGTAGCACTCGTTTTAAATTCTGTCCATTTCAGACTTTGGGGGTGTTCCAAACTAATGAGGTGTGCAGATGTTATTATAATAACATCAGGGCATGGAAAGGCAAGTTTACTGGTTTGCTAACAAGCAAGTTACACAGATGAACTTGCAAGGTCACACTGCAAAGTAATGAAATATCTGAACTGATCAATAGCACGTACTCAGCCATATCTTCTGTCTGTGGCATTGAAAAAGATGATTTTTTCTGTATAATCTATTACAATAGCATTTTCTAAATTAGAAGTAATGTTAGTGTAACCATGCTAGTCTAAAGATATAAGAGATGCAAGACATCTGTGGAGAGGTAATATCTTCTATTAGATCAGCTGTAATAGCTGAAAACAGTAGGCACACTTTTTCACCATTTGCAGTTATAGCATCTTGTCTAACAAAAATATTACTTCTCCCTACCATCTTTGTATTTATTACATTTTTGAACTATAAACTCTTAACCTACTGATGTAAAACACAGGTTTGACTTACTGCTGAATGAGGTTTAACACTGCAATATTTGCAAGGTTTCAGCTGCTTAATAGTATTCTCTGGGGTACTGAATCAAAGAAAAGTTCACATTGAAATGATCAATGACTAGCACGGAACAGATATTTGAAATGGTGCAAGCTTTACTTATATAATTCACAATTTTATAACAATACTTAACATTTGTAAATACAAGTTGATGTCTGCAACAATTACCTTTATAGATGTAAACAAATCATTCCACCACATTGCCACAAATTCATGTGTACAGTAAAATGCTCACAACTCATGATTCATACTATAAGGGAAGCTCGAGAAAGTAACTAATGCAAATACCAAACAGATCTATGTTTGGCTTTCCTATTCTAAAGTTCATTTCAGAATCTTTAAACATTGTAAAAATAATTTGTAAAAGTGACAATATTTGTGCAAGGAAATGTCTCATTTTTAGAACAGGAGTGGCACATACTATCACACTTTATTCTGAAAGAAACTTCTGTAGATGTCAATGGAAGGTTTTTTGCGTTTTGTGTTTTGGGTTTTTTTTTCTGAATAAAGTGTCCAGGATTCGGTTTGAAATCTTTATTATTGTCATGCAACAAACTTCAATTTTTTCTCCAGTTTACTAAACAATTTAATTAATAAAGTTTCTAATGAAAAAATATTTTTCTATTATGAGAAGGAAGGTTATAGTTAGAATTTTTGAGGTAAGACTCCATGAAGAGTATATCAGTCAAAACAATGAGGGTGGCTCTCAGTCACCTAATGAAGGTTATCTATCATCTGATATGCCCTACGGTAACCTGCTTGACCTCCAAGTGCCATTCTGCAGGTCCTTTGTGCTGCCCCTTTATGGATAGGTCTGATATCCTCAGTGTTCGGCATCCACCTATGGGCCATTGAATCAATTTCTAAATCTTTGTGGACTTTGATGAAAACTTACATACTTGAGGCACAACCTATCCCACATGCCTGAAACAACATACGCTAGCTGAGACATCCAGATGGAGTGGTCGTATTCTGCATGAGACAGGCAAGCCTCATCCTGCCAGTGTAAGAAATGGGGGGTAGGCAGTATATCCTAGAGCATCTTAAATGTCACTGAGTGCTTATAAGTGGGCAACTGAATCAATATCCTTTGTAAAGTCATGTACATTTAGTGGCTCAGTCATGAACTGGATCCTGCCCTTGAAGATTAATCTGCCAACACCAAGACTATCTCCTTAAAATATTGAGCTGGAAGCCACAATGCAGATGCAGCTCATGTACATCAACCTTTGTTTCTAAAGGATTTTTGTAATTTTTAAGTTTTGCAGTCTCACAGTAGGTACAAAGTTGGCTGTATCATGAAATGGATTAGAGACTTTGAAGTAGTCTTCCCAGTCTACTCCCCTATATTGTCAACTTGCTAAATCAGAGATGATTATTCTTCCTAGCTGGGTAAGTCACTCGCTTTACCTTAGTGTTAGAGGAGGGCTGCACATGGCGTCCCTTCTCCAGTCATACAATGACCCTACTGTGCATTTGGAGGTCCCAAGCCTCCCCTGGAGGGAATGCTTCTGCACACAGGTAGAAAATCTGTCCTTTCCAGAGGGCCAGATGTGCAGGAGGCTGTGCATCACATGAGGTGCAGGACACAGGTCTCTCCCAGGAACTATAAAAAGCAGGGCTGCACGGCAGCTGGTAAAGCACATCAGCTGCCCCTGCTGCCACCTCCCTCTGGGCTGCTCCTTCACCACATGACTAATTGAAGATAGGTTGAGTGCCTATGCACTAAACCAAAATTGTAAAATAAATTCTATGTGCTCTCACTACGTTACAAATGAACATAACATTTTGCCAAGTAGAAAACACTGTACTAAGTTCTTTGAGTGCAGAGTTAATTCATTATAATGCACCTTCTATGCAATAGCCATACAGCCACATTACAGCAAAGTAAGCATAGATGCATAAAAACTGAAGAAAGAGCAGGCAAACCAACTTGTGCTATTTGGCTTCAGGCAAAAATTAAAGCGAGCCATGCTGAAAACTTGTAAACTTTTCTTATACTGCCATGACACCTGTCTTCAAAGACTGAAAAGCCTGACAGCACTGGCTGCAGAAGCTTTTCAGTTTAGTGTTGGAAAATATGCATGCAACCAAAATTATATTTGTCATCTACAATGGTTCAACTTCCCTTCAATGTGAAGAGGGCAATGAAGAGGTGAAAAAGTCTCTGTCTGGCATTTGCAACATGATTATAATACAGAGAAGAGCAAAATAAGAGGATTCTGAAAGTTATCCTAGTTAAATATATCCTTTCTTTGTGTGTGTGATCAAATGATTATGGATGCTAAATCATTGCCCTGGCAGGCCAATATTAAGAATCATGGTTCTAATCTGCCTTCAGCATCATGTGTGCAGCTCCCAGTGCAGTCAGTGGGAGATGGGCATGATAAGGCAGAATTCACCATATATTCTTATTCAAACCAAATTCTGATATATTTCTCTTGCACTGTGATTTTGAAACATTGAAAGGGGACACTTTCTGTCAAGAAGCAGTGTTGCTTTCAAATAATTGCATTTATCCCAAAATGACATGCTGCATAAACATAGGGCATGCTTTGGAATAATAATTCAGCTTTTTGGTTTTGAAAATGATCCCACCAGTCCTTTCAATACAGGGACTGGAAAAGTTCTTTTGAAGATAACATTTATTATGAACATCAAAATGCTTCAATGCAAACAGGACAGGCAAGATAACACATTTTAAAAGCTTTTTTGTTTTCCTTTTTCTCCTTTCTGGTAAACAGGAACCTTTCATATTACTTTTCATTGTTATTTTTTACTTGCTTCTCCTAAGCTTGGAGCTATTTATGGAAATTACAGTATTCATGTATGGAAGCTTCAGTCAAAGATATCAGGATTGGTATGAGAGGAAAATTTCGACTGAAAGCTTGTTATTCACATCGTTCTCTTCTCAGCTTGGCAAAGTTGAAGGTTAACGTCATCTGTTCTAGACATTTCAGATTAGTCACAGAACTTTTCTTGGTGGTTCAGTGCCTGGTCATCCAGTCAGAGGAACAGTAATCCATATGGAAAAATTAGCTCAATGCTACTAGACTGGTGGTTAATACTTGAGCCTTAGTTAGGAATGTTCGCAGCATCTTGGGACTCTTTTCTTCCTTGATCAATTTCTTAAAATAGGATTCTTCATCAGAGGCTGAAAAGAGGAGGACTGTACTGAAGTATATTTTTTTTTCCATCACCAAGTCTTTTTTTTTTTTTTTTTTTTTTTAGGAAAAAGATACATATATTTTAAATGTCCCATGCAAAAAAATAAAATAAAATAAAAAGTTACACAATCTGGTTAGGAGTTACATTCTGAATTCCTGTATAGCAGTTTGGTTGGTTTGCATCCTGGAATGATAATCTTCAACAGGAGACTTGTTAAGACATATTTAATGTATAAATGCTGATACACACTGCTGGAAATCTGGTAACTAACTGCATTTTTGAGTAAGAAAATGTCTTGACACTTTCCTTTGGATTATTTTCAACTCTGTATTAAATTAGAAAAAATATTGCTTAACAACACATACAGAATATTCCTTCCCATTTGAGACACAGTCTATTCTAAAGGGTTAAAACATCCTGTCTAAATGAAGCAGGTGAAAAGGGCAGTGAACTGAGATGTAAAATCTTAAAAGCGGTCAGGTAAAGGTCACCCTTTGCCAGCTGGGTTTGACAAACATCAGCTTAAAAGGGCATGTCTGACTTCAGAGGGAAAATTGTTAAATATTTTGTTTAAAATAGAAATTGTAAGAAACAACCATTTTGAAAAACTATGTATTAAAAATGTAAATGAATGAAGCAACTGCATTCTCCTTTGCAACCACTCTTTAAAAACACCAATAACACTGGAAAATCAACCCCCAAATCTATTTAATTAAAATGGAAATTTTATTGAAATGATAAATAAACATATTAAGAAATATTTTCAAATGCATCTACTAAATTAATGTTTTCATTCATAATTAAAAGTAGATAATCCAGTTCTGATTGGCTGACTGAACTATACTACTTAGAATTTTAGCTCTTGCTAATGTCAATTTTGAATTTATAATGTATCGACAAAACCAGACACTGGCATTACAGACATCTCATTTTATACCCTCTGTTCAATTCTGTCATTTAGAGGTTTCAGGTTTTTCTTTTCTTCCAGTTTCTTGTGAGTCAAAATTTATCAATTAGAGGTTGAAAGAATTCACTTATGTTTCTGAGACTTACTTTAGTAAAAAATGGAAAAGATTGAATAAAGGAAAAAAATTACCGCAACTCAATTTTAAAAACCTGATTTCAAGTGAATCATTATATTAAATGTGTACCAAAAAACTCTCTGTACAGACAGGCCAGTCAAGATAATTAAGATATATGGCTCTCACCCTCCCACTAACCTAGGAACTGGCAGACTAAATTAGACCATAACTAGAAATGATATTGTGTCACACACCAGTATAAGCCTTAAAAAAAGAAGCACCTTACCAAAATTGTAGTGACAACTACTGTTCTATTCTCAATGGCTGAAGTGTCATTTCCAAGTGTAGGTTCATGCTGAATCAAAACTAATTTATCCATGTCATTCCAGTAACCAACCTGCAAAACAAAATGTATATAATTTACAGTAGAAAAGTCTACATTCTGTATAATTACAAATATAAATGTTTATAAGAACAACAGAGTGATCCGAAGATAATTTTGTACCAAAGGAAGTGCTGTCACACTAACAGACAGGTGCATGGTGGTACATAGCTAACACTTTGGGTTTACCGTCTTGCACCACTTCTGCACAGAGTCAGACCTGGTATCACTGCCACTCAGCTGTTCCTGAATGATCTGAGCTACTTACTTTGACCAGAGGCACAAGTTAAATCCCATTTTCAATAGTTTGAAGCCTTCCTGGGGCATAAATGAGATGTAAGAATTTTTGCTCTCCACAAGAAATTTTCATTCACTAATCCTCCAGATCTTCTGGTCTTAGATGGAGGAGTGAAAGACATCTGGATGACAGCTTTGCAATTCAATGGCTGATCTCAATTCCCTGCTCCATCATAGGCCTCCCAAGAGACCCCAGCCCCGGGAGTTACACCAGGCTCATTCCACTTAATTGCTGGCACTGACTTTTACTACCTACATGAGAAGCCCTGTTACTAAAGCTTTCTTTATACTCACTGGATAGACAGGCACCACCAGACAGTGACTCAGCTCATGCAGGATAAACAACCCTCCTAGAAAAGTGCTTGCTTCCCCCACTGACTCTAAAGTACGGTGAGAGTGACTCCACTCTAAAAGTATCTCTGGTAAGTGCCTACAGGGAGGTGGAACAAATCAGGTTTTCCTCTCCTTGGCTGCATTTAGGCTGCCACAACCCTTCCCAGAGTAGCCTTAAGGTGAAACAGCTGCCTTTGTTCATTGCTGGTGATGAACTACTCTAGAGCCAGGTTTCAATCACTCATTCTTGTATTCCCCTGGAGAAAAAAAAATTAAAAGTGGTGTGCCTGCAATCAGAAGCCTTCCCCTACATACAGACATTGGTCTTTTGCAGTGCACACCTCTCGTATTCAGTACAGCCTGCAGCTGTGCCCTGTGCATTGGTAGTGATGCTGCTGGGGCGCAAGGTATGAGTCAAAATCCTTGTGAGGGCCCAGGGATCCATTACTTGCTGTTAAGACCAGATGGGATGAAGGCAGCCTGACAAAAGGAGATTCCCCTTCAAACTTTTATTGATGCTTTTGGGAGCTGCTCAATGAACACTTAAAACTCACCACCTACCTCTAAAAGATCCCCACAGGCTATGTACTATGTCTTTGGATGGTCAAAAGAAGATACGAGACTTAAAATACTTCACCTTTTTTGTAAATCTTGGCCAGTTGGAATCTTACAGCACACTCATCTTCTCACTCCATGTGATGACATCATGTTTAGTATCTGTATCAGCAAGCGGTATTTCTGGATTTAGAGTTCCTCCTAATCATATAATGTTGCCCCAGGTGATGTTAGGTAGGAAAGGTCTTCCTGGGAAAGCTGTGTGCATGATGCTCCCAGTACAAGGCTGATGTCTATGAAATGGCAAGTGCTTCATGACAGTGGTCCCTTGTCTTGCTCTTGGAGATGTCTAATTCCAACTTCCCACCAATCCTTTCAGCACGCCATACACAGGTCCCTTAGCTGAAGCTGCTCTCTCGCATCTAACCTGTGGCTCACTAGCAAACACCCTCCCTTCTCCCCTTCTTGCCATTCTCTTTTCTGCAACTAGATCACGGTTGTCTGTGGACCCTCTGACAACATTGCTGGGGAATGGCTCAGTGCCTGTTCCTCTGATCCGGCGCTGACAGCACTCAGCTCCATGTCAAACAGACAACATGAACAGAAACATGTCAGTAGAATAGTGCTCTAATTCCACCTAAAGGCGCTCTCCAGGTTGCTCAGAACCTAATGAATTAAGAGACTGATCCTTTTTTCCAGGAAAGGTGCAGACAGCAGCAGTGATTTTTAAAGTTTCCTATCAAAGAAATGCAGTTGAAGCTGGCACAGTTGTTTTCAGAAGCACCTGGGGACCAGTCAGCAGCAACTCCCCCTTCCCTCCTTCCTCAACTAATTACGAGTTCATGAGACCAAGAGCTGGGAGAGAGGAACGCCTTGTCCATCTTACCAGAAGAGGAAAGGGAATTTTAGTGAAAAGTGGGCTCCAGACAGAGATCCAGGGTAACTGTCTGTGCCAAAGGACAGGCTGTGCCTTGGATGAAAAGACTTCAGTATGATGGAAGCTGGCTAAGTCATCAAATCAGATATGTAGCCAACATTATTTCTAACATTATTTGTAGAACCCAGTCTAAAATTCACCATCACATAGGATTCTGCCTCCATGATGTGGAAAAACATGATGTTCAGATCAATGCAGTGATGTGATATGAGAGTCTAGAAGTGCAGGGGAGTGCTTTGATTTCTGGTCTCACATGCATTAAAGAATCCTGTATATTCATAAAACAGTCAACCTTCCTCTTGATTTTTACATTTACTATTTCATTAATTTCCTTTTTGAAAAAAATTTATGGAGAGGTAAGTCATTTTAGCAGTCCCTAGAGCAGTGTGCAGACACATTCACCACAGAGAATTATAAATACATAAATAATTCAATATGAGTGAGTGAATATGATTGAATATGAGTGATTTTTTTTTTTCTATTAGTGAAGCAAACAAGCACAAACTCTTCCCATGCACAGCTTCTGGTATATTTAGTTGAAATATTCCTTTTCTCCTTGCAATTGCTATTACAGGACAGCAGCCTTGATTTAGGTGTCTGCAGCCAACAGGAAGCTTCAGCATTGCTGATATAGTGGAGAGGGAGGTTTTCTTCCTAGCAGGATGCACTGCTAACAAATATTCTTTTTCATCCAGACAATAACAGAGTCACAGGTACAATTGATAACTGAAAATGTCAAGTTCTTGTCAAAAACTGTGACCAGCTAAAGACAGAATATGTACACCAAAACCCAGCAGTTTGGGAAGCTCATTATAATAGTGAACATTTGGTTCTCATTGTGCAATTCCTCACTGCTGGGAAGTTCAGAAAGAAAGCAGAAAATGAATAATACACTGTGTTATAAAAGTAAGTACAATATGAAAATGCAGATAGAGATAAAGGAGGTTTTTGAGGAATGGCAGGCATTTTTTAAAGGAATTTTAGCTTGTGTGCATCAGTGTAAGCTTGCATGTGTGCATCTCAAACCTGTGCTAAAGTAACTCTGGAATTGGATTACTGAATAAATATGTAAGATGTATCATGGCACTTGTGTAAGTGTATAGATTCACAGTCACTGTAAGAGCACTAAATAATAATATGTTTTGCTATAAATACCTCAAATCCCCAAGGAAAAAAACCTCCTCAAAGGACAGGATTGAATTCAGCTGTTAAAGTACATCCAGTTCAATTTGGATTGCAATTGGAGTTTATAGCAGTTGTATCCACTTATACAGAGGCTGAATTTGTCTTTTAGGAAACAATATTGCAAAATACGCCTCAAAATAAATTTGTCTCAACTGTTTGAATGAATAGTGTCATTTCTGAAGGCCCATGTGCCTTGCAGCAACCATTGAAGTGCTCCTGCTGAAGCCCACAAGTCATTAAGGGCAACAGAATACTCAAAATATTTTACAGTCAATTTTTATGTTAGTTGCCCAAGTTGGAATTCAGGAGCTAAATCTTAGACTGTCTTGTGCATGTACATATATATGTACATCCTTTGTTTACTTTTTTTTCCCTCTTTTTTTTTTTTTAAGATCTTGGTGACATGATGAATGGTGAATGACAGAATCACAGAATGACTGAGGTGGGAAGGGACCTCTGGAGGTCATCTGGTCCAACACCCCTGCTCAACCAACAGCCAGTTGCCCAGGACTATGTCCAGATGGCTTTTGAACATCTCCAAGGATGGAGACTCCACAGCCTCCCTGGGCAACCTGTGCCAGTGCTTGGTCACCCTCACAGTAAAAAAATGTTTCCTGATGTTCAAAGGGAACCTCCTGTGTGTCAGTTTCTGCCCACTGCCTCTGGTCCTGGGCCTGGACACAACTGAAAAGAGCCTGGCTCAATCTTCTTTGCACCCTCCCTTCAGGTATTTGTACACATTGATAAGATCCCTCTTGAGCCTTCTCTTCTCAAGGGTGAACAGTCCCAGCTCTCTCAGCCTTTCCTCATAGGAGAGGTGTTCCAGTCCCTTCATCATATTTGTGGCCCTTTGCTGGACTCTCTCCAGTATGTCCATGTCTCTCTTGTACTGAGGAGCCAAGAACTGGACACAGTTCTCTAGATGTGGCCTCACCAATGCTGAGTAGAGGAGAAGGATCACCTCCCTTGACCAGCTGCCAATACTTTGTCTAATGCAGCCCAGAATACTATTTGCCTTCTTTGCTGCAAGGGCACATTACTGGCTCATGTTCTACTTGGTGTCCACCAGGACCCCCAGTGCCCTTTCTGCCAAGTTCTTTTCCAGCTGGGTTGTCCTCAGCATATATTGGTTCCTGGGATTGTTCCTTCCCAGGAGCAGGACTTTGCGCTTCTCCTTGTTCAACTTCATGAGGTTCCTGTTGGCCCATTTCTCCAGCCTGTCGAGGTCCCTCTGGATGGCAGCATGACACCCTAGTATATCAGCCACTCCTCCCAGTTTGGTGTCATCAGCAAACTTGCTGGTGGCACACTCTGGCTCAGATCCAGATCATTAATGAAGACATTTAATGGGACTGGTCCCAGTTTTGACCCCTGGAGTACACCACTAGTTACTGGCCTCCAATTAGACTTCAGCCCATGGATCACCACTCCCTGGGCCTGAACCTTCAGCCAGGTTTCAGTCCACCTCATCATCTGCTTATCCAGCCCATACACCAATAGCTTCTCTAGGAGGATCTTACAGGTCACAGTGTCAAAGGCCTTAGAGAAGTCCAGGTAGACAATATCCACTGCTCTCTCCTCATCTACCAGGCCAGTCATTTCATTCTAGAAGATTATCAAGTTGATCAAGCATGACTTCCTTTTGGTGAAGTCAGCCATGCTGACTATTCATGATGATTTTCTTGTCCTTAATGTGCCTAGAAATGGTTTCCAAGAATAGCTGCTCCATCACCTTCCCAGGGAACGAGGTGTAGTTCCCTGGGTTCTCCTTCTTGCCCTTCTTGAAGAGAGGAGTGACATTTCCTTTCCTCCAGTCTTCAGACACTTCTCCCAGTCGCCATGATCAACCAAAGATTATTGAGAGTGTCCTTGCAATGACATCTGCCAGCTCCCTCAGCACTTGTGGGTGCATCCCATAAGGCCTCATGGACTTATGTACGTCCAGTTGGCTTCATTATTCCCTGATCTGATCCTCTTCCACCAAGGGTACATCTCCCTTGCTCCAGCCTTTCTCCCTTGTCTCTGGGATGTGGGATGGCTGAAGGTGGGTCTTGCTACCAAAGACTGAAGCAAAGGCGGCATTCTGTACCTCAGCCTCTTCCATGTTCTGTGTACTCAGTTCCCCTGTTCCATTGAGCAAAGGGCCCACGTTTTCCCTAGTCATCCTTTTGTCACCTCTGTACATACAGAAGCCCTTCTTGTTGCCTTGGACATCCCAGGTCAGATTCAATTCCATTTGGGATTTAGATTTCCTAACTTCTCCCCTGGATGTTCAGGCAATGTTTCTGTATTCCTCCCAGGTTACCTATCTTTGTTTCCACCCTCTGTATGTTTCCTTTTTGTGTTTGAGTTTGGCTAGGAGCTCTTTGTTTATCCATGCAGGCCTCCTGGTGTTTTTGCCTGACATTCATTGGTATGGAACTCTTTTGAGCTTGGAGGAGGTGATCCTTGAATGAAGCAGCTCTCATAGGCCTCTTTTCCCTCCAGGGCCTTACCCTTTATCTTTCAAGCAGATCTCTGAGGAGGCCAAAGTCCGCTCTCCTCAGGTGTGAGCTTGCTTTTCACCCTCCTCCCTGCCCTTAGGCTCCTGAACTCCACCATTTCACGCTTACTGCAGCCAAGACTGCCTTCAACCTTCACATCCCCAAGTCCCTCCTTGTTGGTGAGTAGGAGGTCTAGCAGACAACCTTTCCTCATTGGCTCCTCTATCCCTTGGAGGAATAAATTGTTGTCAGTGGACTCCAGGAACTTCCTGGATTGCTTATGTCCTGCTGTGTTGTTGCACCAGCAGATACTGGGGTGCTTGAAGTCCCCAGTGATGACCAGGGCCTGTGAACATGAGGCTGCTCCTATCTGTCTGTAGAGGACCTCATCCACTTGTTCTTCCTGGTCAGGTGGCATATAGCAGACACCCACTATAACATTACCTTGACCTGTCCTCTATTTAATCCTAACCCATAAACTCTTAGCTGGTTCCTCATCCATCCCCAGGCAGAGCAACATGCTCTCCAGCTGCTCTCTTACGTACAGAGCAACTCCCCCTCTGCATCTTCCCTGCCTGTCCTTCCTAAAGGTCCTGCACCCCTCCACTGCAACACTCCAGTCACAGGAGCTATCCCACTACATCTCTGTGATCCTTCTCCTCACACCCTTTCCCCTCACCAGCAGGTTTTGTTATTGTTCTGCAGACAAGAGTAAAGTAATAAATGCTGCATAAATGAAACTAATATGAGCATTGGCTATTTCCCATTTTGCTAAGCTATATGGTAGTCTGCCTTTCACTAGCTGTGCTGTTTTGTAATGCTCTGTTCATATCCTTAAAGCTGTGGGCAACAAAAATCACTTTTCTAAAGATTAGAGGCATGCGTTATTCTGACTAGAAAGGCTAGTCCTGAAAAGATATTGCTGGGTGACTCATAAGTCACGTTATGTAGGACATGAGAAGAAGATATTAAAAGTGAAGGCCTCTTAGTTCAATTAAGTATAGCCATTTCTTACGTATTATATAGGATTTGTCAGGCTGGAGCACAGAATTGGTCCAATGATCACATATGAAATACTATGTAATACAGGAGAGAGAAATTCTTGTGAGTAGCCAGATCTGTCAAAACTGTTACAGCTTGTTATATCAAAGAAAGACTGGCAATGGCTTAAGAGTGGCAGAGAGGCATGCCTGAAAAGGTAAGAAAAGCACCTTGGGACTCTAGCACAGCACAGACATAGCTCCTGTATTTGCAGCCACCCTCCCCTTAAATTGCAGGCAAGAAGAGAGGGTGGGGACATCCCTGCAGTGGTGCCAGCCAGACTCCTCTCCCAAAACAGGTGACAAATGTTGAAACAGGAACAACAGGCCACTTTTGGCAGTTTGCTGCCAAGCAAATTCCCTAATGAGTTACTGAAGTTATGACCTGATTAACCACATCTTTTCCACCTTGTCTTCCCTCCTGTACAATTGGGAATTGGGAATGGAAAGGTCATATTTCACCATTTGCCTTGGAGGCACCCCAGTCACCCCTACATCCTCCTGGCTGTCAACAGTGCAGAGCAGAGCCAAAAAGGAAGCAGGAGTGGCAGCAAGGTCAGACACATTGCCTGACAGGAGACCCTGGGCTTCCCAAGAAAAAATGAAGACAGACTCACCTTTCCCAATTTATTCTTCAGCCATCTGTCATACTTTCAAAAGGCAACTGCACCAATACACTCCATACACAGGCACACGCTTTGCTTTGGTCTACACCTTTATACTGTGATGCACTGGCAGTTTGTTCATCCCAGTGTGTAATTCTGCTCTGGGTCTGCAGTTTAACACTGCCTCCTCATCACTCTGGTATGTAACTGTCTTTGGGAACGCACAGTTCACCTGGGACACTATTTACTGGGCTTGTCACCTCTGGCCCGATAGCAGAAGACTCTTTAATTCAATTCTGATTGCCTTGACCCTACTCAAGTGGCCATGATTCTCCTATTCACCATCACCTTCTCACTTTTTCTTGTTCTGATGACCTTGTAAACAAAACAGGCTATAGTGCCTCCAAACGAAATAAAATCCTTGACCCTGAGTGCATTTTCTGCTCTTTATTTGTTTTACACTATGGGAAGTGGACAAATTTCAGCACAAAAAAGAAAGGGTTAACAAAGTACCCAGGCTTATCTTTTCAAAGAGATTGGGCTGAGTGATAAGCTATATGCATTCAGACATGGAGGATCTGCTTAGGCATATATTAATGTGCATTTGCCTAAGTTGCTTACAAGCAACCAATCAAACACATAGGGTTAGATACTGCACTTAATTTCAGAAAATATAAGTATTCAGGGCATTCTCTCTTCCTCCTCTCTCCTCTCCTCTCCTCTCCTTTCCCCCTTAAAAGCTGTATGTTAGTTACAGCCTATGATTCATGTTTACACAGAATGTATAAATGACCCTGCCTAAAAATGCCAGTAATTGGTAAGATGGAAATCTTTGGATAAGATACAAGAAATAGCTACTATCCAGACTTCTGACCATCTTCCATCACCCAGCAGCCTAGCAACATGCCATCCAGCTGGTTTTCATTAGTATGCTTGACAGACTGACATCCCACCTCTCCAAGATGCACACTTGTTTTTGTGTTCCCCAATTTGTTGCACTGAATAATAGTATCTAGTAGAAAATGCAGTTTAAATCTGCTTCCACCAGAAATATTATCCATGTATTCAATATATTATCTTTTTTTTAAACCACACAGAGTCCAGTTTAATGTGTTTGCATATTCATTTCATCCTACATGACTCATTTATATATCAGGATAGTAAACAATGTCAGCATGTACCTTCCGAGGGCCTGTGTTTTTCAGCTCAAAGACATCCATGGTGTAGTTGACTCTGCGACCATAGTGGTCAAACTGAACGTTCCCTGTCAATCCTTGTATTCGAACCTACAAATGGAAGAAAAAGCATGATGAAGATCCAGCCTTATATTCTTTATTTCAGGTGTCACAGAGCAGTGAAAGTTATCCTAGCTGTGTCCTTAGGTTACCATTACAACACCGCTCCAGAATAGACAGGCATTATAAAGCAAGAAAGTTGGCTACTTTTCCTTTGTATTCCTTTTTCCTGTCAAACCATGCTCAAAATAGGGTTAGATATGCCAGTATGTGAGGGCTAACAAAGACACACAATGGACCTTCTCTTCTTTTATGCTGTGGAGCTCTACACTTTCCAGCTGCAAGTCCTAAAGAGAAGTACATTTTTTACCATTCTCATCAGTGCTGCAAAACATTTTGGATCACATGAAATAAACCTAAAGGATGTTTGTCCTGAGCTCATATATCTTTTTAGCTTACACTCCGGTGGATTAAATGTATAAATTGAGTATATATTGCTCATCAAAGTAAACTTGACAACAACCTTGGCCCCAGCAAACCAATTTGCTATCACAGAAGATGGGCGACATGCATAGGGCCTGAAAAGAGTGTTTTCAAAGCCTCAGTGTGGAGGACAGATGTAAAACCATAAGATTGACTGGCAGTTTTCCACCACCTGTGTCTCCGCTGAAACCAGAACTCTTTGTTTTTCTTTCAGCGCTTTACTTCCTCACCGAAGGAAACCCAGACTGTGGTCCTCGTGCCAAAGAAGACATGGCCATATTGCTGCTGGCTTTGATTGTATCAGGATCTGGCCATAGAAACCTCTTTGGCTGGATTCGAAGGCTCATGCTGTCTGCCCTAACACAGAAGCCTGACTTCATGCTTCTCACAATTGTTACAGATCTGTGCTCTGCACAGACTATGTGAAGCATACAAAATGCTTTATTTCTATCCCTGAGTCAGGATGTGGATTTAAACCACTTACTCCTACCTCTGTCTATTTCTATCTCTGCTGATTTTTCTCCAGGACTGAAACCTTGGCTTCCAGGCACAGAGCTGCCAGATCTGTCAGCAGTCACTTCTCAGCAGTTTCTCCTGAGTGGAGCCTGCTCATTTGCAATGATTTAAATTCTACTGCGGGATTTTATTTTCTTCCTGTCCCATTCAAAGGACAGGCTAAATCATCTTGACAGAGATCTGGAACTTTCTAGGCATCCATATTCATCAGGAATTCAAAATCCTGACATCAGAGAACAATAGCTCTGGGTTATTTCTTTTTAAATTAAAAAACACTACCTATGTGATTTCCCTGGGAGAAATCTACTTTTATTCAAGAGGACAGAAACATATTTGAAAGGTTATATTATGTAGCTATACCTTTTTTCCTTAAATGACAATATCTGTACACCCAGGTTATATGCAAAAGCAACAGATGAGCTCACCAGTTCAGTGGAGGAAGTCCCAACTATCTTAATAGAACTAATAGTGGTTTCAAACAGTAGCAGTTCCCCTCTGCCTTCATTCCAAGTTATAAAACAGAATAGCCCCAGCTGTTTCCAAATGGCAACTGAAAAATAAATTTCTCCTCTCCTGTTGTTACCATTGTGTATAATGGCTTCTAAATCATATAGTGTACAACTAGTATCCTATATTCACAAAGATCACTAGAATAAAGCCTACCCTTACCTGTTTTAATGTCCTCTCCATATCAATTCCTTGACCCCATGGGGCTGCAGGGTTAGCAAGACAATCACCAGCATTTCCTCTCCTTGAAATATCAATTTTCTGTCTTCTAAGATTACGGAAAGTTTCAGCCATCACAAGTACTCCATCGTATGTTAATGCCGATGTATACTAAATAGATGGACAAACACACAGCTTTAGAGTTGGCATGTCTTTACAAATGTCAGCTGTCTCAGATATTTCTAGTTTGATTCATTATGCAGCAGTTTCTACACCTCCGTTTAGAAAAAACTCTTCTCAAAATCAAAAGCAATTTTGTCTAAAGCACAAATGCAGGACTGAGAAAAGTACACTTCAGTAGCTCCAGCTTTAAAACTATTTCTTAAGGGTAGAGAAATCTGCCTCTGAAGAATTATTAAAAGAAACAAATTGACCTGGAGATATTCAAGTCTTAATTTTTTTTTCCAGTTGTCTCATATGTTAGGGAATAACCCCACCCACCCAACTTACTCAAAAGAAAAGAAAGAAACAGTAACTCACTGAGAAAATACAACAGAAAAAATGCATGGCTGCTGAGCAGACATCCAGGCTATTGGAATTGTTAAGAATGATCAAGAGTACGTTCTTCCTATTGGAAGACCTATGTTGGCTCTCTGAATGACACAGGGCACTGAACGGTCTGTGTTTCTACACTACCTACAGTAACTGCTTTAGGTTAAGAACATGCCAAATGAAATGTGTAGGGCCAAGTCTTCAACAGATGTTAGCCTGGAGCCACGTAAACAAAGGGGCATTTACTCAGTATGGTCCTCTGATGAATATACTGTGCCAGGAGAAGTTGTTCACATGCCCAGGGCTGCTACTGATATGCCCTGTAACTTCCAAAATTTAAATTCACTTATTCAAGTCTCATTTCCTTCCTTTTCTTTGTCTTGCATACTATAAGCTCTTTGGGACATGGCTAATTTTTATAATCTCAAATTTTGGTTATCCATAGGTGAATTATGTGCAATTCAGGTTAATCATGCTGACTTCTCAGGAGGAGGCAGCACAATCCTGTTCATGTTGCAAGGAGTCCTCTAGGCTAAATTGTTCCTGTCACCAGTATGTGGGGATGTCTGCACTCCATAGCCCACAGCTTCCTTGTTTTTTTTTCCTCCAGAACAAAAATTTTTTGAATAGTGACCGTATTATGCAGCTATGCTTTGTATTATCCATGTTGATACTTTCTCTAGACTTTGCCAACCTACCACTATCCCAGCCAAGGGACGGCTGATTGCTTATCTTTGCACAGTGCCCAGCACAAAGGAGCCCAGTCTCAACTAGGTCTGATATGCATTAGCACATATAATAACAGAACTATTTTGATGAAGTCATATTTATAGCTATGTTGTGATTTGCCTGCCAAAAAAATTATAGGTGAGAGAAATACTTTGTTATCCATCTGCGAGGGATTAGGATAGAGGAACGCTGGGATGTAATTTCACCGTAAGATCATGCCTGAAAGTGATTACTACACCAGGTTTTGAGGTGCATAGAATTTCCAGAGGAAAGGAAATGAAAATTAAGGGTAGTAAATTTGCAATTCTGGTTATACCCCATATATAGAAGAATTCAGCTGTTGGGAAAGCTCTGCACTCTGAGTGAATCTAGATAATTAGACTAATTCATGTAAAATTTGTTGAAATTAAGTTGTCAGTTAAGCATTTGACCTTTAATTCCTGTCAGTAAAGGGGTAGAGTTGGAGACTAAGTGACAAAGGACATTAAAGTACATCAGTGAAATGTGTTGCAGTTTGTGTTTCTATCATACAGTCATAAGGATGGGCATAATTAGTCGCCAGTAATAGTAAGATAAATTGTCTTCTCCTCTGCCTAAATATTAACATCTTTATTCATATATTCAACAATGTTAATCAGAAATTAGAATACTTGAGTGATATCTTTGGTAGTGCTTCAGATCATCCAGTACCTTTGGTGGGGTCTCAGATCCTGGGTATTCTCTCTGGTCCAGCTTCTTCCAGCGCTGCATCAGCTTAGTTACCATCGGGGTACTGAAATCTACTAGCTGAAATCCAGTCACATTGGCTCCTCCATGCATAAATCTCTCCAGAGAAATATCTTTGAATCCCTGGAAAATCAATTTCAGATTTTGTTTGTCCTTGTACACCACTGTGGGTCCAATCTGTTCTAGGTCAGCAAGGCAGCATAAAGAATGTACAGCAGCAGGTGTCCATTAGAAGCCAAGACTTAAAACCAGAGAATAATGTTGAACCTTTTTTCATAATTTCCATTTGTGTAATAAAGAATGAAACAAAACTAAGAAATAAATTTCCCACATTACTGCTAGTGTGGTCTTGACAGCTAAGCAACACATTGCTGGGAATGGCAGACAGTTTTTGAAGAAATGCCTTTGGCGAATCAACCGAAAAGTGCCTCCAGAATATTAAAACCTTAATCCAATTTCCATCAAAGTTGGCAGATTTGAGTAAGCACTGTACTAGTGTTTTAACCAATGCATCCCTGTTTCTTTGCATGTTTGCAAAATGAACACTATTGTGTAAATACATTTATTCCAGGACTCATTGTTTAGGCTGAAGGTATCTGAGATATTGAGATAATATAATGGACATTAGAAGGCAGAGACAGCACATGAGGATCTCACTGTTAGTGCAAGGAAAATATAAGATCAGAATCACACTTTTGTGAAATATGATGGTGATAGCTCTCAGATCTGCTATATATTTAAAGCCTAGAGTGACCCCCAACACTGAAAGAAAAAGTAAAGTACATATACTTCCTGACTTACTAGTTTCTCAGGCTAATCTTTTCAGCACATATAAAGATGAATTCTTTAGTAAAATTTGCCATTAGAGACATAACTGAACTTCAAGAAACTGCATAATGCAAACTTCTAAAGCAAGCTAAGAAGCAAGTATGAATCTTTCTGGTCTTTTCCTATCTGCTATGTTTAATGCTAGCTCAGAGGTCTCTTATTTTTATTTTCTTAAATTCCTCTGATGGGCATTTATCAGTGCAAACAGAAGTGTATTATCACACTTAAAAAGGAAAGATTTAGGGAAAAAAAAATGTGGGGTACTGACTCAATACCACAGGGAAAAAAACTGTTAAGGACAGAGATTTGATTTATGTCCTAAAGGATACTGGCAGTAAATATAAAAGGTGGTGCATCAGGAAGTCATATTACCCACATTATTGAACAGCTAGAAGATAGCAACGTGTGCCCCTGCTGAAGCAGATGAATGGATGTGTCTGTCACCACTCTATATCCCAGCAGCAGTTCACTGCAACATCTGGATCTTTGTTTACAGCAACTATTTTGCATGGGAAAAATTACTTGGGGAACTATAAATTTGTAATGCTGAAAATCTAATTTGTAAGACCTAAGAGAATAGACATGTTTCATTAAAATGCCTGAGGTCTTCAAAATAATCTGAAGTGATCTTAAGTTAAGGTACAAGTACAGCAAAGCACAATAAAATATTCCATGTCAACTAAAATTCCTTGAGTAGAGTAAAAAGAAAACAATTTAAAGCATACATTAGACTCTGTCCTACATTGACTATGCTTGGACATGCAGGTATTTCAGCATAAAGAATGGGTTATTATAATAATAAAATATTGCATGTACTCTTTCTTTGCCCTCTTCTGAACATTATCTCTGTGAATGTGCAGTTTAGACTTAGAGCGAAAATACCGAACTAGTAATTTTACTGGAAATAGCTGATCTTACAACAAAATGAATGTTCCCTGGAGAATGTAGAAAAGTTACCTCAAGAATTGTTATGTTAGTAATATTAAAAAGATGAGTCAAAAATCATATAGTGTAGTTCTGTAAATTCTAATTCAGCCACAAGATACACTTAGCAGTCCTTTATGCTACATTGATTTTGATAAAATTTAAGAGAGTAACATTGTGCCCTTCTGGTCTAGATGGCTGTAACAACAAACCCAAGCTCTTTTACACACCATAAAGAATGTATTATGCACAACCACATGTTACTGACAAATGGCAAATGTTGCGTGAAGTGCTATAACTTCAAAGTAAAACTGAGTGTTTCACTTACCGAGCAGAGTATAATTCTAGAAAAGTATCTTACCAGGTTGGCAACAATATAATGGTATCCTTTAACATGCTTTCCCACGCTCACAATCTGTGGGAGAGAAATCAGAAAGAAAAAAGAAAGAACAATGTCATATTGTTTTCTCTAGAAAGGTGTCTTCATACCCAGATAGATATAAATTCTGAAATATATAACATTAGTAATGTAATTTTGAGAGTCTTTCTTCTATAAGGTAGCTATAACTTTCCAGATGCTTAATCACCGGAAAAAGTTAAAATGAAAGTGCGTAAAGTAATGAACTGGTAATCCGAGTGTCTTCCGTATGACTGAAAATGTTACTGTAGTATACTATTTTATCAAATAGAGGAATTATCTATGGGATACAAGTTCAGGAGGAGGAAGTCACACATTAGCCAAAAAGCCTGCCTGCTGATGTACCTTTTCATTTTAAATAAATGTGGAATTTATGAATCAAACTGGGTTTTCATCTCTTGGGATCAAAGCTGTTTGCCCTTGAGGTGGTCAAGTACTATGAGTGTTATTCAGCAATTAGTAATACGCTAAAGACTTTGGGAACAGGCACGAGCAAGCACAGAGCAAGAATGGACAGCGAGGCTTTAACCCTTGAGTGTTTAACCGAAATATAACATCAAGTGATGCAAAAAGGGAACAACCATGATGTGCAGCTGCTACTGACTTGGCAAGATCAGCCACAGGGTTTAGACAAAAACTACGTCAACCCACGCCTTGTATCAATATTATTGCCATTCCTATGATGGAATGCCTCTTATTTAATGTGCTGAAAATAAAAAATTAAGAAAGAATATTATGTCAGTAGAAAATGGTGTTAATAGCTTCATTATAGATTAAAGCTGTTTTTACCAAAGAAGCTAACAGTAATACCTGCAACATGCAGCTTGCATTTAATACCAGTAAAGGGTCCTTTTAACACTTATTTTTCATAGTGTACCACTCATTTAGAAAAAGTCTGCTTGCAGCCCAAATATGTGAGTTTTTTTCTCCTCAGGTACTCATCTCCACAAAGCATTTCAGCTTCCTTCCAAATGAATAATTAAAATACAGGCAAAATTTTTCCATACAGTGCAGGTTACTCTATAAGTAATGGGAAATTTACAGATCTGTCTCCTTTCCTGCTTTGAAATCTCAGCTGTAAGCCCTGTCCTGAAGAGTTGGCAACCTCTTGTTTTCATGGATCGCACCTCATGTTCAAAAGACAGAACAAACATTCGCTAAGCCTTGCAGCCCCTTTTCCCAGTGCAGCAAAAAATGATTAATATTGCACTTTGGAGATGAGAGACAAGTTGCTGAAGGACTAAATAATTTGGCCAAAGATACCCAAGGATCGAGGATCTAAACCTGGATTAAGACTTGGAAATGCTTGATTCCCGGCTGTTGATCCAGTAAGTCAATTTGCTTCTACAGCAGAGTGGAAGGGAAAATCAAAGGGATGTGGCATAAGCATCTTGTCAGAACTGTTTTGGTTTAATTTAATTATTTTAAAGTAATAAAGTGAATAAGCAATTTTTCTGTTATCCTTTTGTTCTTCTTGCTTCCCAACCTCTATTTCCTATTTTTAGTCTGTAGATAAAATGATCATATTTAAAAAGCAAAACATAAGCTAAAAAAACCCCAAACAAGACACCATACCCCCAAGCCATGACCAGATTGTCACCCTTCATGTAAACAAATTGCTTATTTTGGACCCAGTCAGCCTCCCGTTAGGATCAGTGATTAAATACCATTGCTACCATTTTACTGGGGGGTGGCAGAGAGCAAGAGGCTGAAATCACATTTTTCCTTATCGCCAACTCAACCCACGAGGAGGGTGCTGTCAAGCCATTTTTTTGCACTGAATACAAAGGGTTCAGATCCCTGCTGGCACAAGGAGAGAGTTCAATGGCTTCAATGGGGATGTGATCCCTGACACCAATAACACTTTTACATCTGTACTCCTTCAGCAATACATGGTAATGAAAACAAGTTTGCCTCCCCGTTACAAGGAAACTGATATAGATTAAAAACTCACACATTTAAATAACTATAGCATCAGAGTTTGAATGTAAGAGGACTGACATGATTTAAGATGCACATGACATGATAACTGTGCTCCAGATCCTCAGCTTGGCCAAATCACTGCAACTCCCTTCAAGCTCTTGGAAGCTGATGTAGCTTTGGCAATTAACACCCTTAGTGATCTGTTCCCTGGTTTGGTTTGGTAACACAAATTGTGATGACTGTGGCAATGTATCAGTGAAATAAAACAAGCACATGATCAACCTGCAACCGTTGAAGTATGTAAGATACATGTCCATACTTGTCACAGTCAAAATGAGTAAATACTGCAAATGACTAACCAGATTTGCTTCTGTGCTTGTTCCTAGCAAATGCATGTAGAAATGACTGTGGAATTCCTGGATTTAAGGTGAACAATACAGAATATTTTTGAAAAAAAATTTGAATTTTTCAGTGTATTCTCTCAAAACTTGTCTCTTAGGGTGAGTAATAAAGGTACGCATTTATGTATCATCTAGTTGTCTTAACTTCCTTTACAGTCACTGGAAAGAGGAGGAACTTTGAGGAAATGATTCATCTTATTCTCAAGCACATGTCTAAAATTAATTAGACAGCTTGTGCCCTGAAAGTACATATTTTTCTGCACTGACTAGAAAAAGAGTTGATGATGATCAGCTCTGATGTAGACACCTAAATTTTATAACCCTAATGTTAACTGAGATGAATTTCACCCTAAGAATGCTGATCATGCAGACAGACAAGACAATGATGCTATATGGCTTGTATTTCCAACCAAGATTGGACGCAATTCTGATTTTGAGTTTGAAAATGTTTATGGTTATTGATCACACACCGTTTGCAAACCAGGAATTGCGTATGATTTAGGAAAAAAGTGCCTGTTTAGTGAAACAGCTTTCTGTGAGCTTCTCATACTTTTGAATCTCCAAAATATATATATATAGTCACCTTTTCCTCTCAAATACTCAAAGCTGTAATTATAATCTTTAAAATAGGATATGAATTCTCACTACCTGAAGAACTACTTTTCTTTACGCTGTACTTCTGCACTGAGATAAATTGAGGCAATGAACTTAAGTCCTACATAACAAGAGAAGGAGTTTCTGACAGCTACTCAATCTGGAATGCAAACTCTTACACTCTCTTTCTCTATTCTTTAACTAGTTAGCAGTGACTAGAGCTGTAACAGAGATGACACCTCAACCATTCCATACACATAACAGTAAATATTGCCCTGAATGACAAACTAAACAGATAAGTGCTGGTGAGTGAGGGAAGAATATTTTTCTTTTATGGCAGAGCAGAGAGGGAAGTTAAAAGAACCAGCAAATATATCCTGAAAGGGGAAAACAGGACTGAGATTTTGACAGATGAGAGAGTGTTCCAGAAAGCCTTTGCTGCAGAAGTTCATTAAGTCTGGGGGCACCTTAAAAACCCAGGTATGTCCTTGTGTACCGTCCTGCTGTCTAAATCAACAGACACAGCTGTCTAGATCCTGCTCTCTAGATCAACCAACAGCTGGAAATACAACACAGCAGTGAGTAAACAATCTAGGAGGTTCCTGGAGTGTGTGGAAGATAACTTCTTGACACAGCTGGTGGGTGAGCCAACCAGGGGAGGAGCCTTGCTAGATCTGTTATTTACAAACAGGGAAGGACTGGTGGGAGGTGTGATGGTTGGAGGCTGTCTTGGGCTTAGCGACCATGAAATGATAGAATTTTCAATTCTTGGTGAGGCAAGGAAGGTGGTCAGCAAAACCACCACTATGGACTTCCAGAGGGCAAACTTTGGCCTCTTTGAGGCACTGGTTGAGAGACTCCCTTGGGAGATGGTCCTGAAGGGCAAAGGGGTCCAGGAGGGATGGACATTCTTTAAGAAGGAAATCTTAATGGCTCAGGACCAGGCTATTCCCATGTGCTGCAAGTCGAACCGCTGAGGAAAATGACCGTCCTGGCTGAATGGGGAGCTTTTGCTAGGACTCAAGGAAAAAAAGAGAGTTTATCATCTCTGGAGGAAAGGGCGGGCAACTTGGGAGGAGTACAGGGATCTTGTTAGATCATACAGAGAGAAAATTAGAAAGGCAAAAGCTCGGGACAACAAAAAATGTTTTTACAATATGTTAACAGTAAAAAGAATCCCAGGGAGAATATCTATCCTTTAATGGATACAGAAGGGAACGTAGCAACCAGAGATGAGGAAAAGGCTGAGATACTTAATGCCTTCTTTGCCTCAGTCTTTAATAGTGAGTCCAGTTATCCTCAGGGTACTCCACCCCTTGAGCTGGAAGGTAAGGATGAAGAGCAGAATATACCCCCCTTAATCCAGGAGGAAATAGTTAGTGACCTGCTACGCCATCTGGACACTCACAAGTCCATGGGACCTGATGGGATC